>NW_023270825.1:17239552-17384423 GCF_011800145.1 Mirounga leonina | reverse complement strand
TTCTTCTTCTTCTTCTTCTTCTTCTTCTTCTTCTTCTTCTTCTTCTTTTTTTTTTATCTCTGCCAAATGACACCATTGCTGAATATCCTGCACAGTGGATATTGGTCTGTTGGCAGAGCAATAGTAATCGTGTTTGGCCAGATTTCTACCAAATAGTGTACTACCAAACACTCAGTTTTCCATGATGATAGGCATAGTAGTGTACATTAAACATGCTTAATTATTTCCCCCCAGATCTAGACGGTGCTGAATCCAAAGGGCCTTCAAGTCTTAGCCATACCCAGTAGCGAACAACCCCTCCTAAAAGAATGAATGGTGATGTGGCTTGATTACCAGTCTGGTATTCTCCCAAACAATGAGGAATTTTTCTCTGAGGTTTATTCCAGCCAATGTTACTTCATCAATACCATTCCAGTCTAACAACACAGGTATTACAGTTTTTATGGCAGATTGTCAAGATAGGTGCAATAATTCCTTCTGTCCCTGCATGCATGGCCTTTGCAATATGATTTTGTGACTCTTCCATAAAGATGGACTCTATTTCTCCTCCCTTAAAATGTGAGCTGGCCCTATGACTTGCTTTGGTCAAATAAATATGAAGCAATGTTTCATGCCTTCTGAGCAAAGCCTCAGGAGGCTCTGTATCTTTCATTTTGAGACATAAGCTGTTTGAATCTATTATGTGAAGAAGTTTGAGCTTGCATTCTTGGTGATGAGAGACCATATATAGAGAAAGGTACAGCTGACAGACAGCCCCAACTCCAAATTTGGGTATGAGGTTATCCTAACCATCCAGTAGTAGCCAGGTCCCCAGTTGACTGCAGCCACATGAGCAATCCCAACTGAGACCACCAGAAGACCCATCCAGATCATCCCAGCCCAAACTGCTACCAGAGAATTGTAAGCAGCTAAAAGGTGGTGTTTTGTTTGTTTGTTTGTTTGTTTGTTTGTTTGTTTGTTTTAATGCAGCAATAGATAGCAAATACATGATCTTGGAATCCTAGAAGGAAAGTTGGGATTTCTATTCCTTTCCTGTAAGAAACCCCTTTGGCCTCTTGTGCAAATAGTTCCTTCCCTTCAGGAATTCTCTCTGGGAATAATATTCTTTCATCAAACTGTAACTATTATTTTATATTCTTCCTCAGGAAAAGTATTGCATCCTGGAATCTGTCTGTCTTGTGTGTTTCTCTGTTGCTATCTATCTATCATCTATCCATGACTTAAGAGAGATTACATATGTGGCAGTTTACTTTCAGAGACTGCCTTCAACTGTGAAGAGAGAAGTGTCAAGCTTAATTTTTAAATTATTTTTTTAATTCTTTTTACTACCAACCATCCATCATATGGACGCATGATAATTTATTAGTCATTATCCACCATTGGATATTTATCATGTTTCTAAAATTTTACAACTATAATTCTATTAAGAATATATTCTTACATAAATCTTGAATCACATTTCTAGCCATTTCTTCAATACAGATTCCTAGAAATACACTTATTGATTTAAAGGATATGAATCTCTTTTTACGCTTTTAGTGATTACTTCAAATTACTTTCCAGATAGTCCCAGAGAATTTACATCACTAACAGAAATATGCAATAGTACCTTTCTTTGCCATTATAGGTTATGAACTTTTTAAAAATTTGCTGAATGTTTGATAATGAAATATGGTATTTTTTTGTTACTACACATTCTTTTTATTCAGCAATATTTTCATAACAGATTTTCTCCTTTTTGAATAATTTTCTTTTATTTTCCATATTTGTAGGTTAGCTCCATAAGTACTTATTATTCATATTAATTTGTTGGAGCATTAGATTTTTTAAAGATATATGAATTTGTCTTGATACTATGTTTCATATGTGAAAAATAACTATAATTTATATTTTTATCAGAAATAAAGTTTGTTTCAGGTATAGAATTTAGTGATAGATGGGAAGACTTAAACTGAAAATAATTTTGTCACAGCAATTTATTTCTACTTTTCTTGAAAAGAAAATCCACTTGACATTTTAAAGGCATTTAAAATATTTTAAGTATCATGGCTTTTCTAGTCTAAATAGCATTCTGCTTCTGTTTCTTTTTCTAGTTTCTCTCTTAAAAATTCACATTGAGAATCTGAATAAATATTTTAACCAAAAACTACAAATTATCAATGATACTTAAAAACACAAAATTTCCTTCTAAAGCCAATTATTTTTTTAATTTTTAAAATCTTTTACATTTTTAAAGACTAAGTAGTTTTTAAACTCCAAATTTTTATTTAAATTATATCTTGATGGGTGAAATAAATAATTTAAAAATATATTAAAAAAAGAAAAAAGTTTGTTAAACAAATATTCACTGAATTTAAGAGCCCACATAATCCCCAATGCGTCTTCCATTTTTCCCATGTCTTTCAACAAGATAAATACAGAAAGTGTTTTCTAGAGTTGAATGCATATTGATATTTCCTACAAAATTTAAGCCTTTTCTTAGATAGCTGTAAGGTTATTTGTAGTAATAAGGGACTACAAATCTGGCTTTCCAAAATAAAAAAAGAAAAGAAAGAAAGAAAGAAATACTCAGGAGAAGCAAAAAAATATATATCAGAAATACTATTCTTTTAATCTCTTGATTAAGGCAGCTAGGTTTCTCCTAAGTAAAAATGTTTACACATCCATTTTTTTTAAAGATTTTATTTATTTATTTGACAGAGAGAGAATGAGAGAGAGAGAGAGAGCACATGAGAGGGAGGAGGGTCAGAGGGAGAAGCAGACTCCCTGCCGAGCAGGGAGCCCGATGCGGGACTCGATCCTGGGACTCCAGGATCATGACCTGAGCCGAAGGCAGTCGCCTAACCAACTGAGCCACCCAGGCGCCGTACACATCCATTTTTATTGGAGGTTTAAATGTATACTATACAAGCAATGGCAAATGCTATTGATCAGTATTAGTATAATTGATGGAAGTTTGGTTGGAAATGTTATTTCACTGGACTGTCTGAAAAGAGGTTTTAAATAGCAATGTCTGTTATACCACCAACAAAAGTGACTGGGTGGTATAGAAACATTGTTACTTACATCTTGCATATGAGCATTTTCTTATTCCTAAGTTCTCTTCTGGAATCCAGATGGGAATTCCCACAGGAAAAAAAAAAAAAAAAAACAAATCTGGTGTTCCTGACTCTCAAAATGCTTGGCATCATCAGTTGGGAAATGGGCATGGATAGGAAATGGTTCTTTGGTGGTTGTAATTCTCATTCCCTCTCCTAGACCAACATACTCACCTTCCAGCTTTTATCCCATCCACGTCAATATCCAAATGGATCATAAACACTATCTTGTCCTTAAAATGGACACACACACACACACAAACACACAATGTAAAATCAATCTCCGTTCTCTTTCAGAGGAAAAAAAAAAAGTGATTTCAAAAGGGCAGAAGATATTTTAAGACTTCTGATGAATGCCTTTCTTGCCTTTTTGGGGATTCTTATTGTCTTGGAAAACTACAACCACTGTTGGTTGTATCCTTTTGAAGAATTTTGGTTTAAGCACAAAGTCAAACTACTCCAATATGGCCCTATGGAATAACAAGAATTTGAGACCATTTTTCTTAATCTGCATAAAGTTCTCATCCTGGAACCAGGCTTTGGAACAGGGCCAGATGGATATTTTCTGTCCTGATGTGAGTTGGTGCCTCTCCTGCTACAGGTAAGACGAACATCTCTTGCAGAGGAGAGTTTTCCAAACCTTTTCAAGGGTATGAATTAGTACTTGCACAACTGCCCCACAAGTTAGTCAACCAATTTAGAATAGAGTGTCATTCTTTTAAAAATTTATTTCTCATATATAGCTTTGTCACCTGTATTAAAATTATAAATTCATAGGACTTACTAATTTTGAAATTGTTTTGCAAGTATGTCCTGGTGTGGATTCTTCCTATCTTTATATTTCATTGAAAAATAGCTAGTTTGGGTGCCTGGGTGGCTCAGATGGTTAAGCGTCTGCCTTCGGCTCAGGTCATGATCCCAGGGTCCTGGGATCGAGTCCCGCATCGGGTTCCCTGCTCCTTGGGAGCCTGTTTCTCCCTCTGCTTCTCTCTGTCTCTCTCTCTGTGTCTCTCATGAATAAATAAATAAAATCTTAAAAAAAAATAGCTAGTTTGGGGTGCCTGGGTGGCTCAGTTGGTTAAGCGACTGCCTTCTGCTCAGGTCATGATCCTGGAGTCCCGGGATCGAGTCCCGCATCGGGCTCCCTGCTCGGCAGGGAGTCTGCTTCTCCCTCTGACCCTCCTCCCTCTCATGCTCTCTGTCTCTCATTCTCTCTCTCTCAAATAAATAAATAAATAAAATCTCTAAAAAAAAAAAGAAAAATAGCTAGTTTGCAAATTACTCCTTGTGTCCAAGAAGAACCTGATTTCACTGCTGCATGACTGGGACCATGGAGGATATGAAATAAGAAGTTTGAAGCAAGAATAGAAAACAGCTAGGGTATAAGATAAATACAGGCAGAAATAATGAAAAGAAATATTGTCACTACCCTCAGATGAGTATATGAAGAGATGAATTCCAGAGAATGTCTCTAAAATAAATTTTAAGTGAAGACCCAAGAAAATTCATTGCTAAATCTGAATGCTTAATTAGAGATACTAAAATATAAATCTCAAGGTGTTCATTCCTAAGATTTTGCTTGCTTCTTTTATCAAGCAAAATCTTAGGAATGAACACTTTGAAATTTCTATTGCTTGAAATATTGCATCTTCTTTTATGTTAGCTTTCCCAGCACAAAAGGAAATAAGTTGACTTTTAAAAGAAAAAAACAAAAGAATTGATTATTTTACACACTTAAGAATAATTTAAGCCTAAGACCTAAGATATGGTGCCTATTTTATTTCAATTGTCTTTTCTTCATAGCTAACATTTGAATATATCAACAGATCAATAACATTTGACTTTTTAGACTATATTCTGCAAAGCAGTTATAATCCCCCCACATATGTTTAAATAAATCAACTAATGAGCATTCTGATCCTTACACAATCCTTAAATAATTATCTATGTACATAAATAAATTAATACTTACCAAATCAACCCCTACTCAATTAAATTATGTCTAATTATAAAGTCACCGAAAAGAGGCAGAAGAGATAAATGAGAGAAGAGGGGTCTTCTCACTCTCTCCGGAGGATTCTGGAAAGTCATCACGTGTTAACATGTTGTATTTAGCTGAGAAAGCCTTACAAAAAAAACAAAGAAAAAAATAATCTCTTCTCACAGCTTCACCAGATTGAAGTACGAATTAAGGCCACACATCTTTAATATTCCCATGAAATTAATTATCGACTGGCCTTTCCCAATCCTTAGATTCCTCCAGTCCATTCTCCATGATGCATTAAAACAAAAACAAAAACAAACCAAAAAACCCTCCAGGAAACTTTATCAGCCAAGAGATCAGTTTTGGTTACCAAAAAATTCACGGAAAATAAACCAGAAAGCTGCTCCCCACCTGCGGGCTATTGCCAATGCGCCGGCTCTGATCATTGCTGTTGAAATAGGCAGCTCTGTTAGGTGGCGTAACAGCTGATAGAGTGGCTGTGTCTATTGTGTGTGTGTGCACGTAAACATGCTGTGCGCGTACATACCTGTACGTGTGTACGTTTGTGTATGTAGGAAAGTAACTTCAGCTCTGTGAGTTGGCAAATTGTAAAACTTGAGGCAGAGAAAAGAGCAGATTATTAGTAGTCTTGTGGGCCAGGCAAAAGGGCTTGGACTTTGTTACAGGCAACAGAGAATTTAAAGCAGGGTGATAAAATTAAATTGAGCTTAGGTAGCCCACTCTGTTGCAATGTGTTATAATGAAAAGGGGATTTATAGGGGAAAACATTTAAAAGACAGAAGTTAGGAGAGTTTTGCAAATGCAATGAAAACTTGAACCGAAGCCCACTATAATGGGAAAAGTGAGTAGAGAGTTGCATATATCCTTTTGTAAGCTAAAATTTCATAATGACTAAAATATTTCCAATGTGATTTTAATTCACACATACATACGAATTTGAATATCTTCTCTTTTAAGAAAAATCAATATCATTTAGTGTAGGGGTTATAACAGAGCTTGGTTTGGAGGCTGTATTTAAAATCAAACTACGATCTAAGATAGTAACTCAACAAGGAGCTTCTTGCGGTTACTCTAGCCTTACATGGATTTATCATTATAATTTTCATTTATCAGTATTTACTTAATTGGTAGAAACTTAATATTCTGATAAAGATGATCAATAAACATTTGCTGAAGTTAAATAACATGAATAGATCATTTTGGTTATTTCAAGTCAAATAGATCACTTTGCCAACATTTTAGACTGACATAAATTCTGTTTTCTTTTCAACATTGTAAAATTAGGGGATGGGGAGTGTCTACACTATGACCAAATAAAGGCATTAACTAATAGAGAGGGATCTTCATTGCCAAGTTATTCCAAAGATTAAGGCAACCTAGGTCATTTAAACTTCTAAGGATCATTAACCTAATGGCATGATTATTCCAAATGACTATAAAGATACTGTTAGTTCACCAGGTCATAATATTTGAACACACTGGTGGTTGCTGCCTGACTGGCTGGTTGGAGAACTGAAAGGGAAGGGGGATGGGATTTCGAGCGGTCAATTGAAGCAGGAAGAAGCTGTGTCTGTGTGCCAAACGTTTGAGGGATTTGAATGAAATGACTAAAATGATTATACTCTGTGTGACCAGGCTATTCAGAGACAGCAAATTAAAGCCTCCCTTGGATCTGCTGGGGGTATGGATTTTGATCCATAGCCTCTTCATCACTTCCTTCTCCAAACTGAAACGGTGACTATTGTCACTTCTCCAACAGTCTTTTACAAAAAAAAAAAAAAAAAAAAGTATGAAATAAAATTTATACAGTTGCATCTCCCAAGGATTCTGGGAAAAAAACAATAAAGCATATCATCAAACCAAAGTGCTGAGGAAATAAATAAAAACAAATAAATAATAAAATGGAATGACAGTGCTTTCTCGTAGTGCCCCCCCATTTTTGAAAAATGTGGCTATGACTTTAACTGATTTTCAATGCTGCTTCTTCTTTCTTAGAAAATTATTGAGAACTACTTTTTTTAATCCATGAAATATTGCAATGGAAGATTATATTTAAAAAGATTCAATTGTTTGTTGGGTGATATGATTAGCAAGCCTTGGAAAAATAAATTATTGAGTAGTAAGAACTTGTCCATTTCCCATGGTATGTGAGTTTTATTTTCTGACTCTCTGAGACTCCCCCAATTATAGGTAGTCACTTAATAAAAATGAAAATCAGTATGCATGTTCCTGTTTCCAAAAAGGCGAACACAGTATATAGGAAAAAGATTTGCTTTTAGCATTTTAAATTAAATGTACTAGAAGGTGTAATATGATTTCTCTCAAGTTCTTTTAAATTAATATTTAATATTGTGTACTTGGTGTTAAAATTTGGTTGTAATACAGGCTTATGAAAAGCTAATAGGTAAAATGCAGAAATAAAGTGTTTGGCAGTGATGTTAGCTCTTGACTTTTTCTCTGAGCACGAACTGTGCGAGGCTATAACAAGGGCTGCTAATCAGCTGCTAAAAGGTTTCTATCTCTCCCTGCCAATGTATGGCTCCCACATGGTTTGAAAGCATCAAGTCTCTCGGCATTTGATCAATTCAAATACACAGCAGTATGAAAAATAGCTCAAAGGAATGAGTTCTTTTGGTGGTCATCTGGAAAACAATATAGACATGCTCATCTTACAGTTGGTCTAGAAAGAAGGATATCGATGGGCACATTTTTCCAGATCATATGCCCCATTTATTGCTTGAATCAATGAAGCTGGAGACAACTTTTCAGCCTGTGAACATTTAATATAAAAGGATTTCATTAATATGCAAAGTTCTTCATATTTCCATAATGCTATGTTAACATTTTCATACTGTGAATAATGATATGTTCGGACACTTGTTAACATATGTATCTATTTCATTATAGGTTTCAAGATAAGATGAGGTAAGAGTTGGATCATTCATGTTCTAAAAGGAAACTCATCATTAGTTAGTAGGTAAGAAAGAGATGGCAAAGTGAAAAAGCACAGACATTCTATGCATATTCTCCTATTTACCCAGGATGCAGCAGGATAGAATGAGACAAATATTAGAAATGAACCCTTATTTTATTCCTGTTACTACCAGCAACCCTTCCAATAGAATGAATATTTATTTTAATAAACAGCATGATGATCTATGTTGCAATCGTAATCTCTCAACAGACACTTGTCCCAGAAAGCCTCTTATTTTGAGGGTTTTCACCGTGTTATCATTTGGTTTGGGATTGTTTAAATTCATCATTTATCTTCCAAGCTCAATATGCCCCTTAGTCCAGAGATGCTGCTGAATTTATCTCTTGTATAGCTAAACCCTGGCACGATTTCTATAACATAAGAAAACTCAATAAATTTGTTTCCAGGGCGCCTGGGTGGCTCAGTTGGTTAAGCGACTGCCTTCGGCTCAGGTCATGATCCTGGAGTCCTGGGATCGAGTCCCACATCAGGCTCCCTGCTCAGCAGGGAGTCTGCTTCTCCCTCTGACCCTTCTCCCTCTCATGCTCTCTGTCTCTCATTGTCTCTCTCGCAAATAAATAAAGTCTTAAAAAATAAAATAAAAAGAAATAAATTTGTTTCCATTGTTTTGTTTTGGACTGAAAAAAATGAGTTTCGCATCCACACTCCCATTCATAAGACAAATCTCTCCTGCTGGATGTAAATATGACCCACACTTTTAAACTGAACTTTCTCAGAATGAGTATGAGCAAGAGAGATGGAGAAAAACAGAAAGAGAGAACAAGTTGGAGGAGGGACAGCAGGGAGGAACTGTTTGCTTTTTATATTTGATAAATCTATGCTTAATGAACTGAAAAATTCTTGTTCTTTTACATCTTTACCTTAACCTCCTCTTTGATTATATTTATCATATGAATTAATTCCCCTGGAATAAGTCAGTCAGAATGGAAATTTGAGCAGAAATACAATATCAAGTATAAAAAATATCGTTCTGTGTCTCTCTCTCACACACACACACACACACAGATGCACACACACACACACGGGCACATACACACAAAAGCTTATGCAGTGTTAGAGATGATAAAAACTTAGAAAATATTTTCCACAGCTTATTTTCACAGGGGGTTATCTATGGAGGGCTCTGACTGGGGAAATGGGTTTTTACAGTCAAACACACCTGGATTTAAATTTTAGGATGTCTGCTTCTTTCTAGCATTGGGGTCTTAGGCATGATGCTACCTGATCTCTTTAAGTTTCCATTTCTTCATCTATGAAATTGGCATCATAATGCTAATTTATGTCACATATGTTATTGAAATGTATGTTAGTGAAATGATCTGCTTAAGATATGTGTTGCTGTGTGTAGAATATAAATGCATGCTAATTTTAACAATTACTTTTTCACGGATCATATATGATAGTGAGGTGGTATTTTTGTTTATGTCTTTATTGTGAATGTGTTTTCATAGGCATGTTCTTACTGGCTTTAAATTTCACAAATTATCATCAAAGTCAATAAAATTGAAGCCTGTTGGATTTTGTCTTTTGAGGGTGCATGATAAATGGGGAAGGGTAAGTGTGGAATTATAAAAGAAAGATCGCAGTAAGAAAAGGGGACCCAAGTTCAAATCCCCTGTCTGACACCCTTCCTTGTGAATTTGAACCAGTCACCTGTATTTCTGGGCCCATGTTGTTTTACCTTGGAGCTAAGAATAACATGATCTCCTCCAGAGGAAGGCAGAAATCCAGGCCAAAACCATAGTTTTTCCTGTTCTTCCCAGATCTGAATGTTACTATGAATGATTTTTTTTCATAGCTATTTCCTTTATTCATTTTTAAGATAAAGTCATCATGGACCAAGTGGAAAGAAGCTGGTCAAGCACTGCCCAATATAACTTTCTGTACTGAAGAAAATGTTCTGTAACAGCAACAAATATGGCAGCCCTCCAGGTACATATGAATGGCTGCTGAACACATTAAATATTGATAGTGTGACTGAAGAAGTGAGTTTTAAAATTTACTTAATTTTAATTAATTTAAAATTTAATTCAAGGAGCCGTATGTGCCTGTCGGCTAGAGTATGGGACAGCACACACTTGATTATAGAAAAGCATCAAGCCAGATATAACTCACAGGACTACTGCATTAAAATAAATGTGGTAGGGACGCCTGGGTGGCTCAGTCCTTAAGCGTCTGCCTTCAGCTCAGGTCATGATCCCAGGGTCCTGGGATCGAGCCCCGCATCAGGCTCCCTGCTCCGCGGGAAGCCTGCTTCTCCCTCTCCCACTCCCCCTGCTTGTTTTCCTTCTCTCGCTGTGTCTCTCTCTGTCAAATCAATAAATAAAATCTTTAAAAAATAAATAAAATAAAATAAATGTGGTAAATTAAGAGAGTCATCCTTTTTTGGAATAAAAATATATGTAACCTCATGACAGCAGAGCTTTTGGAAAGAAATCCAGTTAGAGGTAATAGAGTCTTAACATGGAAAGTGGTGACTTTTTATTTATATCTTTAATTTAGTTTCTTTGAAGTACTTTTCTCTTGTATTAAAAAAGAGTATTCCAGATGAAAGGCTCATGATGGGAAGCCAATGGGCTGAGTTCCCACCCCAGTCTCTCGAGTACTTTCTATCCAGAGGTTATCAAATAATAGTGGATGAAGTGGAAGTATGGGAATTTTGTAGAGTAGAAGTTGGAAATCTGTAACATGGGTAGCCCCAGTTTTAGATACTGTATGAAACAAACAAAAAAAGGAAAATTATTTTGAGTTGTAACAGGCCATGCAAGGGAATATTGAAAATGTAGATGACTTTTTAGTCATTGGGAAACTACTAGTATTTGAAATCTTGTGGTAATTATCTTAATATTTTAGTTAATATTTCTATCTGTTTAAGATATTTAATGTTTTTGGGGAGCCTGAGTGGCTCAGTTGGTTAAGTAGCTGCCTTCGGCTCTGGTCATGATCCCAGGGTCCTGGCATTGAGCCCCACGTTGAGCTCCCTACTCAGTGGAGAGCCTGCTTCTCCCTCTCCCTCTGTCTGCCTCTCTGCCTCTCTCTATCTCTCTATCAAATAAATAAATAAATAAAATCTTTAAAAAATATATATTTAATGTTTATTCATTTATTAACATCATTAATTTATTAACAATCATTTCAGTGTTTACATTTTACAAAGCACTTCCGTAAATGTCTGCCAGAATGGAATAATCCCATGACTGACATATCACAGTGGATTTTTTAAATTAAAGAAACAGATTTTAGACAGCTTAAGTGATGCCAATGGTCACATAATGAAGAGTGCCAGAATCAGAACTCCAAATCTGGGTTTTTTTCTCCTAAACTTTCCCATTCTCTACTTTGCTTATAGCACTGATTAGATGCTCTTCTCTCAAAAAGCCAATACTCCACTGAAAGGGACACTGCCCTCATGTCCAGTACATGGTTTTGCTGGGTGCATAATATTTTGCTCTAGAGTAATTCTCCTTTTGGAACCTCGCAAAGAATAAACACAAACCCCAACATATGTGACTTGTGGTTCTGAGAATCATTCCCCTTCCCACTTGCTTTGTGAATCATATTTGTCTTGGAAGTGTCTTTGCTTTATATGGATTTGATTGCTTCATTTTCCCTTGCCCCCAACAGATTGCTTAGTGGAGACCTACAAAATACAGCTTTTGTTTCAAAACTGTATTAAAAAAAAAAAATTTCCATTGCATGAGTCTGACTGAGATGTCCTTCTTTGAACACCGCCCCCAGGAATGTCCACTCTGTGAAATGGAGCAGCCTTTCAGTGGCAGTTTATATGGGAGGGGTTTGAGCTCATATAACCTTGGGCTTTACAGAGGTGTAGAAAGTCTATAGCATGATGTAATAGTAAGCATGTGACATTTTCTTCAGATTTTTTCCTGTAAAAAACAGTCCTTAATAGAAAACTGTTCTAAACAGATGTTTGTAACTTTAGCATTGGTACTGCTTAGCTAAAAGTATGGTGGGTCTTTGAACATTTTTCAGAGTGCCTTACTCATGAGTCTTGACTTTATGGGCAATATTTATGTTCAACATTACAATGAAACTATTTACGGACTGTAAGTTTTGACATTACTCACAGGATCTCCAAGCTAGAAAGCATTTAATGTATCAAACACTCTCTGAGCTATACATTTTTTTTCCCTTAACATTTTCTTCTTTTTAAATGCCAAAGGAATTGTGGGAATAAGTAAAACCATAAAATGTGAAAAGGTTAAAAATAGTCAGGAATATTCACCATCTCCAAGATATGATACACACATGTCAACTAATGTGCCTATATATGTTCAGGTAAATACTAAAAACAGTCATAAACAGGTCTTAGTCTGAAAATGGACACCACAGATATGAAAAACGGGAAAAGATTTAAAGAGGACAAATATTACAAAATGGAATGTATGGATCCTCTGTGTATGACAAGAGCTTTATATGTCGTTGTATCATGCTCTATGTTAAAAAGCATATTCTGACTCCAACACGTAAATTCTGCAGACTCAAGTATATGAAGTCAGAACTATGGAGGGAAACTAACCACATGGCTATTGACTGCATTTTTTAAGAAGACATGAAGAGCTGTTAAGTCCAGAGACTTTAATAAAGATTGTATTCAGATGGAAACATACCTGAAATCCAGTTTTCCCATCTGTATCATTGTGCCCACATGGTGAATGGACAAAATACAAGGCGGTAGAGTGAGGGTCGCAAAGCAATTGGGAGAAGGGGTTCTTGAATTTCTGTGGCCATTTAGACACGTCTAAAAGAATAGTAAGAATTTCTATTAAATGAAGTCACAGCGGAGCCAGGGGAAAAAAACTGGACACACAGGAACTTATCTCCTACCCTGCAGAGGAATCTACATGTGGTCTCCCGCCACTCCACTCTCATCCATGTTGACTGCCTTTCTCTACAATGAAGGCAGGCCAGCTAAAAACCAACATTCCACATTCCTCAGGGATTTCTGGGGGGAACTTTTTCCTGCTTAGACAAGCACTAGGTCTTCTTCTTTCTTCAGTGTGAATCACAGGCTTAATGACAGCAGGATTCATGCCAGCAGGAGGGAAAGGCCAAGAAATCATAGAAGCCATGTCATTCAGCTAGTGGGCCATGGCTGGCCTCTGTCTCCCACTAGCTTCTGTGTTGTACAGAAAATAACAAAGCAGTGTGTGCTTAGGCTGTTGCTTACTTAGGGGTTCTGGACTTGTAATCAAATATAACCTCTGACATAGTCCTGGCAGGAAAGAGAGAGAAAGGAGAGAGAGAGAGAGAAAGGGGGAGAAGAAAGGGGGGGGGGTTGGAAGGAGGAAGGCAGGAATGGCAATGTGAAATTTGGCATGTATTGCACTAAGAATGTGACAAATATGGGTCATGCAATCCTCATGAAACCCACTGAAGTAGGCACTGTTTTCATCCCCATTCACTGGTGAGCTAAGTGACTATCTATGAGGTGATCAATATTGTCTGTGTTATACAGGTGGGATGTTGCAGCAGCTGGTCCATTGGAATCCAAAGTCCACATGCTAAACTGCTTTGCCACCATGAGTTTGACTCAAAATGGAAGGAACACAGGGCTAGATTGTGCAGGAGGGGTGGATGCATGCTGGAGTACAGTATAAGGCTCAAAGAAGAGGACAGATTGGCGTAGTGTTTCCACAGTCAATGGCTGAAACTGTTTACCAAAGTCTTCAAGGGAGGGACTTGTGGCAAAATGAAGAGGATTTTAAAAGGACCAGTTGTACCCTGGGGTGCTGTTAGAGGTTAAAAGACAAAGTGATTCCACAGAGAGAACTAATAAAAGACATTGAGCACAGTGGGGAGCAAGCTATTGAGGACCAGGCTCACAGGGTTCCAGGTCAACAGGACAATGCATCAAGATCACCTCTTTCTGTGATAAACCCCAGAGAGAAATGGGGTTTATTTAATCTCCTAGAACAGCACCGTCCAAAAGAATTTTCTGTGATAAGGGAAGTGTTCTGTATCTATGCTTCCTAACACAGGAACCACAGGACACACATGGTCTTGAAATGGGGTTAGTGCACCTGAGAAATTGAATTTTTAATTTAATTTAAAATTTAACTGAAATGACCACAGATGGCTCATGGCTACTGTATTAGATATCATGGACTAACACCATAGGATGACAGGGACAGGCAGAATGTATAGATTCCCCTCGGTTTGATGTCTGCTCATAAGAGAACATAAATCTCAAACTATAGACTGTTAGGACCTCACAGGAAGTCAGGTTGGATAGTTCAGGGAAAGCAGATATCTCAGGCATTTTTTCTGGTGTCACTGAGAGCAAAAAAAGTTCTCATTTCTTTCTTATCAGGAACTTGTATGATAATATTTCTTTTCTTCTGTGTATTTTCAAGCTTACTTTCTGCTTGCTTTATAAGCATATTATGACTCTCCCATATTAAAAACAACAAAGATCATCAATAATAATAGCAAAAATACCCTCTCAGCATTGTGTGTCCCTCCAGCTATACTTTCCCCTTCCTCATATTGTCAAACTTCTTGAGAGAGCACCACGTAACAAGTATTTTCACACCCTTGTTCATTATTCATCCCCAGTCCTCTGATCTTGGCCATCTTACTGAAAATCTGAAAATATCAATGTTGACAAATCCAGGGGCACTCCTGAGTTTTAATCATACGTGAACTATGTATCAGCATCAGCCCATGTTGAACACTACCAAAGAATGTTTGCTCCCTTGGCTTCTGTAACACAGTTAACTCTGAGTCTCTTTGTTCTTCCTCTCTGTCTCTTCCTTCTATACTTTTTTGTCAGCTCATTCTACTTTTAGATGCTGAGGCTCTCCAGGATTCTCTTCTTAGTGTTCTTGTTTTCTCCCACTGCAAACATTTCCTGGTGTCTCTCATTCATTATCATAATCTCTAATAATGCTAACACTTTGTCACCCAGTGGTCTAAGTACTTTACAGTTATTAATTTATTCAAATTATATAATAATGCTATAAGGTAGATACAGCTAGTGAGCCATTTTACAGATGCAAATGCAGAGACTCAGGTTAAATAATTTTCTCAAGGTTAAATAGCTGATAAATTATGGGGATGGAAATTGAAATCAAACAGTATAGCATGAGGGTCTATTTTTTTCCCCTTTGTACTGCACTCCCTACATTATAACTTCATTTATCCCTCGATACTTCTTACTGTGGCAATATTCTGAACACATAGATTGGTTCATTTATGTCCATTCAGATAACGCAATATTCAAAAAAAAAACAACAAAAAAACAACCTTTCCTATGAACTCCAGTCTGCTGACTGCCTGCATGAAAGTTCCAGTGAAGGTCAGAATCCAGGTCATCATTCTTTATTTTTCCAGTATTTTTCTATTGTGGTAAAATACACATAACATTACATTTATCATCTTATGTGTTTTTAAATGTATAGCTCAATCATATTAAATATGTTCATAATCTTGTGCAAATATTACTACCAACCATCATCATAGCTCTTTTCAGCTTGTAAAACTGGAACTCTATACCCACTAAACAGTAACTCCCCATTTAAGCTCCCCTCCCAGCATCTGGCAACCATGATTCTATTTTCTGTCTCTATAATTTGGACTCTTCTAAGTGTCTTATATAAGTGGAATCATACAGTATTTATCTTCTTATGACTGGCTTATTTCACTCAGCATAATATCCTCAAGTTTCATCCATGTTGGAGCGTGGGCAGAATTCTCTCCCTTTTAAGGCTGTATAAGGTTTGTACAAATTTTGCTTATCTATTTATCTGTTGATGGGCACATGGGTTGCTTCCACATCTTACCTATTGTGAACAATGCTGTTACAAACATGAATGTACAAATATTTCTTTGAGATCTTGCTTTCAATTTTTTTGGTATATACCTAGAAGTAGAACTGTTGGATCATATGGTAATTCTATTTATTTTATTTTATTTTATTTTATTTTATTTTATTTTATTTTATTTTATTTTATTATGTTATGTTAGTCACCATATATTACATAATTAGTTTTTGATGTTGTGTTCCATGATTCATTGTTTGTGTATAACACCCAGTGCTCCATTCAGTATGTGCCCTCCTTAATACTCATCATGGTGCTAACCCATCCCCCCACCCCCCACCCCTCTAAAATCCTCAGTTTGTTTCTCAGAGTCCATAGTCTCTCATGGTTCGTCTCCCCCTTCATTTTTCCCTTCCTAATATCTTGTTTCAGAGGTACAGGTCTGTGATTCGTCAGTCTTACACAATTCACAGCGCTCACCATAGCACATACCCTCCCCAATGTCCATCACCCAGCCACCCCATGCCTCCCATCCCCCATCACTCCAGCAACCCTCAGTTTGTTTCCTGAGATTAAGAATTCCTCATCAGTGAGATCATATGATATTTGTCTTTCTCTAATTGACTTATTTCGCTTAGCATAATACGCTCTAGTCCCATCCACATCGTTGCAAACGGCAAGATTTCAGTTTTTTTGATAGCTGCATAATATTTTTAATTGTTTGAGGAAGAATGATACTGTTTTCTCTAATGGCTTTGCTATGCTACATTCCCATTAATGGTGTACAAGTACTCCAATTTCTCCCCATTCTATTCAATACTTATTTTCTGTTGTGGTTGTTGTGATTGTTGTTTTATAAGAGCCATCCTAATGGGTATGAAGTGGTATTGCACCTAGATTTGATTTGCATTTCCCTAATAATCAGTGATGTTGAGAATCTTTTCATGTATTTACTGGCCATTTGCATATCTTCTTTGGAGACATATCTATTCAATCCTTGGGCATTTTTTAATCAGATTGTTTGTTGCCCTGTTGAATTTTAGGAGCTCCCTATACATTTTGGATATTAATCCTTTAAAAGACATATGATTTGCAAATACTTCCTCCCATTTTGTGAGCCTTCTTTTTACTTTGCTGATATTTATGCTTTCTGTTTTGACTATTCTAGCTTTGTAGTAAATTTTGAAATTAGGAAGTGTGAGGCCTCCAGATTTATTATTCTTTTTCAAGATTATCTTGACAACTTTGGGTCCCTTGAGATTCCATATAAATTTTGGGGTAGGTTTTTCTATTTCTGTTTAAAATAAAGTCATTATAGGGACACCTGTGTGGCTCAGTCAGGTATGCATCTGCCTTTGTCTCAGGTCATAATCCCAGCGTCCTGGGATAGAACTCCGCATTGGGCTCCCTGCTCAGTGGAGACCCTGCTTCTTCCTCACCCTCTGACTGCTGCTCTGCCTTCTTGTGTTCTCTATTTATCTGTCAAATAAATAAATAAATGACATCTTTAAAAAATAAATACAATAAATAAAAATTTTTAAAAAGTCATTACAATTGGGGCAATTGGGTGGCTCAGTCGGTTAAGCATCCATCTTGATTTTGGATCAGGTCATGATCTTAGGTTTGTGAGATCAAACCCCAGGACAGGCTCCTCACTCAGTCCAAAGTCGGCTTGTCTCTCTCCCTCCCCATCTGTCCCTTCCCCCTTCATACACATGCTCTCTCCCTAAAATAGATAGATAGATGATAGATGGATAGGTAGATAGATAATAGATGATAGATAGATAGATAGATAGATAGATAGATAGATAGATAGATAGATAATAGATAGATAGATAGATAGATGATAGATAGATAGATAGATAGATGATAGAGTATTTGGGGGAAAAAACTCATTAATTTCTTCCAGCAATGTTTTGTAGTTTTCATTGTACAAGTCTTTCACCTCCTCTGTTAATTAGTTCCTAAGTATCTTCCTCTCATTGGTGCTATTGTAAACAAAATTGTTTCCTTAGTCCCCTTTTCAGGTTGTTCATTATTAGTGTATAGAAATGCAACTGATTTTTGTGAGTTGACATTGAATCCTGTTGTTTTGTTAAATTCATTTATTAATTCCCACGGGTTTTTTCATTGTGTGTGTGTGTGTGCGTGTGTGTGTGTGTGTGTGGTATCTTCAGGGATTTCTACATGTAATATTATATCATCTGTGAATCAAGACAGTTTTGCCTCTTCCTTTCCAATTTGGGTATCCTTTATTTCTTTTTCTTGTGTAATTGCTCTGACTGGGACTTCCAGTACTATGTTCAGTAGAAGTGGTGAAAGTGAGCATCTTTGTTTTGTTCCTGATCTTAGAGGAAAAGCTTTCAGACTTTTACAATTGAGTATGTTGTTTGATGTGGGTTTTTCACATATGACTTTTATTACACTGAGATAGCCTCCTTCAATTCCTAATTTGTGGAGTACTTTTATCATAAAAGGATGTTAAATTTCTCCAAATTCTTTTTCTGCACTAATGGAGATGATCATATATTTATTTGTTTTCCACTTCATTCGGTTAATGTGGTGTGTTACACTGATCAATTTTCATACATTGAACCATCCTTGCATTCAGGAATAAATCTCACTTGGCCATGGCATATCATCCTTTTAATATGTTGCTATATTCCATCTGCTAGTATTTTGTTGAGGTTTTTTGTATCAATGCCCATAAGGAATATTGGTGTGTAGTTTTCTTTTCTTATAGGGTCTGTCTGGTTTGATGTTAGGGTAATGCTGGCTTCATAGAAGGAGCTTGGGGAAGTTTGAGAAGCATTGATAGTAGTTCTTTAAATGTTCAGTAGAATTCATCAGTGAAGCCATCAGGTCCAGGATATTCTTTGTTCAGAGATTTTTTTACTACTGATTCAATCTCCTTATTATAGTTGTATTCAGATTTTCTTTTTAGTCCTGGTAGGTTTTGTGTTTCTAGGAATTTGTCAGGTGTTCATTCTTAACTCTCTTTTTGTACTCCATACCATCTAATTCTTTGCATCCTCTGTGTCTTATCATAGTTCAGGGCTGTATCATTTCTCAGTAGAATTACTATTATACCCTTGGTCGACCCATCTCAACTTACCCAGCCCCCTCCCCCAACACATACAAACACACACACAGGAAACCCAGATTTAAAACTGTTGCTAGATTCATGTTTTTAAGATGCAAAATCAATTAACTGTTTTTCTTATTTAAAAGTCTTGAATTGTTTCCCATTGTACAATATTAATAACTTCCAAACACTTTAGCATGGTAGGTGAACTCCTTCACAGTGGGATCTTGCCTGTCAGTTCAGGCCTGTCTCCTGAGCCACACCTGTGTGCAGCCTCCTTTAACTTCTACTATTTGCTCCCTAAGAACTGTTACTTCAGTCTTTTCATCTTGGCATTTGTTGTTCTTTTGCCTAAAAGTACTTTGCCTCTTTTGCACATAATCCTTGCCTTACCAGGGGAACTACTCTTCGGCATTCCCTTCATATCATAAATTTAAAAAAATACCTATTGTGCTTCAGTTATATAGCTCTGCTTTTCCCCACTACCTTTAAGGGAAGGGATTGTGTAGCATTCTTTCCCTCCCCAACCCTCACAGTGCTATACTATATTGCCTACTCCATAATGAATTCTCAGTAAATGATGAATGGTTGAATGAATGCAGCTACCCTTTCTTAGCACTACCACACCACTTTGGCTAAATACCAGAATGGAAAGATGCTTCTGCAAAATTTACCATAAGAAGACAAAAAGTACCATCATTCCCTTCACCCACTGTAACAGTCCTGAAATTCTTCTCTCAAAGGCATGCTTTTTCTCACATTTTGGGGAGAAAAATGCCACCCTGGAGATTATTTATCCTTGGTATAATGCAGTTGTCATATCTTGTAGAGGAGAAGGGTGGGGCCCCAGGGAGAGGAAGGACCACACACAAGCAACAACACTTGGAGATTTTCATTCCAGCTTCATGCCCTACTGCACCCACTTCAAGAATGTCCTTAAGTCTGGCAGTTATTTTTGAGACAGTTATTAGAAAACATGTGAAGAGCCCAGAAAATATATTTCTTATGTAAAATATAGTCTCTGTGCATTTTCTAGAGTACAACAAGTTTTAGGAGCTATTGTCTATTCTTTGGAAGAATGTGTTGGGGAATAAATGTGGGCTATGTTGATCTCAACAAGTAATGACAAAAATAGGAAATGAAAAACACAATCTCCTGCAAAAGCATTATGTAATTACTATGACCCAGAAGAATAAAGTCATGTGCTTATTTCCTGAATAGGTACTCTTCTTAATTACTGATCAACAACTATTTACAAAGCATACCCTTGCTTGTGTGGACAACACACACATAGAGCTGACTCAGTAATGTTAATAAAACTACTACTAATAATGACAAAGGCTGATAGGAGTTTACTATTTACCAGGCCTTGTTCTAAGTGCTTTACATATGCTAATCCATAGCTCAATAAATCAATCATTAGTATACAAAGGACTTTTCAAATAAATCATCTAGTTTAGGTAGTTTTTCATACTTACCATGGTATGGAAGGCTAAACTAAGGCCCTAAGTGGTTAAAGATCTTACTCAAGTTCCTGCAGCTAGTAAGTGTGAGAGCCAAAAATCCAGGGTATCTGAACCAGCATTGTTGCATTAAAAAAGAATCAGTATCTATGGGATGAAGCTTCCAGTGCTGGACATGTTGCTTCACCTGACAGTTCTCACGGAAACTACTTTTGGAAATTCCTCAACCTTGTGTGGACACATTTTTTTTTTTTTTACCTATTCATTAAAGTGTTACTCTTAATGTATGAAAATATCTGAATACTATTATATAGAAAGTTGTGTATAATTCAGTGTGTAAGTATAGAAACACCCTTAACATATTTGGCCCAAGTCAACCAGTCTTGCTCCAATGTGAAATCATCACAGGCATGCCAAACATCCTTCTGTGTTTGTGTCTGGGTCTGATTTTAAGAAAAGGAAAGGAGTCCATCTATTCATCCACTGCTCAGATACGAAGCTCTCACTGTGTGCCTGGCACTGTGGTAAGGATTAGGGAGAGAGATGGATATTTGACTAGAGACCAGCTCCAAGTGTGTGTGGTGTCATCAAATAATCCTTTTTTCTTTTTTTAATTTAATTTAATTTAATTTTTAAGATTTATTTATTTATCTGAGAGAGAGAGCACACATGGGGAGAGCAGAGAGATCTCAAGTAGACTCCCCACTGAGTGCAGAACCCAACATGGGGTTCGATTTCACCATCCTGAGATCATGACATGAGCTGAAATCAAGAATCAGACGCTTAATCGATTGAGCCACCCAAAGAGTCCTTTTTTCATTTCTAGACTGAGCTGTACTCATTGCTTGCCACTCTTTTTGTGCTTATTTTTTTTATGGATCTTAAGTGGTTTTCTTATTACTTGACTTTGTGAGAAATATAAGCCATAAATATTCATAAATAAAAAAGAAAGTGATAGATTTGTTAAGACAAGAGCATTAGAAAACAATGGTGAGAAAAGAAAGAAAGTCATTATGTCTGAAAAATAACTAATTGCAAATATAAGAAATGTTTGGAGAAATCTAAAGTCAGTTGAAGAGTGAGCAAGTACATTGGGATCTCATATGGATCTGCCAGGTCTCTGTGGGGACAAGTGTTTAGTGTGGTGCCCAGTTTCTGCTTAGAAGATAGGCCACACCTAGTATGTAAAATGGTCGCATGGAGAAAGAGGAATAGTGATATCCTTATCCTTAGTACCTGGGCCAGGCTAGACTTGGGTCATTTAGTCCAGTAACTAGGTCTAACATAACCAAGAAAAAATATCAGTTTCTTCTTGGAGGGTAAAAAAAAAAAAGGCTATTAAAAGAAGCCAGGGGTGCTTGGGTGGCTCAGACATTAAGCATCTGCCTTCGGCTCAGGTCACGATCCCACAGTCCTGGGATCCAGCATCAGGCTCCCTGCTCAGCGGGAAACCTGTTTCTCCCTATCCCACTCCTCCTGCTTGTGTTTCCTCTCTCGCTGTGTCTCTCTCTGTAAAATAAATAAATAAAATCTTTTTAAAAAATAAAAATAAATAAATACAAGAAGCCAGAATTACACTTTAAGAAATGTGTCCATGCATCAAATATATAAGATGAGAGGAGTCAAGGAAATTTGAAAAAGCAGATATTTGTAGGATGGAGCACTGGAATGGGATAGACTTAAATGAAAGAAAACTGTTTTCCTCAAATGGTTTTATTTTGTTTTGTTTTGTTTTTTGTTTGAAACAATGACTGTGTTTAGAATTAGATAGGGCCCATGTGGGTTCAGGCAAAGGGATGACAAAGACAGCAGGAAAACTGGACACTCAGAGCAAAGAAAGGGTTGAAGAGGGAGAGGCTTATAAAGGAAGATAAGACCACATATATTGTGGAGGCTCAAAATCACTTAAAAGTTTGAGTTTTATTTTCACATGAAAACAAACAAAATATCAGAGTTCTGTTGGCTGACCAGCTTTGGAAGGCTCAAATCTAAGTGGGCAAGCAGTATATGCTCTGCATTCAATTACTGCCCACAACTCTCTCTGACCTTCAAAACAAACAGGACATTTACAGAGATCTGGAAGGCAGGAAAACCTCTTGTGTTTCATTTGATATTATGCTAGACGCTCAGCTATATGATCTCCTGTATCAAAAAAAGAGCCAGCTGCATTAGTGTCATCCAAAATCAGAGACCTTTCCTGTTAGAAGCCTCAGGAAAATCATTAAAAAAAGTGTTTATTTTCAGTGAAAATAGTATTCAGGCTAGAAGAAAAAGCCCCTTGCCTTCCATTGTTTAGAGCCCCCAGTAAATTAAAATATGCATTGTTTCCTAGTGAAATTCATATAAGTAAGTAGAGTCAAGGGACAAGTTTCAGGTGTGGGGATTGAGAACAGTAGTAGAGGGGGTGAGAAGAAGAGGAAGAAGAGAAGGAAGAGGAAGAAAAAGAATAATGAGGGAAGGAACAGGACTGGGGGTGGAGAAAACAGAGAAGATTATGAAGAGATTTCCTTTCTGTGCTAAGATATTTTATATGTATTATCAAATTTAGCTTCAAATATCAGATAAAGGGCTAGTATCCAAAATCTAAAAAGAACTTATCAAACTCAACACCCAAAGAACAAATGATCCAGTCAAGAAATGGGCAGAAGACATGAGCAGACACTTTTCCAAAGAAGACATCCAAATGGCCAACAGACACATGAAAAAGTGCTCAATATCACTCGGCATCAGGGAAATCCAAATCAAAACCTCAATGAGATACCACCTCACACCAGTCAGAATGGCTAAAATTAACAAGTAAGGGAACGACAGATGTTGGCAAGGATGTGGAGAAAGGGGAACCCTCCTACAGTGTTGGTGGGAATGCAAGCTGGTGCAGCCACTCTGGAAAACAGTATGGAGGTTCCTCAAAAAGTTGAAAATAGAGCTGCCTTATGACCAAGCAATTGCACTACTGGGTATTTACCCCAAAGATACAAAGTAGGGATCCAAAAGGGTACGTGCACCCCGATGTTTATAGCAGCAATATCCACAATAGCAAAACTATGGAAAGAGCCAAGATGTCCATCGACAGATGAATGGATAAAGAAGATGTTGTGTATATATATACTATGGAATATTACGCAGCCATCAAAAGGAATGAAATCTTGCCATTTGCAATGACATGGATAGAACTAGAGGGTATTATGCTGAGCGAAATAAGTCAATCAGAGAAAGACATGTATCATATGATCTCACTGATATGAGGAATTCTTAATCTCAGGAAACAAACTGAGTGTTGCTGGAGTGGTGGGGGGTGGGAGGAATGGGGTGGCTGGGTGATAGACATTGGGGAGGGTATGTGCTATGGTGAGTTCTGTGAACTGTGTAAGACTGTTGAATCACAGACCTGTACTTCTGAAACAAATAATACATTATACGTTAAAAAAAAAGCAGATAGTAGGAAGGGTAAAATGAAGGGGGAGAAATCGGAGGGGGAGACGAACCATGAGAGACTATGGACTCTGAGAAACAAACTGAGGGTTCTAGAGGGGAGGGGGGTGAGGGGATGGGTTAGCCTGGTGATGGGTATTAAAGAGGGCACGTATTGAATGGAGCACTGGGTGTTACATACAAACAATGAATCATGGAACACTACATCAAAAACTAATGATGTAATATATGGTGACTAACATAACATAGCAAAATTTTTTAAAAATGTAAAATAAAAAAAATTAGCTTCACAACTGCCCAGGATGTAGGTTCTACAATTATATGCATTTTAGAGAAGAAGAAGGCAAGGCTTCAAAAAATTATGGAAGTTGCCCATCATCTCATACCAAGAGTTAGAGCCAGACCTCCCTGCCACCAAAGCCTATATTTGCAAGATAAGCTCAAAGACCAGGGGGTAGTTTTGTTTTGTTTTTTTTTTAAGGTTTTATTTATTTGTTTGCCAGAGAGAGAAAGAGCTAGAGGGAACACAAGTAGGGGGAGCGGCAGGCAGAGGGAGAAGCAGGCTTCCCGCTGAGCAAGCAGCCTGATTCAGGACTCAATACCAGGATGCTGGGATCATGACCTGAGCCGAAGGCAGATGCCCAACCGACTGAGCCACCCAAGCGTCCCGACCAGGGGGCAGTTTTAAGCTATGTTCATTTATTTCCCAACCACCTAAGATGGGTAAGTGACTACCAAGCATTGAGTATACCAGTGCACCCAGACAAGGGGTTTCTTTCTTTCTTTCTTTCTTTCTTTCTTTCTTTCTTTCTTTCTTTCTTTCTTTCTTTCTTTCTTTCTTTCTTTCTCTTTCTTTCTTTCTTTCTTTCTTTCTTTCTTTCTTTCTTTCTTTCTTTCTTACTTGAGAAGTGGCTTTCTTAATGGGGAATAATTTGGAAAAATATATTTTAATCAAGTATTTCATACACTATATGTGAATAGAGTAAATTATAATTTAAAAAAATGCTCTCTTTTCTCCCAATCTCACTCAATTTACTTAAAGGTGATGCAGTTATTTGAACTCTAACATAAAGAAGTGAGCCATGTACAAGCCCTCAAGGAAGCAAGAAAATGAAGGAAGGAATTTTTAGGGGGGAAAAATCACCTATTAGCTTAAAACTGAAAACAGAAAGGACTACATTTCCAGTGGTTTCCAAGACAGGAGTCTCCGTTTCCCACTATTTGAGAATGATTAATGAATTGACCTCCTCTGTGCCACTTTGAAAACACACCAAATGTGCTTGGTTTGGCAGACCGGTGGAGGAAGAACTATTCATACAGAACAAAAAAGGCTGCTGTTTGACAGTAGCTATTAACTTGTGGCTATATCAACACTTGTGCTGTTAACAATAATCTTATCCAAGAGTCTATTCTTGTAGAACCTCGAGGGTTGAAGAAATGTTTTATTGGCAGCATCCCTAAGCCTATAAGTAGCAATATGTTTTGACAGAAGGAAGCCACACAATTCTCACCTAGTCTTGGGATTGCTTTCTTATAAGATAGTCTGAGGCTGGAAATAAAAAAGCATACCCCCCTCCCTTCTCCGAAGAAATAGGTTTTGTACTCAAACCTGATGTTCCAATTTCTTTTAAATGTTTCATTCCTCACAGATCCTCTAAACTTGTAACTTCTAGGCTTCTGAATCCATACCTCCCACACAGATGCATTTTTCAACCCATGCCTACAAGAGCGCCTGACAATTCTGATGTGGTCTCAAGATTACATCTATTTCACGACCAACTGCTGTTGAAATACCTCCTCTTGTTGTCATATGCTGGCTCTTAGTTTGGGGAAAAACTACACATGTCTACTTAAATTGAAAGTTTTTGGTCTTGAAACAATGCCCAGAGCTAGAAAAAAGAAAATTGGGAGTAGTGGCAAACTAAATATATAATAGAAAGTAGAAGAAGTAGCCTAGAACACAGGTAAAACAAATCTACTGGGAATACATCATTTCTGTCTGTTGGGGCCAGCATGGAGTATAGACAAGAGGGTGAGTGTTAGGAGCAAGCAACCATGTGTCCTGGACAATGAGTTGTTACATGAGTCTGGAAATTTTTGACTCTCTCTTATGATCATCTCTGTAGGTCCAAGTTCTACTCCTTAGAACTTGTGTGTCTTTCATGCCACACATTCATGACACAAATATCCACTGTGTATTGATAATTTACTGATAACTCTGCTAGGTACTGGGGCCACAAAATACAGTCCAACAGCTTCCTTGCCACCGAGGAGCCCATGTTCTGTGCGTGGAGATACAAGCAGAGTATAAGGGGTGACATATGAAAGGTATGCAGATGGGGCTGGCTCTGGGACAAAAGACTTAAGGCACTCAACCCAAAAGAGGGAGCAGAAGGGGATGAGACACTTCAGTTCTATTTTAAAAAAATGAGTGGAAATCAGAGAAAATACTTCCAGGTATGATGGAAGAGATGTAAGGTCAGAATTGCAAGAGATGCTGAATGAAATGTCAGTGGTTCAGTAGAATTGGAGAACACCTGCATGGATTAGTAATGAGGAGCCATCCATCATGAGGTGTGTTGAAGTGAAGGATGCCGAGAAGGAATCTCAAAAGGTTCTAGATTGAAATAGTGGTTCCGTGTGGCTATATGGCTTCAGGCATATGACTTGTACTTAATTATTCATTCCGCAAATTTTTGTTGTGTGCATACTCCATGGCAGTGCTCTGGGATGAGATAGTGATAAGGGGGTGATATGAGATAATATAAGAAGGATGACTTACTGAATGTTCCACACAAAAGAGGTGTTGAATTTTATAAATTCTAGTCCCTAGTCATATGGCAGCTGCTGCCATCTTCACTCTTATGTGTGATTTAGGGATAGTGGTTATGTGATCACAGTATAACCCCCGCAGATACTTACCTTCGGAGCCCTGCCTCTGTGACCCCACTGCATTTGAATGTAGATGTCCCCCATGGATATATCAAAGGAAACAGGAAGCACAAGCTCAGGGTCGCTGTGTTGGCAGTCTGGGCCTTGTTCTGCCACATTAATTGTTCTTAGAAAAATTATTTCATTTCCACATTAGTTTGCTTGTTTGTTTTTAACTTTTTTTTTTAAGATTTTATTTATTTATTTGACAGAGAGAGACATAGCGAGAGCAGGAACACAAGCAGGGGGAGTGGGAGAGGGAGAAGCAGGCTTCCCGCAGAGCAGGGAGCCCGAAGTGGGGCTCGATCCCAGGACCCTAGGATCATGACCTGAGCCGAAGGCAGACGCTTAACGACTGAGCCACCCAGGTGCCCTGTTTTTAACTTTTCTAGTAAACAGGTTGCACATGATGCTTTTTAAGATTAATTCAGCTCATAATTACTTGGGTCAGCAAAGAAAAACCTATGAATTTCATTTTTGTTTAAGTCACAAACTTTCTCTGAAGAGTGAATATTTGTGCAGCACTCAGCTAGATATTTGGGTGGTAAAATAAAGAATGAGTAAAAATTTTGGTGGAAAATCAACAATCACAAACATTCGCTGAACACTTACCAGGTGTTAAAATATGTATTCACATGTATTAACTCTCTAAATCCTCACTGTAATCATTTGAGGAAGGCACTACGATCTCTAGTTTATAAATGAAAAACCCAAGGCACAGAAAGTTCTGTCGGAAATAAAAGAACTAATAAAAGTAAGAAATAAATTTGGCCCCAGACTTTCTGAGTCTACCCTGCATTCTAGATCTCTGACTTAGACCTGTCCTAGGAGCAGGGAGCAGCCTGATATGACATGAGAATAGGAGAATGAACCCAGCTTATATGGGCCTTGAATACTATGCTAAAGAAGATGGGCATTAGAATACAGTGGAGGAAGTGGGTTGCCTATAAGAGAAACCACAGTAAAACTGTCCTGCCAAGTGATGCCTGAAGGACGCTCTCTCGTTGCTACGGAGATGTGAGACAATATGAAGTAGTGAGGACTACAGGGAAATGGAGAAGCCTCACATTTGGAGGGTGGTGCAGGGACAGCAAATCAGCCCGGCAAGAGAAATGTCAACCCAATGCTGCCAGTTTCTCTTTTTCAGGAAAAGCAGTGAAAACCAGATGTTCACTCTCCAAATTATTAAATGTTGGCCTATGGCATTTGTTTTTTGTTTTGTTTTTTAATACCACGGACCAAAAATAACATGCCTATTGGCCAGAAGCACCCACTGGTAGACAGATTGCCATCATGACACACCTGTGCTTTCAAAAAGTCCATTAATTTTTTTTGTTTGTTTTAATCTGGAAAGCAATGTAAGCACATTAACATTTTAGAAAGATAAATCCGGTGGTAATATAGAAAACAGGAGTTGAGAGGGGATGGCCAGTTAGAAGATTATTGCAAGAAGAGAAAGATGACAAAGGCCTGGGGTGGTGGCTGTGAGAATAGCAAGACGTGGAAGAGTTTTCGGAGTATAATTGATCCATTACGTGTGGCTGGTGACTAGAAAGAAGGAATCAGC
The DNA here is from genome assembly GCF_011800145.1 of Mirounga leonina. Taxonomy (NCBI): domain Eukaryota; kingdom Metazoa; phylum Chordata; class Mammalia; order Carnivora; family Phocidae; genus Mirounga; species Mirounga leonina. The sequence goes on along the minus strand of NW_023270825.1, from coordinate 17,356,063 downwards.
GCTAATTCAGGACCGTCAAGCTTTAGTGATTAGAGGGAAAGTAATGTATTGATGTAGACAAGAAACATTAAAGGAAGAGCACATTTCTGGAGCAGAATAGTGAGTTCAATTTGAGAAGTGTTCAAATAAGGTTTAGGAAGCATTCAAATAGTATCAAGCTCCTCTCGGCTCTCCTATTGAAAAGAATAATCATTCCTCAGATTCAGTCGGCTCCCATCCACTGATCACGATTGCTTCCTTGAAAACACTAAGAATTTCAAGAATTGCTAAAAACTGTTCATTCTTGTGAGATTTCAGCACAAAATCAAGTATCAGCAAGAATTAGTAACCACAGAATTGTAAACAGGATTCTTTTAAAAGAATTTGCTCATTGTTACTTTCCTGTAAGTTTTTATTCTAGTCTCTTGCATGTAGGTTCTACCATCACGGGCAGCAAATTTATTGGAGGGAAATGGTGCTGGATATGGACAATTTTGTTTAAAAAAATCAACTTGGAAACCTTGGTTTTAGTTCAGCATTACCTTTCTTAATAGGTACACAATCAAGTTTCTGGGAATTTGTGTTATTTAATGATCATAATGTACATTTAGCCCATCAATGCTACTGAGCATAAAGCTTTACTTGTTACAATTAATAGATTTTAAAAGACTTTGTAATCAAATATAATAATAGATTTATGAATATTAATTAGAGACTAAAACTGAATAAATTTTTAGTTTTTTCTGATCTCCATGGACTTTGATTTATTTGATTTGGTTAATTAATTCCTTGGGGATAAAGCCCTGTGTAAGAGAGAGAGAGAGAGTGTGTATGTGTGTGTGTGTGTGTTTTAAATAGAGCTCAATCTATTCTGTAAAAAACCTGGAATGATATGAACTAAAACATATATTAGGGTCAGTAGAAAATAAGTAGGTAATATCTTAGAATGAATATATATAGATATAGATATTGATACATATGTAGAAAGATAATGTACTTTTATTTATTTGGTAAACATTTATATTTATCCCACATGAAAGACATAGTATTTGCTAGTGCTGAGAAACTCAGAGGGAAAAGAGATTTTGCTAGAAGCAATCACAGTCTGATGACAGATACATCGCTAATTATAATATGAAGCAAAAAAAATGCCAAAAGGGAAAAAGGACTCCCAAAATTCTAAAGTTGGTGAATGACAAATGAAGGTCTTGCTAATAAAGTGTGGTTCTCCACCATCTTTCTGCTCTGCTAAGAATATTCCTTGGTGTCTTGGTGAACTTAAATCCATAAGATTTCTCTGACTCTCCAAACTTCAACACAGTTAAAGAAACAACTCTAGCTTCTGATCAATAAAACTAGAAGTTGTTCTAAAATTAATTTTGAAACAGTATCAAGGACTATCCTATGGAACAGTGTCACCATTCTCTAAGGTAAATGTGTTGAAATGTTTATTTTTTCCGGATTTTTAATTTCAGGAGCAGTCTGCTAAAGCTTGTCCTTTAAACCTACCATGTGTCTCCTAATTGATGCAAGAGAGTTCTTTTATTTTTTTTTAATTTTTTTTAATTCTTATGTTAATCCCCATACATTACATCATTAGTTTTAGATGAAGTGTTCCATGATTCATTGTTTGTGCATAACACCCAGTGCTCCATGCAGAATGTGCCCTCCTCAATACCCACCACCAGGCTAACCCATCCTCCCACCCCCCTCCCCTCTAGAACCCTGTTTGTTTTTCAGAGTCCATCGTCTCTCATGGTTCGTCTACCCCTCCGATTTCCCCCGCTTCATTCTTCCCCTCCCGCTACCTTCTTCTTCTTTTTCTTTTTTTTTTTTTCTTAACATATATTGCATTATTTGTTTCAGAGGTACAGATCTGAGATTCAACAGTCTGATGTAAGAGAGTTCTAACACTCATAGATGACAATAGGATGCCTTTCCTTCTTATATTTTAAACTGTGCTATATATGGCCAAACTAAATTAATATTCAGACAGGACTACTTTAGTCTTCTTTTATAGCCATATCATTTATAGAACTCAGTGTGTATGAAGGCTCTCCTGGAGCTCATGTCCTTAGTGACTTTTTATTTTTTTACCGAGACCCTATCTGGGAAGACATGAACTGAAAAGACAGTACAGCACCGGGATGACAGGAAGTGTCAGCAGTAGGGTGGGGTCCTATAACTTGATCTTGCCTTTGGCTGCACACAAGATGCTCACTCTGTAGAGCACATATTCAGGAGTTGACATTGGCCTAATAAAATGGGGAAATGGGATGTTTTGCTCCCATTAGGGTAATAAATATTTTTTATAGATAAGAACACAAGGGTCATTTAGGTGATTCTCCCAAGGTCACACAGTTAGTGAATAAAGGACTTCAATTCAGATATCATGGATCTTGACTCAAAGTCTAGTGATCTTTTCTTAATCTTTTCTTTGACTATTTTATTAAATATATAAATATCAACCTATTTAAGTCTTACAAAAACTCTGTGATAGGATCAAATTCCATCGTGATTGCATGAGGATAGCTCCACTGACCTGCTCTCCAGTGAAGCTGGTGAAAATTATTTTTAATTTTAATGATACTGTGATGCCAGTATCATTATTATTATTATTATTATTATTATTGTTGTTGTTGTTGTTTTTACAAATGAGGAACTGAGGCACAGACAAGCTAAGTAACTCACCCAAGGTCATGTGTACAAGCTTGGATTTGAGCCCAGTTAATTGGTTCCAGAGCACATCCTTGGGGTGGGAGGGGAGTGGTGATGGAAAACAGAGTTTAAATTATTTTATTCTAAAAAAATGATATAAAGAAGATATCATTTATCTCAGACTTAGTAGCCACTTAGATGGAGGTGTCCTGTCTTTGCTTTCCTACTCATTAGCAGTGTCACTCTGCTCAAATAACATACTCTTGAGTCTTGGTTTACTCATTAGGGAAAGACAATGGGGGGGTGATAAAGTCTCCTTCTTTGGGTGGTTGGAACAGATGAAGAAGATATGTAAGAAATGGGAACATACTTAATACCCGAGACATGGTAAGTGTTCAGTCAGTGCTAATTTCTCTATCCCTTTGATCTCTTCTCTCATTTCTCCTTCCAAACGTTAAAATGTATTTTTACAAAGTTGAGAAAGCTCACAAAATGGAGATTGTATGTATAGGATAAGGATGTGGAATTGAAGAGTTGGTGTCTCTGACAACTTAGCATGCCAACCTCAGTATGACAGATATTGGTCACCAAAATAAAATGCAAGAGCAAGATTCAGATTTTCAAAATATCCTCCTAATAACTTGCCTCAGGTCTCTCGAGATCCTCACACCCAAGGAGGATAAAGAAGGGGATGAGTTTGGACAAGTAGAGGACTTTATTTATTTGTTTGTTTGTTTGTTTGTTTTTTTGAAGAAAGAGAGATGCTGCTTTATTGAAAGTTTACTCGTCTTCCTGGAGGAGTTCTTCCTTCTTCTGCTCATCCTAGGGAGAGGGGATTCTGACACATCCCTTGGAGAATTGCAGATCTCTTAGAGTGGGAGATACAGTGGACAGCGGTCTGGCCCCCATCCTAGAAATCAAGGAGACAAAGAAGTCAGGCAAAGGGGAAGTGGCTTCAGGAAACAGGGATGAACCTATACTTCAAGAGTTTGTCAAAGTAATGGATGCATGAGTACTGCCCTTGAACCAGATGTGGGAGAGAGAGAGAGCTTCACGGACCTGTTTTTATTTCTGCCCTAGAAGAATCTTCAGAGATTGAAGCGTCTCCAACAGGGAGAGGTCCATATGAAATAGAGCTCTAGGAAACCACTGGCTAAAGTGAGAAATCACAAATATCCATGAACTGAGTGTTGGAAGAACTTCACAAAAGACAAAGGAGTGTCGATTTTAACATATCTCATAAGGCAAGGCACAGAAAGTCATAAAAAGACCTCATTTGAAAGCAAAACATTCTTTTTTTTCCCTTCTTACTCTCCTCTCCCCTCCCTCTGAACCTGAGAGTATGGGAGAGAGTAATAGAAAAGCAAAGGCAGTGGCAACTGGTGGGAGAAGGGAAGATGATTTCCTTTAAGATGAAAATTAAAGAAATTATTCATATCTACAATTGTACATTTTAAAGTACGTAACTTTTAGTTTGGTGATTTTGTTTCATTTTGGTTTTGTTTTCATTTTTACAAAACCATACAGCTTTATTTAAAGTAACCATACAGCTATTTATTTCCAAGAGTGAATATCGGAAGAGTAATCTCATCTCCTGATTTTTGTTCTATGGATATCAATAAGTAAATTGTATTGAAATATGTATTTTTTAAGGATTTATTTATTTATTTAAGAGAGAGACAGAGGAGGGAGGGACAGAGGGAGAGGGAGAGAATCTTCAAACAGACTCCCTGCTGAGCAGGGACCCCCCCCCCCACCAGCTAAGGGCTCCATCTTATGACCCTGAGATCATGACCTGAGCTGAAACCAAGAGTCAGATGCTTAACCGACTGAGCCACCCAGGTGTCCTAGTATTGAAATATATTTTAATGACACAGAGTGAAACAAATATACAATTACATTTTGATCAAACCTCAAAAATCATGGTAGTTCAATATGTCAGGTTAATATGTTCGTATATGAATATACATGTTCTATTCCTTATAATTAATAACTTTGATAAGAGAAATGACAGAAATATTCAATAATAAAAGATCAGTTTTCTTCTCTTTTGCTATCAAATATATAGTTTTATATTAGCAGATAGAGTTTAATTTTCTTTTTATTCTCTTATTTATTTTTTAAAGGTTTTTTTTTTTTTAATTTTTTTGACAGAAAGAGACAGTGAGAGAGGGAACACAAACAGGGGGAGTAGGAGAGGGAGAAGCAGGCTTCCCACCCAGCAGGGAGCCCGACGCGGGGCTCGATCCCAGGACCCCGAGACCATGACCTGAGCCGAAGGCAGATGCTTAACGACTGAGCCACCCAGGCGCCCTTGGAGTTTAATTTTCTGAGAGCATTTTTTTATTTGTCTCAATATCTACAATGCAAATACATCACTACAAATGTGTTGTAGTTCACAAACTAGTAGGTTATATTAGTTTCAGATTCATCCCACCATGCCTGATTATTTAGTGTTTAGTATGTGGAGAACTATCTCAAACCCATTCATACCTTATATTGTAATAATTATTATCATATAGTAAGTATAAACATGATCTAACAAATGAAAAACATGGTATCTTGGTAAGAGAATAGACTATAAGTAATAAGATTTAAATTCTCACTTCTGACCAGTCAGTACGTACTTTTGTGACCCTGGATCAATATAAACATTCCTATGTCTCAGTTTTCCCATGTATAAGTTAAAATTGATAGCAATCTAACTTCCTCAAAGTTTTTTTTTTTTTTTTTTTTTTTTTTAAGAAAATTAGCTTTATTGATGACCAAGAGATATATGCTGGAAAAAACACAAAAAATATGTCAAAAGGAAAATAAAGTTAGTCTCCTTTATATGTTTTTCATTTGGGTTAATCTGAGGGACAGACCAGGTTTTGCTGGAAACATGGATCAAGATATCATCTAAATATAATGGTCAATTTGGAAAAATGTTTTACATTTATTTAATAGTATCCAGAGGTACCAGTTAAAGGACTCAATAACAGCAAAAATGCAGATGACCTCTTTTACATCTTGATGGCAAAATATACAAAGTAATCAGGGTGAATTTTCTCAGTAAAAAGGCTTTTGTAGATAATGTTCCTCCTGGAACTATTATGTTGTATAAATAATATAACATAACATAACATAATAATCACTTTATATTTATATATATCTATAATAGAAATATTTTATAACATAATAAGATTGTTTTAGGAAACCTATCCTATCCTGACATCCTGGATCTGGTTAAAATGTAGATTCTGACACAGGAGATCTGGGATGGAACTCACATTTATACAAGTACCCAGGTGATAAGGATATTGGTGATCTGTGAACCATTCTCTAAGTAACCTTAAGTTACTGACAAGTGCACTGAGTAATCTTTTTTTTTAAGATTTTATTTATTTATTTGACACAGAGACACAGCGAGAGAGAGAACACAAGCGGGGGAGTGGGAGAGGGAGAAGCTGGCTTTCTGCGGAGCAGGGAGCCGGATGCGGGGCTCGATCCCAGGACCCCGGGATCATGACCTGAGCCAAAGGCAGACACTTAACAACTGAGCCACCCAGGTGCCCCAAGCACTGAATAATCTTAAGATTCAGCATTTTCACAGTTAAGAACATACCTGAGTAAAACTCTTGCATGTGGACACCAGGAAACAGGTATGCAAATATTCCTAGCAACATGGTACAAATAAAATGTGGAAATAAAATAAATGTCAATCACCAAAATAGACTAATAAACTTTTTGGTATGTTCACACAGTGGAATCATATTCAGAGGTGGAAATTAATGTTATGGTGATAACAACATCAGTGTACTTCAGAAACATCGCATAAAGCAAAATAAATGATACAGAAGTCTGCATGAAGAATAAAACTTTTATAAAGCATAAATACGAATAAAAATAGACAGATTATTGTGTTTGAGGCATAAAAAGATAATAAAACTGGTTTTACATAACTAAGAAGTAAGAAATATGGAATTCAATACGTGGGGTACGGTATAATTGGTGGATCCTGGGGAAGCGTGAAATGAAAGCATGCTACAGGAGTAGCTTAAATGTTTTCTGTGAAGTTCTATCACCTGAGTTAGGATGTGAGTTTGTCATTGTGTATTTAATTACTCTACTTCATGTCTTACCTATACACTGCCTATGTTATTTTATATATATCGCATAGTAGAAGCAATTTAACAAAAGGTCAGGAAAGAAGCAATCTAAACGGGGAAGGAACAGTAGAGAGGGGAACAGGTGAACATGTGGAAAGAGAAGTGCTACTTTTCACTTCATGTATCTTTGAAGAATTGGATTACTTTCTTTTTTTTTTTTTTAAAGATTTTATTTATTTATTTGAGAGACAGAGAATGAGAGAGAGAGCAAGTACATGAGAGGGGGGAGGGTCAGAGGGAGAAGCAGGCTCCCTGCCAAGCAGGGAGCCCGATGCGGGACTCGATCCAGGGACTCCAGGATCATGACCTGAGCCGAAGGCAGTTGCTTAACCAACTGAGCCACCCGGGCGCCCGAATTGGGTTACTTTCATCAAATATGTTTGTGATGTAATCAAAAGTGGGACAATGTAGGAACACGTGGATGTGCACTCCCAGGCCGCACTCCTTTTACATGAAAAGCTTCCAGTTAAAATCCTATGGATCACATCATGCATGCAGATATCTTTGATTCCTCGCATAATGTTTTTTTGTTTGTTGGTTTTTTTGTTTTCATTTTTAATTAGAAGCAACTTTTTTTTTTTAAGACTTTATTTATTTATCTGACAGAGAGAGAGATAGCTAGAGAAGGAACACAAGCAGGTGGAGTGGGACAGGGAGAAGCAGGCTTCCTGCTGACAGGGAGCCTGACTTGGGCCTCGATCCCAGGACCCCTGAATCATGACCTGAGCCTAAGGCAGACACTTAACGACTGAGCCACCCAGGTGTCCCTAGAAGCAACTTTTCTAATGGGAAAACTGACACACAAAATATTTGGATTTCTCGCTGTCTTGAGGAATCAGAAATTCTGGCAAATACCAAGCCTCTCTCCACAAGCACACGGCGGCTCTCAGCTGGACCGGTAGGTCCTCTGCCCCATTTTGATGTGTGCTTTCCACGCTGCCACAGCTCTCCCTATCTCTATCACATTATCTGAATGATCTCTGTCAGCCTTTAATTTCATGTCTTGCCCCGTATCATAGTACCGCTTAAACAAATCACTCTTGGGGGGCTCTGAGGTCAGATTGGCTGGCTGGAATCCTATGTCAGCCTCTTGCTCACCATGTGACCTTAGGCAATCTATACCCTAACTTGCAAAATTTCACCTGCAAAACTCACTTTTCTCATCTGTAAGATGAAGGGTTAATAGTACGTGCCAGAGAATTCTGCCAGGTAAAATGCTTAGCAGAGGGACTGGCATATCGTAAGCTCTCAATAAATATTGGCAAGCCCTCAATAAATATTAGCTCTGCTGTTATTGTGCCTTTTATAATCTTCGTGATGAAAAGGCACATGTCTATGCAAATTCCTAAAAGCACATCATAATAAGATGGAGATGTACACAACTAAAATATTCTAAGTCCCAGAACTTATTGGATATGGAAAATTATTCAGGGGCAATTTGAGAGAGAAGGCAGTAAAAAAATTAGCTTCAGCAAGAGGAAAGGAATATTAAAAAAGACTAATTTCAAGTTGTAGTAGTGAAAGAAGAAAGAAAAAGAAAAGCAGATGAAATATCTAGTGATGATGAAGAGGTACAGAAAGAAAGGGGAGCGCTTCCATAGAGGGAAGGAAAATGCACACATTAAACACTTAAAGTGTGGAAGTTTACTGAGAAAGGAAAGAAAGGGAATAAGAGAGAGAACAAATTTATGGCTAAATAAATAAAAGGAAGGATGACCAAAGACACCAAAAAAGTCCATAATAAGTGAAACTCAAGTCTGAAAAAAGAAGAAAGGGGGAAATTATGGAGACATGTTATGCTTCATGAATGTGAGGAGTCTGTTGTTTCTGAGGATTCATGGAAAGGGGAGAAGAGGTTTGGTATAAAATCCTGAAGGACAAGTAGGACACATGAGCTTATCAGCAAAAAAGAAGACCACAGGAGCAAGTATTTGAAACAGGAGCCTGAATAAAGCCTTTGGAGCCCAACGTAAATAAACTTGTTTTTCTGTTGCCTCTAAGAATTAGGAAGTAGATGCAACAACAAAGTAACAACAAAACAAAAGAGTAACAATATTGGAGCCATGTCATTAGCTAGACAGGGCATGAAGACCTGTGAGAGGTACAAGAATTCTGTCTCAGGTGATTGTGGATGTAAGTTGTGGGTAAGAGAGAGTCAACTTCATAGCATATGCTGCCTGCTTGCCCCCTGCCCATGGTACCAAGGAATACAAATGGGTAGATTATTTAAATATATGTCTCCTTTTCTTTTTTTTTTTTTAATCTTTTTTTTTTTAATTTTTATTTATTCATCTGACAGAGAATGAGATAGAGAGAGGATGAGAGGGGGGAGGGTCAGAGGGAGAAGCAGACTCCCTGCCGAGCAGGGAGCCCGATGTGGGACTCGATCCCGGGACTCCAGGATCATGACCTGAGCCGAAGGCAGTCGCTTAACCAACTGAGCCACCCAGGCGCCCTATATGTCTCCTTTTCTTAAAGAAGAAAAAGGTTTTCACTTGGAGGGAATATAAGATTCATTTAGTAAAAAAACAAAACAAAACAAAACAAAAACAGGACGAGAAATAACTAAAACTAAAGAAAGGATGAAAATATATCAAATTAGTCTGAAATGGATACAGAATTTAAAATGTTTGTATGTACTTACGTGCATAAAGCCTGGAAAAATACTTATAAAGTGTGAGTCAAAGATGGTTAGGTTTATGTATAAGAAAAATAGAAAAGTTTGCCTTTTCAAATCATTACTCCAATAGCTTCCCTAAAAGCTGGATAAACTAGAAAAGGTACTTGAAAGATGAAGGCGTTACTGCAGAACAGGAAGATGGTTCAAATACCAGAGGAAATATCACGGTGAGAAAAAATCCCATCCTTTGTCAGGACATCAGAGTCTAGTGGAGTGTTCAAGAATGGTGTGGAGAAAGTGCTCAAGAAGGAGTGAAGCTCAAAGGATTGATAGTAGCTAAGACATTTCCAGTTTCAAATCCATTTAATAAGAGCAGCAGGGAGAAAACAAAGATGGGATGAGCGCAAAAAAGTAAAATGAAGGTCATTTTGTATTGATAGGTTAAAAGAGAAAGAAAGAAGGAATGAAGGTCAAGTCAAAAATACAGACTTATTACACTTACACACACACCTTACCGTGTTCATAAAGAGAGGGTGCTGGGTTCAGAGATTGAAGTGGAGGGCAAAAAAAGATGTAGAAGAAGAAATTGGATAATCAAGCTGCTTCCAATTTAAAGAGAGATGTTTACAGAAATATATGTGGATTCCCAACCAGAAAGTCAAACATGACGAACTCATTGATTCAATGTGAGATCTCACAACCTGGAGACTGAGAACTCAGTGAGCTGGAAAAGAGAGAAGTCCCCAGGCTCAGTGGTCTGATCTTAACCTGGACCCCTTAGTTCAGTTAAAAAATGCTTTGAGTAAAAATGAAACAGCTAACACACGAAAAGAAGAGTCTCCTGATGATATTTTTAAAGGATGCTTGAGAAGATATCAGAAACTAGGATTGGCAACCATCGCTGTGCTGATTACAGTGATTTTGCTGGAAAAGATGCTAGTGTAACAAAAGGTGTCATGAAGCCCACGCAGTCCTGGGTCATAAGGTATCTGGTGGATTGTATTCTGGTATCATGACAAAGGCGAGCATCGCTAATGTGATTTTATACAATGTAGGTCAAGGAAAGCTTGCAGGAAGGTGATGTGTCAGTTAAATTGGGAATGCAGAGGAATATATTCTTTACCAGGTCTCTATCATCATGGAAAAGTGGAATAGAAATTAAATGGATGAGGGACTGAAGTGAAGCTGTGTTTTATGCACTTCTACGTGAAATCTTCAGAATTTTTCCAAAGGGAAAACATGTTAGATTTGAGAGAAAATAAATGTAAAGATGAAGAAAAGGCAATGCTAAGCTGGATGGGCCTCGTCATATGTTATGCAGCTGAGATCATTCTGAAAATAATGAAAGCAAAAGAGATAAGAAAATTTAAAATATATGACAAGTTCGCAACAAAATCTGGAGAAAGCACAGCACAATAAAAGGAGAGAAAACAAAGTTTTATCAAGGCTGCATGGGGTGACAGATGATCTCTGTGCCTTCTATTCTTCAATTTCACAACTAAGTTATAAAAAGTATCATCATCTCCATATTACGCGTTAGAAATTCGAGAATTAGGTAGGTTAAATAACTCGTCCAAGGTCACACAGCAAGCAAATGTAGAGCTGAAACTCAATTCACTGTCGATCTTACTCCTCAGCTTTTATCTACACACCATTGCCTTTCAAAACAAAGACATAAAAGTGGGAAATAAAGGGAACTACAATTACATGGAAGCTGTATAGGTGAAGGATGGGTGTATTGTCTGTAGAGCAGGAGGCTGCAACAAATAAAAAAAAAAGGAAAAGTAAAAAATGTTGTCATGATTTCCACGCAGCACTTAAAAGAGAAATCCTACACAATATCCCGCAGAGGTGTGTCTGAGCTGAGCTGCTAAAAGCATGGATCTGCAATTCGGAGCCAGAGTTCTTGCTCGGGAAATAATTATTTCTGAATAATACATAATTAAATTAGATTAAGTGTTACCTGACTTCTCGTTTGCTGCTGTTCCAATATATCACTGCCAATCTGTTGAATAAGAAGTTGTCCTTAAACTATGACATTGGGCAGCTTTCAGACCTACTCACTGTCCTGACACAGTCACTCTGAGAATGGTATACCTGCAACGTTTTCATTCCTTGAGGGGTCCTGGAAGGTCACATTAGAGGATTTACCTTATGGCCCCATCCTTTTCTTTCCCCCCTGAGAACATTGTGCCTATACTTTGCATGTAAAGGCCTACTATTCTTTTAACTATCATATGATGTAATTGAGCAGTAATGATGACAAAATAAAACTAAGGTAGAATGAATTTTACAATATATTTTAGTAGAAAGAAATTAACAGATAATATAGGCATGATGCTACTTTTGTACAGTTCCACTTTTGTAAAATTTTCATGCATACAGTAAAATGAAATTTTTGTATGGAACATATTAAGGAGTTGCACGATGATATTATAGGAAATATTTTTTTCTTTTTATAGTTTTTTATTTTTCCATGGTGAAAATGCATGAAATATATAAATATATGTAAATATTTATTAATATATGTTAATAAATTTATATTAATTTAACAGCTTGGATTCAAAAAGAAATACTAATTTCAAGTCACTCTTACAGATAGAAATTAGACTAATTGAAGTTGACTTTGAGTGATTTTTATAATATAGAAAGTTTTTGTAAGTAATCAATCCAGGATTTATGGAAATTTAGACAACAGTTAATACCTCAAGGAAAAGACTATTGTGAAAAAATTAAGAATGTAAATAGTTACATGAACAAAACTTTAAAAGTTATATAAAGTATTCATCTTATTAATATATTATGATCATATTAATACTTATAACTATATTAATTATCAATAATAGTAATCACTAATATTTACTTTTTTATATAAAGTGTATTATATCACTTAACTTTTTGAGTATTATGCGATGTAGATGCTATAATTGTCCAATTTTCTCCAAGAGACTTAGGCAATGCTAAGTGTTTTGATAACATCCATGTAAATTAACAATAAGTTCATAAAAGCAATGCCTTATGAGCACATTGAATAAATTAGAGGAGACTGATGTTTCCTAAGCCTTATTGTTCATGAATCAGTAATCCTGATGATGTTGAAAATAATTTTTCAGTTGTTGTGCATCTAAAGAAAATGATTATTTCTCCTCTCACTATTGAAATGCAATAGAGAGCTCATTGCTCCCAGTCACCATACTACAAAATATATTCACCTGATCAGCGTTCTCTGGAGTTGAAGAACCTAAATTCCAGAGGTGGAGTGAAAAGTGTGCATTGTTAAAATGTTTCTCAGGGATTTGACAACTACGAAGATATGGCCCTTGTCTTAGATCAGGTTGCTATGACTACATACCATAAATGAGTGGCTTATCAGCAACAGAAATTTACTTCTCATAGTTCTGGAGGCTAGAAGTTCGAGATCAAGGGGCCAGCCTGGTAGAGACCTGGTGAGGACCCCCTTCTAGGTTGCAGGCCGCTCACTTCTTCAAGGCACACCCAGTGGCAAAGAGAGCTACCTCTTTGACCTTTTAGAAGGGCACAAATCCCATATGAGGACTCCACCCACAGGACCTAATTATCTCCCAAAGCCTCCATCTCCTCATATAAATCACATTGGGGGTTAGGATTTCAGCATAAGAATTTCAGGGGGACACAAACATTTAGTCCATAGTAACTCCTGAGTTTGTATGGCAAATCACAAATAAAAAGACAATGGATTCCAGATCTTCGTTTTCCAGTTTAAACCAGTTGCCTTCCTATGTGCCCCCGGAAGGGGGAGGTTTATGTCTGATTTTTGTTTTTTAACTCCACATATTCTCAGTATCTCCCTCAGAATTCCAATGCATTAACATTTCTTTTCCTACTTTTTCCTAGTCTCCCCTCTGCATCCTTGCAATTCCTGAGGGAATTGTGACCAAGGCAGGAAGTACATTTGCCATCTAAGACCTCGTACTGAAGTGTTTAGGTTTAATTTATATTGCCACGCCCAATGTCCAATGGCCATCTCTATGGCAGTGGAATCAAATATTCTCACACGAAGAGGATTAATTTGTTCTTTCAAAGGATCAAAGACTAGAGTGGGAAGAAAAGAGACTACCTCCCATCTTTCGTGGAGCCAACATTCTATTGATACAGGCAAAAATAAAGAAATAAACAAATGGGAAAGTAAATGAATATAATAAAAGATCAGAGAGTGATAGGAACTATGTAGAAAAAATTTAGAAGGGTAAGATTATAAAAGCCAAAGTGGGGTAAGAATGCTAGGTTAGAGAACAAAAGTCTTCCCCAGGGAATTGATATTTGAGCTGAAATATGAGGTAGGAAAGTACATCATCTGCAAATCTTGGGAAGAGTGTTTCAGACAGCAAAAACAGAAACTGGGAGGGAGGGGGGCATCCATAACATCGGGGTTTGCTTGATAGGTGGCATGAGCCAGACTCCTGGGATGAGGAGCCTCTTGTACCTGGGGCATTTAGTGTTTCGCATCCCAAGACTCCCTGGCCAGTTCAGTAGAAGTTCCGAGATCCCGAGAGACCTGGCTTCCTTTGAGAAGAGTGATCCAGACAGGAGAGGATACAGTCATCCTCTGAGCTTTTCCTAATGCCCCAGGCATCCCAGTCCATCCTCTTCCTTCCCCTCCATCTGGATCCGCACTTACTTCCCCCCACCCACCCAATGCCAAAAATGCTGTGGCTTCCACCTGTGCCTTGCTGGACTTCCTGGGAAACCCTAAACTGCACCCAGCCAGCCCAAGGCAGCAATGGGGCTGGTTTACTTTCAGAAAGCATGAAGGTCAGTGTGCATATAACAATGTGATATGATGGAGGAAGGAAAGAGGTGAGCAACAAGAAAAAGACAACGATTTGCTTAGATTTCATTTTGAGTGTGATAGAGACCATTGGCAAATTTTGAGTAAGAGAGTGAATTTGTCTAATTTATATTATCATATGTCACTCTCACTGGTATTTGGGGAACTAACTGGAGGTATGGAAATCTGTCAGTAGCATATTTCAGTCTGTGAGAGAAGTCTGTGGCTTAGTCCAGGTGTTAGCAGAGTAGATGTTCTGACATGGTCAGATTCCTTGTGTACATGTCTGTACTGTGAAAATGGTGTCCATCAGAGTCATTAATAGATTAAATGAGGAATTAGGAGGAGATAAAAAGGAGTCAAAGATCCCTCCAAGATTTGAGGACTGAGAATTAAATGCTGTGTCTGTGGACTGAGATGGGAAAGACAGGATGCCAGTGGACTCAGGGGTATCACTTTGGACATGATGAATTTGAGGTGCCAGTTAGACAGGCAAGAAGAGGCAGGGGGCTCTGTGTGCGGGAGGCAGATCAGGGTGGAGAGCCACACGAGGGAGTCACATCCACACGACTCTGGATGAGATCATCAGGGAGGAGTGCACACATAAATACAAGTAGAAAACTCACTCAAGCCTTTGTGCTATGACAAAATATGTGATTCTTTACCTGAACGTTACAGACAAATATGATCTGACAACGGGGCCATGATTTGTAGATTGTAGCGTATACGTTACTGTAAAGAAATTAGAATATTAATATTAGCTGTAGTTAACACACAACCTCCCTGAAAAGGCAGTGATTTTTTTTTTTCCCCAATACAAATTTAAGTGTGGCTATCTTAATGCCCTACAGTACATGAGTCACTTTCAGCAGTGAACTTCAGTTAATCCTGAGAGGCTGGCAAATTCACTTATAAAAACTGGTGGCACAATTGAGAAGAAAAACTGCCCTTTTGAGTAAATGCTTTATAAAGGCAATTAAAACAGAAAGATGTGTTTATGGGCTTTCACCCTTCAAAACGGCTATAGATCAAGTTTATTAAAAACGCAATTTGGAAGAGAAGCTGGCAATACAGTAATAAAAATAAAAATGAAACTAATTTATCTTAAAAGTCTATGTTGCTTTTAGCCCTAACCAACCCAGAGATTTTGTTAGTCAAACACAAGCTGGAATTGAAGACTGCCTTTTAATCCCAAAGCATTTTGAACAAGAATGTAGCTGTTGTGTTTATGGTCACAGGACAGATGAATTCTCATAGTTTAAGACAGAAAATATAGATATAATTTACATATAGCTGAAACTTAATAAAGACAATGTTTAGGGGCTATTTTTTTTTTAAAATCAACTTCAACAGGATATGGGAAGAAAAACAAATGCTCTATTCACATTTATATGCATCCAAGTAGTTAAAAGAGGCAGTTTTTTTCCTATATGTTTAAAATCAACATTTTTACCTGTTTGCACTTTCTCTTTTTTTAATTAATTGCTTTTGAAAAAAAAATAAAGGAATACCTTTTAGGTTTAACAGGACATTTAAGATATCAAATACTGTGAGAAATCAAATAATATTCTTTCTCCTAAAAACATACTTTTTGTAAGATTTATCCTATTTTTTTTTTAAATATGTGACCTGTTTTCAGTTCAAGAATAATGTCCAAATGGATTGTTTCATATGCCAGATTATATCTCTTCTGAGCGCATTCCAGCTATTTTGATATCCTATGATAAAATGAATTAAGTGACGGGTGGCTCAGATGGTTAAGCATCTGCCTTCGGCTCAGGTCATGATCCCAGGATCCTGGGATCAAGTCCCGCATCGGGCTCCCTGCTCCTTGGGAGCCTGCTCCTCCCTCTGCCTCTCTCTCTCTGTCTCTCATGAATAAATAAATAAAATCTTAAAAAAAAAAATGAATTAAGTGAGCCTGTCCAACTTTGGACAGAATCCTTCACCAGTAAGGACCTGGCAGCTTGCAGGCAAGCGTCAGTTTCACCATATTCAAATAAACATTGTTCTGAAGTGTTTGTGGGTACAGAGAGGAAAGACTTGGCCCCCAAATGGGATTAGCTGAACAGACAGTCTGGAGCGGGGGACGGTTCTAACTTAGGATGGCGGCCCACTTCCCAGTGCCTTCCTTCCTTTGCTTTGGCTTCTGTCTCCCTGGGATTGGGCAATGTTCTGAAATGTAAATCCCCCCATTTCCTTTTATGCCTCCCAACATTCCTGAAAGATTACACTTAACTTTCAGACCTAAAGAGTTGATCTTTATCTTCAATTCATTCAACACAGAAAAATGATTATTAATAGCACACAGAGCAAATAGTGATTTCAGAATCCTTATTATCATATAAGCCTACCTGCAAGGTGATCTCAGAATAAGAAATGAAAGGTATTTTTTTTTTTTTTAGCAGAATTTAACATGCCTTTTAAAGTCTGTAACACCGTTGTATTTAAAATCATTAAATGGGGTGCCTGGGTGGCTCAGTCGGTTAAGTGGCTGCCTTGAGCTCAGGTCATGATCCCTGGGTCCTGGAATCGAGCCCCGCATCAGGCTCCCTGCTCCTGGGGGAGCCTGCTTCTCCCTCTCCCTCTGCCTGCCGCTTCCCCTGCTTATGTGCTCTTTCTCTCTCTGTCAAATAAATAAAAATCTTATTAAAAAAATTAAAAAAATAAAAATAAAATCATTAAGTGATACTGTCTTCACTAACCAGATTATCTTGATATTAGCCTGAATTATCTAGTAAGACAGTTGTTTATGAGAACTATGCAAGTTTGCTTATTAATTATAGTTTTAAAGTACCATCCACTTACATCAAGTTATTTATAAGTACAAGTCTTAAGTGCCATTAATTTAGAAAAAATAACAACCAAAATTCTTGTCTCTTTACAATTTAATATCAGTCCATACTACACATAAATTAAATTAGGAAATATGTTTCTAATAGATTATTCCCCAAATAGCACTTACTAGGCACATACAGCAAGAACCCAATACATCCATTCTGTGTGATTTTCCTAGTTCAGAAAGTAATTACGACCATGAAACAAACAAGAGTGGTCCTCTATGCATAAATATTTGCTATTTTGCTATTAGAATTAGTGGAAGGACATTTTAAAAGAAACAAATACCTGCGTCTCCAGGCCACTTTATATTTTCAGCTATAAAAATATAAAATAGAATTGGAAGGTTTTTAGGCGATCAAATGATTTTCCATCTCTGGGCAAAGGAGAGGAATAAATGATTTGTTTTGTGAATGTATTTCACCAATGTCTATATGGAATGTGACAGTTACCTACTGCACAAACTGTATCCTTTTAGAAATGTAGTAAATTTAAAGCTTTTTATGAGCCTGCGTGAGCCTGTGTGATAGCTAGAAAAAAAATGGCATGCTGAAAAGGAGTTTATTTAAACTTCAGAGTCTGGCTAAAGGTGCAAACCACATCTTTGCCTGGATGCAGTAGATCTACCTGAACAAAGATGGGCTAGGAATGTGTTCATGAGACAACACAATGGAGTCTCCTGTCTGCTAATACATATGCCACTTTTTTTTTTTTAAAGATTTTATTTATTTGACAGAGAGAGACACAGCAAGAGAGGGAACACAAGCAGGGGGAGTGGGAGAGGGAGAAGTAGGCTTCCTGCTGAGCAGAGAGCCCAATGTGGGGCTCGATCCCAGAACCCTGGGATCATGACCTGAGCCAAAGGCAGTCGCTTAACCAACTGAGCCACCCAGGCGCCCACATATGCCACTTTTTTTTTAATATTTTATTTATTTATTTGACAGAGAGAGACACAGTGAGAGAGGGAACACAAGCAGGGGGAGTGGGAGAGGGAGAAGCGGGCTTCCCGCAGAGCAGGGAGCCCGATGCGGGCCTCGATCCCAGGATCCCGGGATCATGACCCGAGCCGAAGGCAGACGCTCAACGACTGAGCCACCCAGGTGCCCCCCACATATGCCACTTTTACTTAAAGTGTGAATTACAACAAAAATAGCAATTGCTCTAAGTTTCGTTCTCCATACTCATATAAATATGTCCAAACACATTTTAGATTAAATGGCAGTTTCAGAATTTTCTCTATTAAACGGTCAATCCCTCTCTCTCTTTTCTCTTTTTCTCCTATAGATATAAAGACATAGATATCAAAAGACACATCATAAATAGAGATATAAATAAATCATAGATAGATCATAGACATATAGGTGTAGATAGCTAGATCTGTGATGGTTAGGACATAAATACACAGATCACGGTTATTAGGACAGATTATTGATAGAGAGATTATAGATTTAGATAATCTAGGATAGTTCATAGCTCTATGACGGATCATAGATAAGTATAGATAAATCTATGATAGATCTACACATACATGATCTATTTGTATCTATGTATGTATAGGAGAAAGTGAGATATCAGGGTTGACCTACCTTTTCTGAGAAGGGCCAGGTAGTTCACATTTTAGGTTTTACTGGCCATATGGCCTCTGTTGTGATTACTCAACTGTTTTGTGTGGTAACACCAAAGTTGTAAACAATATGTACATAAATGAGCACAGCTGTGTTCCAATAAAATGTTATTTATGGACCCTGAAAATTGAATTTCATGGAATTTTTATGTGTCATGAAATATTATTTGTCTTTTGTCAATCACCTAAAACTGTAGAATCTAGTCTTAGCTTGAGGTCTATCAGAAAGAGTCCTCAAGGCATAGTAGCTCATGGGGCTGTAGTTTGTAACTTTTAAAATATATATAAAAACCATTTTTTTTAATTTCAAAGAATTTTACAGCCCATTGTGGCCCATGTCATCTTATTATGATCTGCAACCATCTCTGCAGTAAATGTGAACTCTAAAGAAGAAAATGAAAGTTTCAAAGCCGAAGACTTTTTTTTTTTTTTTAAAGATTTTATTTATTTATTTGAGAGAGACAATGAGATAGAGAGAGCATGAGAGGGGATAGGGTCAGAGGGAGAAGCAGACTCCCCGCTGAGCAGGGAGCCCGATGCGGGACTCGATCCCGGGACTCCAGGATCATGACCTGAGCCGAAGGCAGACGCTTAACCAGCTGAGCCACCCAGACGCCCCAAAGCCGAAGACTTTTTAAAAGAAAATATAATTTTATTGCACAAATTGGACCACAGCCAAGATAGAAAAACTCACACCTCTACTTTAAAAGAAAGTGCACAGCAAGAATATGTCTCAGCTAAATGTTTCATTATATGTAAGTTAAGATGTATAATTAGTCAAAATAAAATTCCAGTATTTTCACAGTGTTGCAAACACAGTACAATATTAATTTTCACATTATATTTTATATGCAAACAAATGGGGTTTGTCTAAAAAAAAGTGTTGCTTTCCTCAGAAAAGCTGTCTTTGATAATAAATAAGAATTCCACTGAAAAATGAAACTTTCCATATGTGAGAAATTTCAAAAATATGAATTGAAGAGAAATGAAGCCTTCTCTCTGAAATACATGATTTTACAGATGGAGCTTCTTAAATTAATGCTCAAAAATCTGAATGCCCCAATCTATCAGTTTATACAAAGAATGAATGGACAAATAAATGTTTTTTGTCTGTTTTTAAAGTTTCATTTGGCATCCAGGTCATTGGTAGAGTAGACAATGGAAGCATTTCTCTCTTTAATTCAGTAAAAATTCCTAATCAGAAAGCTGAATGTGTCAGGTGATGATTTCATAAAAGTACTATCAATTTGGTTTCTATCCAATCTGGATAATTCAAAATGTTACCCATATTTGTTTGTTTGTTCACTTGCTTGTTTGTTTTTGGTAGAGACTTAAAAGAGTTGAGAACTGAGGACTGGGCCCTCATTCAAGTCATTTCTCTCATTTTTCTTTGCCTTTAGGAGATAGAAATGGACCAATTAAATGTACGACCCCCTCTGGGAACCTAGTTGCCCTGCTAGGATCATAGACGCATATCAAACATTTCTGTTCCTTTCATGACCATGGGCACCAGAGGAGTTTCAGAGCAACAACAACAAAACAAAACATCGAGGGAACCATATTTCATCTTTTCCTTTACTCTTCTGCTACAAAAACAATCAAGCAGAAACAACAATTTCTCATTGGATGATGAAATTATCATCATTTTGTAACAAATCTATAAAAGAACAGAAAGTGAAATTCTGCTTAAAAACTAGTGCGAAACCATATGTACAGCCTGTGTTTTAAAAATAAATGGGCCGGGTGGTTAGAACAACCACTTTTGTTCATGCTAAAAAGTGTAATCCGTTTTTTGAATTTATTCGCCCGGTATTCATCTTTAAAAGGTAAGAAAATATAGTTCACAGACGACGAGCCTTGTGTTCTCATGAGTATCTTTGGAAACCTAAGTTCGCCATAATAAGCTCTTGGATCAACTATTTCTTTTTAAACAATGATCTGGCATGGCTTATGAAAAATGCATCTTTAACAATGTAAATATGAAAGAGATGAAAAACAAGACCAAGGGAAACTGAAGTGGAATGTATGGGTAAGCATCTAACACCAATTTCGTCTGTTAGCGGTTAGATTAAAATTTTCCAGTAAAATCACCAACTTCACGGGGAAGTTCCTGCTCATTCTGATGCTCCAGGGCCATCTCTTCATACTGATTTTCACAAAATTTCTGGGCGAATGCATTGTCTTGTTTGCTCTGTGACATTCCTAACAGTCTTAAATACCACCTCCGGACTGACTACAATTTGACATAGAAAAAGACCTTAGAAAAAGGCTCTGGCCAGGAAACTTCATCACAGCATCACAGAAATCTCGAAAGAGCCCATTGAGACATAAGTGCTGCTTATAACCCACCTATAAATATCCTTACCAGTATCACAGAGTCCAAATATATACTTCCTGATAAATTTCCAGATAAATTCAGATAAAGCAACCCCAGCTCGGCCTAGGAAGCATATCCAGGCTCTCTAGAATAAAAGTTGTATAGTGTGATTCTGCAAAAAAGGTCATAATAATAGTAAACAACAACAACAATAATAACTAATTCCACAAATATGTATTTTTCAACAGCTGGTATTTTTCATCAACATGAATCATAAGACTTACAAAAACTCCATTATCATTGATGAATTTTGAAGAGTGCTATGCAAATGCTGCTTTGCTTGCTGGGCGTTGGCCATGATTAAATGCCTTCCACAGTATTTTACCGCAGACTTGTTACTATAATTCTTGAACCACCCATGAATTGTTTAAGAGGTGATGACGATGACATTGCTATTGATGTTGCTAGAAGCCCTGTTGGGAACATGCAATGTGCCTTCTCTACAGCAGATGGAACCAAGGCTGTCAAAGACCCACATGTCTTTGGGTCTCACCAGGTCAGCACCTGCAGAACCAGTTTCCAACTGCCAGTCTTTGCTCTTGTCTGGCCCACTCTGCCTGTGGCAGCAGCACCAGAAGCGGAAAAGTCCCTGGAACAGCTCTCGTCCACGGACTGACAGGAGTTGGTGGAAAATGTTCTGGCTGCCTCACTCCTCAATTGGGATGACTCAGAGCCCCACGTGATGCACTGGCTCCCAGAGAATCCTGTCAGGACTAAATTGCAACTCATCTTATTGGGAACTGGCTTTGTAACACATGTTTTCTTGGCTTTCCATGACCTTGCCCATTCTACTTCCTCATTTCAGTATTCACCATTTCCAGGGCCACATCCCAAATAAACAACTTGCATTTGAATTCTTGTTTTCTGGATCCGTTTTGCAACTTGGTGAGACCGGATATCAGATTTCCCAAAATATTTTCTGAGAGCAATGAGTACATGGTGTCCCTCTTTTATCTACCAATAATACCTGTTTGTTTGCTTTTTAAAAATTTCTTGAAATGTACTTTTTGTGTCTCTAACAATAAAATGGAAGAGGTGCTTGAGTATCTAACCAGTTTCCTTAAATCAGATATGCACATCTCTGCAATAATAATGAGAGGTGAGAAACTGGGGAGACTAGAATGAATTCTGCCAAAACACTTATAAGGTACCGAAATCCAGTCAACCATCTTGCTGTTAGCTAATGCTTTGCTATTTTGATAAAGAAAGGTCTTCACCAATATTAACCTTGATTAAATTTTCTGACAGCCATCGATTAAAGGTTGTTTGACACTATAGAATAACATGGAACTAGGATCATTGTTTAAATTAGAGTCTGTGATCCCTATCCCTAAATATTTTTCCACCTTACTTCTGTACTTAGAAACCATTTCATAGGTCTCAAATGAGAATTTTGATACCTTCTACCACTCAAAAGACATGCTATCTATTAAAATATATGACCTATATTAAATCCTTAAGTTACTCTGGCACTTGGATCACCAAATAATTATCATTGCTCAAGCAACATTCTGAAGATTTCCATTATTTCTTTAATTTTCCAAGACTTTAGGGATCCCTTGATTTCTGGAATTCCACATGTGACCCTACTCATTGACATGCTGTTACTGGCACTAATACAAGATGAGCTCAGACAGCCAGAAAGTCCTAAAACATGTGGATAGGCAAAGTGCTTGAGTGAATGAGAAAAAACGTGAAATATAAAAATATATGTATGCTAACTTATTCTACAGCATGCATCCTCCCGGCATTCACCTCATCCTAGAGGAGATAAGGATGCAGCTGCCGAGTGTAAGACACCAGCTTCATGGAGGCACTCAATTTCAACTACAATCAGCCTGAGGCTCAAACCTGCCACAGCCATTCATCAACTACCGGAAAAAAAAAAAAAAAAAAAAAAACCAAACCAAAAGAAACCAACAAAAATAAGCAAAAAATATCAAACAACAATGACAACAAGAGACTCCAAAGTTGGAAGGGGTTTTCTAAAATATCAAATGAGGTAATCTTTTCTAAATCGGGCGTGATGCATGTGTTCAGTTACATTGAAGACTTTTTAATTATCACTTTTATTTTTCTTTAACATATTTTATTTATGCTTATTAACAGAATCAGAAAACAGGGTAAAATGTTCTGAAGGGCACTTTCCTCACACATCGTGTATAATAATATTCATGAACAGTGAACAAAAAGAGAAATTATTGACACAGAAAATGATTGCTGTTATCACAAGTCATTGTATTCCACAATACCTTCCTATATGGATCCTTCTAAAAGAGTTTTTATTTATCTTGTATTAATATTTATTAATTCCAAGCTTTGTTGGGATTTTACTTTCTAAGGAAAGGGATGCAACCTTAACTAAGAAACTAAGGAAGCAGATATATAACCCTGAAGTCCTTTTGACTGCCTTCAAACACCAGGTTGTATATATCCATTTGTTCATCGAACATTCATAAAGTGAGCCCTAACTTTTGACTAGTCATGTTTATATTTTCTGGTATGCCCTACTGCCTGGATTATGACATGTAAAATTGTTTAAATGCAGTAATGATGCTCAGTTCAAAGTACAAGAAGATAGTAAATGTGGCCAGAAGGAAAGAGTGATCAATTCTTCCTGAATAATGGTACACTTCACAGAAGAAGTCATACTTGTGCTCAGACTGGAAGCAAATGGAAATATTCATTAGATGTGGAAGAGCCAAGAGGCCATCCCAGTCAGAGGAAAAAGTACGAACAAAGGGATGAAACAACCAAGCGCATTCAGGAACCAGATATTCATTAGGAATCAATTGAACATTGAATGGAAATGTTTGTTTTGGAAGAAACCAGGAGGTAGAAGCCTAAGTATCTGGGATTTTATCTTATAGTCAAAGGAGAGCTAGGGAAGATACTGGGGAAGGAGTGGGAACAGTGGAATAACAATATAGCATCTACTTGGAAAAAAAAAAAGATTTATTTATTTATTTGATAGTGAGAGAGAGAAAGAGAGAGAGTGAGAGAGAGAGCGCCAGCAGGGGGAGGGGCAGAGGGAGAGGGAGAGAAAGAATCCCAAGCAGACTCCTGGCAGAGTATAGAGTCCAACATGGGGCTCCATCTCACGACCCTGACATCATGACCTGAGCTGAAATCAATAGTGGGACATTCAACCACCTGAGCCACCCAGGCACCCCGTATCTATTTTTGAGAAGGCTTTCTTCAAGACCAAGGGGAAATTTAAATATATATATATATATATTTTTTTTTTGATGTGTGATTGATACATAATGTGGTACAGTCATGAGGGGTGGAGAATAGAAAGCACATCTGCCACATACTTTCCATCCTTCATAAATATGCAAAGTTCAAGCACACATATTTCTATTATTACTTAGAAGTGAAGGCTGGAGGTGAGTGAGGGTGACAGCAGGGAACAGAAGTTCCACAGAGGAAGAGAAAGAAAGAATGCTGTTTCACATGTCCTCTGGTTTGGTCAACGTTTGTCTCCCTTGTCCCTTCGCCAGCTCTTTAGCCACCACTGACTTCTCTTACTTCCCACCTCCATCCCTAACCCAGAAATACATTTAAAAAATCCTTTTGATCTGTACAGGAATAACCATCCATAGGAAAGATGAGGACATTTTTAAAGCTGAAATCCAATATAAACGTATAGAGGTATAAAGATGACAGTGTTGTTTTCACAAGACGCTGTAGAGTTAGGGGCAGTGTGTGTCCGTGTGTGTGTGTATTTAATTACTAGATGTCAAACACTTCAATAATTTGGCCTTCGCAACCACATGTATGTCCATTGCTTCCACTATGATTGGACTGGAGGGATGAAAGATCTTTACATTCCCAAGCTCTGCATCTGTCACTAATAATTTTAAACAACATAAATGGCATTAGAATGTGTATTATGCTTTCAACCTGGTTTTACATCTGAAATGCTTCTTATATAAACTCCCACATAGTCCAAGGATCAGCAACTATAGCAAATCAGATTCAGTACCAAATATTTTCCCTTTTTTGATGGCAGAAGGAAATGTCTTCCCCACCCTGAACATCAAATACATCCATAAGGGACTGCCTGAAATAATGTCATTAAAAGTGTATTCATCTCATCAGGAACAGCACAAAATGAATTTTAGTCCATGGTATTGCTTTGAGATAAACCTGTGAAGGAAATAAAAACTGTATTTCAGTTTCTGTAAATGAGAATATGGAAGAGATATTTACACCCAGCCTCTGTTTCTCCTTATCCTTCATCATCTCTCTTACTGCCAGTTTAATTGTCAACCTGTCTCTTGAGTTTCATACCTTTCCCAAATGTGTTTCCCCCCTCTGCCTTATCTCTTCAAAGCCATCAGTCACACAGCAGATTTGTAATGAACTTGCTCTCTGCCAAGGCAAGAAAAAAAAGTGACATCATTTTCAAAAAGGGGAGATCAGCACTTTAATCTCAGTGAGATAGAAAATAGAACAAAGGGAATGTCTGGCAGGGCTAAAAGGGGGAAAGGATGGGGATGGAGCACATGCTTTCTTTCCCTCTCCATGCTTTGTACACTATGATTTAGAAATTTGAATCCATTTGTTTTCTATTCTCATCGTATCCTGCTGGCCATGCAAGGTCTTGTCTGGACATAATTACTGAGAAAACGGTGTGGCTT
Source organism: Mirounga leonina (assembly GCF_011800145.1). Lineage (NCBI taxonomy): Eukaryota > Metazoa > Chordata > Mammalia > Carnivora > Phocidae > Mirounga > Mirounga leonina. The sequence continues at coordinate 17,330,363 of NW_023270825.1, read as the reverse complement.
TCTCTCTCCCCACTTTTGTGAATTTGGTGGGATGGGGTGAGGGTGAAATGTTTACAGGCTTATTACAGAGTTTCAACGTTGATGAAGCGTTTTAAAATTTTGATGTGAGGTAGCTAGCTCGTGAACCTGATTGGGCAGGTGTATTCTAGTTGTAGCTAAAACCAAATCAGACTGAGAAGAGATGGCCAGAGAAGAAAGAAAGGACAAGCACTTTTTTTAATCACAGAGAATCCCCTCAGACTAAATTGTAGACATGTAGATCAAAGGTAATGTGGGAATCGGCACTGAAGGCTCAGAGGCTAAGATATTAAAACAGCTGTTTACAATAACTTGTGTGATCAGAATTAGTTTATAAAAAGTATGATCCTCTGAAAATAATCAGGCTGAAAAGAAATGTAGGTTCTCTCTGGTTACTATGGTTTTAGTTATGGTGGGACCATGTGTAGGAGATTATCAAACATGTACCATTTGTCAAAGAAATGTGATGAATCACCCTTGATAAAAGATAACAAATGCCTTCTTTTTAAAGTGAAGCTGGTTTAGAATTAGACATGTGTGTTGGGCTTGAACCTCCCAAGCCACAATTTCAGGTGTGCCAAGAACAAAACTGTTTAAAATTGTTACAATTAATTTCTGTCTGCAAGCTTCACTTCTGGTATCAAAAATCCCAACCTTAAGGCAGTTCTTGGTAAACCCAGTTCAGTCCAAAGTTTGCCTTTGCTCTGACTTCTCTGTGTTGATCCAAATTTCTTGGATTTCACTCAGCATCCAGGTCCTTTTCCCAGTCCTACCTACAAACCCCACAGTATCTACTAAGGCACACAGCACTCCGTACAGTTTCCAGCCTGAGCTCCTCTCATCTGTTGCAAGGCATCTGATTTCCCATGGTATTACTGGTTGTCATTTCAGAAACTACTTTGTGTCACTGGCATCACTACCATAAAGGATCTTTAGCATCTTCAGCCATTTCTCAGCCACTTTGATATTTGTCAGCATAGTGGGAGATCACAAGAAACCTCTAGATTCTCTCCTGCTCCATCTGGTAAATGGCAACTTGGGGGCCATTACAGAACTCTGCCTAGATTGAGCAGGCTGCATTTTCTATCTTATTGGTGCCCCATAACTCTGGGATGGCAGGAGTTAGGGGAAGTGATGTCTAACCAGCTTCTGCCTCCCACATTCCACCCAGGAAAGGAAGGCACTGGTCTGTAGATGATCTGTTGGCTCTAGGTCTTCACCAGCTCTCTGGGATGTGGTCCAGACAGGGAGGATGTAGACAGATTCAGCGCCCTTCCTCAGATATCCACACAACAAACTCATTTTACTACTTTTCCTCACTGACTTTTTTTCCTTTCCCAACTCACACAGATTTTGTCTCTTCTGTGATCATAAAAACAGAGAGAAAACATTTGCCTCCAATGTAATTGCTTAAAACCCAAGTCAGTTGTGCTCATGATTTTTAATATTAAAAAGCTTAAAACTTGCAAACAAAGACAAAAATTATCTTCCCTATTATCTCTACAATAAAGTCAATTTTGATGATAAAAAATGAGATTTGATCTTCTTTGTTCTTTTGGTTTTTCTGCTAAACATATATACTGTAAATGAAAATGTATCATGAAACTTCAAAGAAATATCATATATTAGTATTTCAAAATACTGTTAATTCTGTTTCTTTCCCCCTACAAATCTTTGCCTACCAAAAAAATGTGATTCTTACTTACTTGTCCTGCTCTCCTCTAAGAAAGGTTTTTACCTTTATTTTTTTATTTTTTTATTTTTTTATTTTTTTAAGATTTTATTTATTTATTTGACAGAGAGAGACACAGCGAGAGAGGGAACACAAGCAGGGGGAGTGGGAGAGGGAGAAGCAGGCTTCCCGTGGAGCAGAGAGCCCGATATGGGACTCGATCCCAGGACCCCGGGACCATGACCTGAGCCGAAGGCAGTTGCTTAACAACTGAGCCACCCAGGCACCCAGGTTTTTACCTTTAATCCATTTCTCCAAAACAATAAATTCCACACATAGCAAAAATGAGTATATGTCCAAAGTACAAGACTCTATATTGAGGTCCTCCAAGACTCTATAGATAAATCTTCATGATGAAGTAAAAATATGTAGCCAAGAGAATCCATCCATTGGCTGAACAGCCTCCTATGGACCAATACCAATGTAGAAAGGCCTTCGTCCAGATGGAGTCCAACTGAGGCCATCAGAGCTTCTCAGGGACATGTACTAAGAGACACCAAAGGTAATCTGTAGTTATTGATAGACACTTGAGTTAAAAGTTTATATGGTGCCAATGGACACAAGTTTTGCTTATAGAAGGACACATGGACAGGGTTGGAGTTAAGAGGAGGGGTTATGGAGAGAGAAACAAAGACATAGAGACAGGGAAAACAAATGCTAAGAGTCAAAGAAATTATGAAACAAATGTAGAGATGACAGACTGATACCTATTCACAACTGCATCTCTGAGCTCTCTAGTTCCCTTCCTTGTCTTATTTTTTCTCCTTTGAATCTAGGTGACCACCATACTTTTTATTATACATATTTATTTATTTGCTGTCTATTTATACACACACACACACACACACAATATTTAGATTCCACGAGAGGTGAGTTTTGTGTTTTGTTCACTAGTGTATCCTCAGTTCCTAGGGCAGTGGTAAGGATTTTAACAATTATGTTTCAGGAAAGAAGGAAACAAAGGAAGAAGAAAGGAGGAAAGGACTGTAAAAGGAAAGGGAGGAGGGACTAGAAGGAGAAGAGCAAGAGGTAAATTTCTTGCTTTGTCATTCTCTGGACTCAGATACCTGGCTACATGTCCTGCTCTTGCATTCCGTAATTCTCCCATTTTCTTTCTACAAGCTCTGTTTTCTGGACCTGAGCCCATTTGAATGTGTTTCTTTTCCCTGTAACCAAATGAACCCTGACAACAACAGCTGTGGGGAGTTATCCTAGTCAGTTTACAGACCCTTTTTCTTTATTTCAGGTGAGTAGCTAACTTTCTCATCTTTAAATGATCTTTGAGCCTGGTATAAAAACTGACCACATGATACCATGAGCTTGTTGAAAGAGCATGACTAAGGGTGCTGATTCAAATCACAGGGGGAGATGGTACAAAGGTAAAAGGGGAAAGATGACATACAGCTGTTACCTCCACAGTGGCAGAAGATCTGGGAGCTGAGGAAGCAAGTGATCTTTCCCCATTTACTATAATGGCTTTAAGGGCAGTAAATAGTTCAGTAGTGGTCCCCAAATGTTATTGAACATATTACTAGAGTGCTTGCTAAAATGGAGGTTACAAAGTCCAACTCCCCCAAATTCAGATTCTACCAATATATATTGTGGGCTAGGCATCTGAATTATTAGTCAAAACACCAAATGGTACCTACTACCAGATGATCTGAATGTTTGTGTTCCTCCAAAATCCACATGTTGAAATCCCACTCCCTAAAGATGGTGGTATTAGGAGATGGGGCATTTGAAGGTGCTTCAGTTGCCTAAAAATGTGACCACGCTGACGACTTGATCTTGGACTTGAATATGAGAAAGAGATATGTGCTGTTTATAAGCTATCCAGTCTTTGGTATTTTGTTATAGCAGCCCAAACAGACTAATACCAAAGCAAGTGGTTTTCTAAATACATATTGAAGATAAAAAAGCTCTAATTTGATCTGTAACATTTAGAGTGCCATGTTCCCAAAACTTTAACAATGGTTCCCCACTTCTGAATACCATCTACCTCTGCATGCCCTTAGACATCCAGAAATTAAAAGACAGAGTATAAGTGTGGATGAGATGGAAAAGATGAGGGTTCATTGTGGTGGTGGTGGTGGTGATTTTTTAATTAGCTAGGCTTTGTGTTGAATTTCTTGTATAAAATATTCTACCTTTAGAGCTGCATGGGTAAGGACATAGCCAATTGATTAACAAGTTATCAAAACCTGGGATGTCAAAGTAGCAATGTCCTGAGCCACACTCTTTTCTGTCAGGTTCCCACAAAAATTGTATTATCTTAATGCCTTCCCCTCTACCATCAGTTAGAGCTTTGGTACATTTTCTAATTAGCCTCACATTCTCAGAAATGGAACACCTTTCCTGGGGTATGTTAGACTCTTTCAGAGGCTGCTGGGCACTCTTGAGAACAGGACAAATGCAGTATTGAATTGGTAATGTGATATAAACATTGGGCTTCCATGACTGTTTTGCTTCAGGGTAGCAGGGCTGGTCATAATATGAAAGCTGGAAATGAATTAGGACTAAGGTAAACTTTTAAACTCCAACCAAAAAGCTCCCCTGAATCTGGTGGCTGGATTTAAGAATGATGTGTAGGGTTATATAAGTTGCTGGTTACGTCACATCTTAGGTCTCTAGCCTCAGACACACTCAAATCCCAAGTCTTTCCAGCTGATTGCTGATTCATTCTTCTAAAATAAAACCTGCTGAGAGGAAAGAGTTAAATCTGTCTTCAGAAGGTTCTGCCTGACTCTGAAGAGGTCATCCTTCATAGCCGCCTGCCTACTTGAATGAAAAGTAGCATATTAAGCTTCTAGACAGAGTTATGAGAGATCAAATAAAGAAAGAAGTACCTCCCACTCATAGACTTACAAAATATATAGTCTTTTGCAAAGTGTACAAAGGAGGATTCATAGACTGAGGAGCTATTTGGTGTTCCCAAAATACAGTGCCTCATGTAAGAACTTGAGAAGATAGAAGACCCAGTTAAGGCAAAGCCATAAAAACAGAAGGCAAAGTGAATTCATTTTGTAATTTGCTTTATTATATCAGGATTTATAGAAAGCAGTTCTACCTATTGCACAAATCTTTTTTTTAGTTTTGTTCCCTTCCTTTTCCCCCCCTCTGTTTTAAACTTTCCATGATAGGTGGTCTCAGAAAGTGCTGAATTAAGACTTAGCAAAGTCAAGTCCTATATATCTGGCTAGTCCTATAGTTCTAAAACAGTCTCATAAGCCAGTGCCTCACATTTGTCTGAGAGACGTAAGACCAAAAGAGTAAACAACACATACTCATAAACACTCACAAGCACAGATGCCCACACACGGAGACATGGACAAACATATGCAAGGTTACATTTTGTACTTTATTGCAATTTAGTCTGGGAAAGCACTGCTTACACCTTAACACATTCTTTCTTGGATCACAATGTTCATACACCCTAGCAGATTTCAAAACCAAGGTAGGATTTATTTTATAAGAAAGGGTAGGAATTCTCCATCTTGCTTCGGTAGCACTCAATAATGGATTCTCAATATCATAGCATATTAAAAGATGCTAATATTTGTATAGATTTTTTAGAATTTACAATGTAGTTTTACAACCATTATTTATTCATTCAGTAACTATTTGTCAAACACCTGCTGTGTGCCAAGCATTGTTCTAGGCTCTTGTGATAGAATGTGGGCAAAGATCTTTGTGCTCATGGAGATTACATTCTAAAGAATCATCTCATTTGAGACCCCCCAGTAATTCTGTACTTTCTCTTGAGGGAAACATGACTCGAACCCAAATTGTAATCCAAAAACTCTGTACTTTTACTAGACTTTGCTATTTTTCTTAAAAATCTAATCAATAAAAATAGGGTAATTATGAGAACCACGGTAAATGTCTTAATCTGTACAAGGAAACATACAAGTATAGTAATCAGTTTAGTAAATGGCTAAATTGTTTTGAAGGCCAAATCATTAAACCAACTAGCAAACTGAAGCACTCCATGAAGGTACTCAAGGAAGTCCATGAAAGGACCCAAGGCACAATAATTCTTTATAGTATCTATAGAGAGTACAGAATGTGACTTTGCATACTATGCCAAGTAGTTGTAATTAATTTTGTTTGACTCTACTTTAAATTAAAACTGGGATATCACATGAGAAAGAATTTCTGTTTCCCATTACAAGTGTACTTTAGTTGGTTTCCACCTAAGTGCAAATATGTTTTATTTTTTTAAACAAAGTAATTGATATTACAGCTCTCATTTCCCTTTAAAAAAACATTGGTATTTTCCACTAGATTTAGTTTTAAATATTTTTCAAATATTTATCACATTAGATTCACATCTCAAACTGATCAAGTTAAGTGGAAGTCTCCAGCCTATCCCTAATTTATTTTTATCCATGACACATGAAGAGTCCATTTCCATCTTATAGTTGGCTCAGCCTGAGAGATTTATTTGTTTTTTTCTGACTAATTCTGTACATCAGCTCTTCAAATATGAACTAACTAGTGCACTGCATAGGGTAATCTTAAAACCTTATGTTTTAAGGTTTTATTTGAATTTTATGAGAAGAGAAGCCTATTTGATTGTGTTGAGACCAGTCATTCTCAACATGGTAGATTTGGGCTCATTTTCTCTTCCCTAATGTTTTCCAACATTTGCTATGCTTTTATTGTAATGCTGAATTCATTACTTTTGTTATAGTTGCCCAATTAGCATTCAGTCTTTAGTTTCTAACAACACAACGACCCATAGCAGGTATGTGTTTAAGAAGAAGAAAAAAAACTGTGATTACAGATTAAATGGGGAGAGAGGTGGTGGAGTGGAGAGAAAGAAAAGTTCCAAACAATGTGCGAAAATAACAGAAATTACCCCAAGTCACTAACAGTCCACAAATTCATTGAGAAATTACATATTAAAATTTAGGTGAATTTTTTTTAGAAAAAATCACGTCAGTTTTATTTTCTTGACAAATGTTAAGTTAGACCACATAGCTTTCCCCTACCCAAAGAGTATTCTTGGGTAATATAAACCCAAAAGAACTTTCTTCTATATTGCAAGGTTCTAGGTGGTAGAGAATTATAAGGTCTTAAGTTGAGAACTTCACCATTATGAGAAAAACAGATCTAATGTTAAAATACTCTGACATTCTGTAAACTTAGAGAACATTATTTAGAATTGGCTTTCATATAGTAAAAGACTTTACCAGCCAACACAATGTTTTCTTCCAGGGCATGATGCCCTGGGCAGGACATGGGATAGTTTATCAGTCAGGGACCTGTCAAGAGGACAAAAAATAAAAAAATAAATAAAATAAAATAAAAATAAAGCAATCACTAGTTATTTTAACACAAAGATTCGATATAAATAATTGTCAACCAGGTATTACAGCCATGAGAGACAAAAGAGAGACACTGTGGATTTATAAAAGCAATTACTGGGGGGAGGAATTATCACGTCTAGGGTTCAGGGAACAAATGGAAGAGGATGTTGTTATTAAAATCTAGAAACTTAGAGGAAGGGCCGGTGGAGTTTGGATCCAGAGCTCTGCAAGGGGACCCTGGCTGCGTGGTGCTGGTACATCAGAAATTAGGAGGAAGGACCACCTGAAGTCAGGACCTAGATTAGCTAGTTCTGATATAGCTGAGAAGGCACTAAGAAATTGTTTCTAGGATGCGCAAAAACTGCAAAATAGGAACAATTGCAGCTTTGGGGACCTACTGTCAATGCCAATGGAAAGAGGGATTTCAAGGGTGACCCTCATAAAAACAACAGATTATGGGCATGTCCCTTTTTCCTCCTCCTGCTTTCCAGTCTCCCTATTGGGCCCCTGTTGGCAAAGCCTAACAGAAGCCAGCTGGCAAAGGAGAAGTGTCCCCAAAATCACAAAGCAAAATATAGAGGGATTGATTTGAAACTTAGAAAGACAGTAGCTTCTTAACTGCTACATAAGGAAGACAGCTTGTATTAATGTGTCCATAACATATCATTTGCGTTTACAAAGCTATATTCTTGGTTCTAGAATAGAGAAAACAGTATTAGTAATTGCTAGCATATAATAGCATCTACTGTATACTAGGTTCTATGCTAAATGCCACACATGTGTTGTCTTATTTAATTGTCCAGACATCAAATGAAAGAGTGATCATCATGAACCATGAACAGTTATCTAAACTGAATAAAAATGTGGAGTTCAAGATAGAAGTCCCTGTAAGCCATCATTTGGTCCAGCCCTTTCTCTATATGCATATCATCTTTTTTTTTTTTTTTTTTTTCCCTGTAGAAGAAAGAGTTGAGTTTATTGGTTACTCTAGATCAGGGCTTTGCATACTTTTTAAAAATTGATTGATTGATTGATTGATTGATTGATTTTAGAGAGAGAGCACAGAAGTAGGGGGAGGGGTAGAAGGAGAGGGAGAGAGAATCTCAAGCAGACTCTCCACTGAGTAGGGAGCCCAGTGCAGGGCTCCATCTCAGGACCCACGATTGTGACCTAAGCCAAAACTAACAGTCGGACGCTCAACTGACTGACCCACCCAGGCACCCCTGCATATACTTAAAAAAAAAATTCATTTTGAAAAAAAAATTGTTTTGAATCCAGGATAGTTAATATATAGTGCTATATTAGTTTCAGGTGCACAATACTGTGATTCAGCAATTCTATATATTACTCAGTGTTCATCAGGATAAGTGTATTCTTAATCTCCTTCACATAAGTCACCCATGCGCCACCCAATTCCTCTCTGGTTAACATCAGTTTGTTTTCTGTAATTAGAATCTGTTTCTTGGTTTGTCTCTCTCTCTCTCTCTCTTTTTTCCTTTGTTTTGTTTCTTAAATTCCACATAAGAATTAAATCATATGGTATCTGTCTTTCTCTGACTTATTTCTTTTAGCATTATATTCTCTAGTTCCATCCATGTTGTTGTAAATGACAAAATTTCATTCTTTTTTATGGCTGAATAATATTCCATTGTATATATATATATCATGTCATCTTTGTCAATTTGTTTACTGATGGACACTTGGGCTGTTTCTATTTTTTGGTTATTGTAAATAATGCTGCAATAAACATAAGGTGCATGATTCTCTTCGAATTACTGTTTTTATATTCTTTGGGTAAATACCCAGTAGTATAAGCACATTATCTTAAAACCAAACTTAGCTAACCAGTGTTTCTCTCACCTGTAGCAATCAGGAAAATTAGAAGGGTTAAAGGATTCCTTTACCAGAACTATAAGCCACAGCTTTATATAAACAGCATAGCCTTTTCTCTTAGCCATAACTTGAGGGAAAAAATTAGTAATATTTAAGGGGAGCTAGCTGCATGTTAGCAACATGAATTGGTTGACCTTAGAAGCACTTTGATTAAAATATGTTATTTTTCAATTCAAATAATGACGATACAGTTGATAAATTCTCTTAGCTGAAAATGAAGGAAGAAAAATCATTGAATTCCTAGAGCAGTCATTAAGAGCTGGAGCATACAAGTCTGAGATTGGAAAGTCAAAATGAGGCAATAAACTAGTAGTAAGGTAATAATAACTACTAATATCTAATAGAAAGCCATTGTATTATTATCATTACATATGTGTTACTTAGATATATAGTGATATATAATATATATATTTTATATATATATTATGTATGAATATATATTAGCTATAACTAGTGTTTACTGTCTCATCTCTGTGCCAAGAATTTTGTTTGATAAATACACAAACACAAACTTATATAACTCCCCTTGATGACACTATGAAATAGTTTTGTAGATAAGGAAGCAAAGAGCTATAAGATGGTAGAATGCAATTTAAACTTTGCTTTATTGAATTCTAAACATTTAATTTCTCCTACCTCCCACATGACCAAATATCCATGGATGACATGCCAGATGCCACGAAGAAGAACCAGTTTGGTTTCTCTTCTTAATTCCCCTTCCCTTTCACCCAACCTTTCACAGATACTCATGGTAGCATATGAGGAAGAACACGGAGAAAACCTCACTTTCCCCATGCCATGTCCCTACGTCTAATTCTATTTTGTCTCCCATATCAGTCATGATTAAGGTGTTCTCTATCTTCTTTCAGTTACAAGATAGCCCGAGTCTTCAAGTTCTAGCAATACCATATGAAAATATATAACAACCAAATCATCACAGAAACTATTGGTTTGATGTACAAGTAATATAAAAATGCTTATAAGTGGTACAATAGTCATAATTGATGAGAGAGCAGAGAATTAATTCTCACTCCAGCCATGCTCAAATCCTGGCTGAATTCTACTTACTAGTAGAATTACTAGTAGAATTACTACTTACTAGTTCAGTGATGTTGGGCCAGTGTTTTCACTGCTCCAAGTCACAGGTCCACCACTTCAAGTCACACACACACACACACACACACACACACACACTCATATGTGTATATAATAAGAGTCCTGTCTCACCAGGGTGTGAGGCTTTAATAGCATAATACATGGAAAGCACTTAGCACAGTGTTTGGCAAATAGTAAGTGCTTAACAAATTTTAGCTTTTGTTAGTGGTAATAGATGGGTTTACATACAGTGTCACATCTTATTTTGCATTATATGGAAATTCTTTATGGGGTAAGTCTAATATTTATGAGTCAATGCCGGTGTCCTTGGAAACAGATGTCTACAAACTCTTCCTGATACAGAAAATGCAGTGGGATTTAGTCTTGCACCACTTCTTTGAGAGTGGGAAATTAGAAACTCAAGGCAGTCACGTCATAGGATGTCCTCCTAGGTACGACTGGAGTTACATATTCTCACTGACAGAATCCACAGTGTGTAACACCTCCACCAGGAGCCTTTATCACACAGTTTTACAGTGCCTCTCCTGGACATCAGGTTATAAAGTAAACAATTTTATAATGAGTCCCATAGCATTTCTGGTATAAATTGCTTACATTTATTGTATAAATCCAAAACAGAGCCTCCTCATGCTGGGGTCTTACTGATTGGAATCTGTTCAGCATGCATGGATTTATTTTTGGAAGTCTTTTTTAAACTTTCATTTTGTCTTCTCTTATCATTATGCTATCTTTCCTCTTTTAGTCTAGCGGTTAGGAACTTTTTGTTGCAAATAAGAGAATGCCAAGCTGCTGATTTCAGTAAACAATAAGGACATGTATTTGCCGTGCATGACAGGGAGACTGGAAGCCAGTTTTGTCAGGATTGGTTCAAGGTTCAGTGCTGTTCCCAAAGACCCAACCAGCTTCTGTTCCTCTTCCCTGTTATTCATAGCATGTGTTATTCTCAGTCTCAGACACTAGAGATGTACCAATGGCTCCTAAAACATGCACGGTGACCAATGTTTTTGAATATTACTAAATAATCTACAGTCAAAATGAAGAAACAAAGGCTAAGTAATGAAGATTAGTATCATCTGTAGCATAAAATAGCAGTATGACTTGGAGAAAGCCATTTAACCTTCTAGAATTCTACTCACTCATCTCCAAAATGAGTATAAATGTTCTTGAATCATCCTTAAATGCCTCACTCTGCATCTGGCACATTTCAGATATTGAATAAATAAGTAAATAAACAAGCAAACAAACACATAATGAATGTGTAAAGGAATACATAGTTAAACAAAGCTCATTTTAGTTATTTAACCTTATAATCTTGAAAATAATTGGACAGTCTTTGGTTTCCATGGGAAGTTTAAATTCATGGCATTTAAAATGGGAAAAAGGAGGATTTGCCTGACTCAACCATAGATACTTGCCCTTCCTGTGTACTGATGTTATTTGGCTTATCCAGGCATGCCTATATGTGAATAAGCCTTAGTGTTGATCCGTTTCCAGTTTACCTAAACCTGTCTGAAAGCTAGAGCCAGACAGCTGAGTCATTTTCTAACAATTGCCAACTGGCGATGACTTCTCAAAGCCAGACAATCCCCCTCAGTGGTCATTCTTCTTCTTCTTCTTCTTCTTTTTTTTTTTTTCCAAGGATCATAAAGCAGATGCATTATTTTCCATCTATTGTGTCATAAAACAGTGATTCCAAAAGCTGGGAAGGTGAGTGATTTCTTGGAAGCGAAAACTGTAAGGCAGAGACTGGAACAAAGACCTAATTATGGGTAGAGGTGCTAAAAGGCACAGGAGACCAGGAAGCACACTACCAATAATCAAAGAAGTTCACCCTGACTGCTGGGTTTGTTGTCCTGAGTGAAAAAGAACAACAAAAGGACTCCACAGTGAGAGACCAAACTACACTTGCCCAGATTCATGCTAGCACTTGCTTGAATTTTCTCACACACTTCCCTCCCCCATGGCCCTACTCATCTTTTCTTGGAGACAAATGTAGGTTCAATTTCCCCAGGCTTCAGTCAGACAATCCAGCTGCCAGAAATGTGCTGGCTGATGATCTTTCTGGAACGACTTCTCTGCTACTTACTTGGGTCTGTCAAATCTGGGAAAGGAAGGAAGAACAGAGGACAATGTTGTGAAAAGCCAGGCTGTAAGCTCTGTGAAAAACCAGCAACTAATGATAATGCTCAAGTACTGTGTTAACATTAATTAGATTTCTATGTTGTGACACTTGTCCATTATTAACTATAGTTTCACTTTGTCTACCTTTACTTTGTTTTTATAATATTGACCAAAAAGTATTATTTCAATGAAGTTCTTTTTCAGTATTTACGAAAATGTGGCCCACCAGGGACTTTCTATAAATAGCAAAAAATTAATGTTTTGTCTAATTTACCTGCAGAACTAGTGGTAAGATACTATTAAGGCCAATAAATTACTTAGTTTATCAAGACCATAACAGTAGGTAAAAAAAAAATAGAATCTCTAGCCATATTAAAGAAGATAAAATAATAGTTTCATGTAAGGTTTACACAAATACATGGAGATAATGGAAGTTATTTTGAATATTGGCAGACTTGCGAAGGAAATGGAAATTTTTGAAAGTGAATTACTATAAGTTGTTAACCATAATTCAATATTTACTTGCAGACTTTCAGAAAAGTAGTTCACTGTTCGTTTTATGCGATGAGTTGTTAATATTACATGAAATAACAAATTGGCATCATAACTAAACAGAGTCTCTGGGCAGTTATCATAAAAAGAACGATGGGAATCTAAGCATGGGAGTTGGGTTTTTTTACTGACAAATGGATTATTCTGCACAATGTGAGGTTTGTCATTCTTGCTTTCTGATCAGAGACTCTTCAGTCTCAATTTTAAATGTCTTCATTACACAAATCGTATTTATTATAATTGTGGGTGAGATTAAGCTTGTTAGAATGAGAGCCTATTACATCATTCTGTTATTTTTAAAACCTTGGGAATGTCACACTTACCCAAATGAAGGACTGATATGTGGCCCTACAACCATTCCAGTTACGGCAGGGCCATTCCAACAACATTCTTGACATGCTGGAAGCTGACGGCATGCCCAGACAAATGTTACCCTGTTCCCTATTCCCTTCAGTTTCTGGTGTTAAGTACTAATTGAGGCCCCGATCACCCTGCAGAAAATGAAATAAAATAAGATAAAATGCAGCAAAATCCACAGAAAATAGCATGGAAGTTTCTATTGATGCAGTGCTGGAGGCAGAAAGGCATATTAATGAGTAGCACTCTTAACGGGAGCTGAAGTCATTTATTTAAAATGGCAATGAGATGACCTCTTAAAAAGCTCCGGTGGGGTGGGCAGAGGGCAATTTGGCCGAGGCCTCATACAAAGGGCTTTAAACTTAGACTTTTATTATTATTTCCAAATGATGGTTTACCTTGTTATGAATTGAACTGTATCTCCCCAAAAATTCATATGTCGACGTTCTAAGCCTTTAATGTGATTGTATTTAGAGATAGGGCCTCTAGGGAGGTAATTAAAGTTAAGTTAGGTCATAAGGATGGGATCCTAATCCCCGGGATCTGATGTCTTTAGAAGAAAACGGACAGCAGGAGTATGTGTCCATACAGGAAAGACCAAGTGAGGACACAGCAAAAAGGCTGCCAATCAGGAAGGAGGTCACACCAGAAACCAACCCTGATGGCATCTTGATCTTGGACTTCCAGGCTCCAGAACTGTGAGAAAATAAATTTCTGTTGTTTAAGACCCCTTGTAGTATTCTGTTATGGCATCCCAGGCAGACTAATGCATATCTATAATCACAAACGTTAACCTGACATATTAAAAGAAGATGTTTGTCATTCTTCCAATGCTTACCCATTCATAAAACCACCTTGCCTGAAGCCAATAATAACAGCAGAATCTATTGAACTTTTTTTCTTGATAGGGGCTGTTTTACACATTTTCATTTCATAGAGTAGTTCATATTATTACCTGTTTTACAGATAAGAAAAGGAGTAAAAGACAGTATAAGCAACTGATCCAAAGTCGAATAACATACTCAGAATATCGTAAATAGTAAAGTGAGCTACAGGATAGTTTGTTTATTTATAAATCCTGTTATTATCTGGGGGAAAAGCACACGTGTATCACTGTGCATTTGTATGTTTAAAGTCATTTTTTTTTTAAGATTTTATTTTTATTTATTTGACAGAGAGAGAGATAGCGAGAGCAGGAACACAAGCAGGGGGAGTGGGAGAGGGAGAAGCAGGCTTCCCGCCAAGCAGGGAGCCCGATGTGGGACTCGATCCCAGGACCCTGGGATCATGACCTGAGCCGAAGGCAGACGCTTAACGACTGAACCATCCAGGCGCCCTAAAGTCATTTCTTTAACACATGTGAAAAATTTAAACTTTCCACAATTGAAGAAAGCTTTTTGGTCATAAATTTTATAATGTATTGGGAGTCTCAAAAGAAGAAGATAAAAGGACATTTCAAGGAAAATCACTACAGAGGTAAACTGAATTTTCTCCATTAAATACATTTATCTAAACATGGGGCAAATTGCTTGTATTTGAAAACAACTGTGATTTTTATATATCTTTTTTAAAGTTGAATGCCAAAATTTCCTTTTGAATCCCACAATGATTTTAGAAGCCAACATATTTCCAGGAGGTTGGAAAGCTACTATAAGCTTATTTTTAACTGGTCAGCAAGTAAAATTCTAACTAATGTTGATCTTTCTCTGACAGCGCTTGCTTGGAAGGTTCCATAGTTTTGATTAATACTTAAACACTAGGGCTTCCAAAGCAAATTTACAAGCTGAAATTACTAAAGCTACAATAAATACAGAAACACGTTACTGCTTTATTTTCTACATGAGTTAAAAAGAGCAGCCATTAGGAATAAGCAAGTACAGGAAGGAGGAACTTTGTTTTCAGTTTGTTTTTTCACTGACCATTAGAAATGTATACTGTGACCTCACTAATATGAGGAATTCTTCATCTCAGGAAACAAACCGAGGGTTGCTGGAGTGGGGGGGGGTGGGAAGGATGGGGTAGCTGGGTGATGGACACTGGGGAGGGTGTGGGCTATGGTGAGCGCTGTGAATTGTGTAAGACTGATGAATCACAGACCTGTATCTCTGAAACAAATATTACATTATATGTTAAAAAAAAGAAGAGTATAGTAGGAAGGGAAAAATGAAGGTGGGGAGATCGGAGGGGGAGACGAACCATGAAAGACTACGGACTCTGAGAAACCAACTGAGGGTTCTAGAGGGGAGGGGGTGGGGGGATGGGTTAGCCTGGTGATGGGTATTAAAGAGGGCACATATTGAATGGAACACTGGGTGTTATACACAAACAATGAATCATGGAACACTACATCAAAAACTCATGATGTAATGTATGGTGATTAACATAACATAATAAAATAAAATTAGAAGGAAAGAAATGTATACTGTGAGGAGGAACCTATGGTGGTTTTGTTTACTAGCTCTGGAGCTAGACTGGAAGTGAGTGCTGGCTCTGCAACTTCCTAGCTGTGTGATATTAGGCAAGTTATTTCTTCCTTCTGTCCTTAAGTTTCCTCATCTGTGAAACGGGGCAGTGACAGTGTCTATTCCGTAGGAATTTTACACACCTTAAACGAGTTACAACAGATAAACTGCAAAGAACAGTGACTAGCATATAGCAGATATTCCATATGTGATGGTGATTAATTTTTCCTATAAAAATAGTATTTAAATAAAGTCAGGATTCTATGATATTCAGCCATTAATTCCATAAATATTCATTCATTCAATAAATATTTATTAAGTCCATACCATGGCCAGGAGCTAGCTGTAAAGCGTTGAATAATTCAAGGGACCTCTTGTCTAAGGTCTAGCTTTATAGTGGGAAGAACAGACACATATATTCCTGGTGGGTGCTGTCTACTGAGCTTTCTATTAGAACATGGACATGGGAACTCATAAGGAGTTCTGGGAAGAGTGTTCTGGAAGGAGTATTGCTGAAGCTGAGTTTCACAACTTTATGACTCAGTTAGAAGAGGATATGGAGACAGCTATTCTTTTTTTTTTTTTATAGGAAAAATCGTAATGTTTCATTTTATTTTGTGTGTGTGTTTCTTTTTTTTTTTTTTTATGTTATGTTAATCAGCTATTCTTAACAGAGGAAGCAGAAAAGCAAAAACATAATGGCCTGAGGAGTTTGGGAAACTAATGGGAGGTGTGAATAGCTTATGAATCATACATAAAGGGGCCGTGAGGAAATCAAGCTGAGAATTAAACACTGATCACATAACTTCTCCCAATTTCTACTTTTCTATAGCACCATGATGGTCCCTTTTGTTGAGGACCAATAACTCAGTTCTGACTACATGTGGGGAAGAAAAATATGCATGATGACACTCCTTACCTCATTGTCCAAATTGGGCCAACATTCCAATAAATAACCGGTCAAAACCATCTCAGTCTCTAAGGGATATGATTAATTGGACAGGTTCCAAAATACTAATATTGGAGTACACTAATCTCACCTGCAGATGAAAATATTTTAATATGCAGCTCAAAGATGGCTAGACAAGTGTTAGTCCAGAGAGCACTATAATATATTTAAAAGTAAAGCTCAATACTAAGTAATCCCATGAAGTGTAATAAAATTTCACATCTGGTTACAGAGTACACATTGTCTAAATTATGGAGATGAGAAATTGCAAACTAAGTGTGAAAGCAGCTTCAGTTAATGACGGCTATTTATGACCCAGCCTGTTTTTTGATGCATACACAATTATTGAGCTTGTGGCACACAAAAGCCTGAATAACTGCAGAAATATTGGGGATGGGAGAAATATTTAATCATGCCAGTTTTATCGCAGGTCGGCAAGGCCTTATCTTTAGGTGGGCCTAAATCAACAATATTAAAATGAATAATTTACCCTGTTCCAACTTGAAGCCGACTGACTGTTTTATGCCTAGGGAAGAAAAACACTGGGCTTTGTAACTCTTCACCCTGATGACTTGTAATGCTCATCGATCTGAAACAAACAGTGCATAAATCTGTTCTTTAGCAACAGACGCAACTAAGGTGTCGATTAAAAATGACCGAGCGGAAATTGGAACATGATTACCAAATCCATAGTACCCAACACCATTCACTGACTCATACACAGCTACTTCATTGAGAAGAATGAAGTAAATAAAATATCCTTTCAAAAAATTGAATTGTAAGGGACATTTTATGAGATAGTTGTGAGACAATTTTTTTTTTTTTTTTCTGAGACAAAAAGATGAGTTTCTGATTGTGCTGAGAATTCAACCTATGTCCCTTCTAATTTTTCTTTCTTCCCTTAATGAACAAAGATCATGGCCAAATTTCATTTGCCAGTTCTGTTGACAATTTGGACAATAAACTATTTTCACCTAATGTTCCTTTAATGTTACAGAAGCTCAAGTCAAGAAAGGAAGCTTATGTTCTTAAAGGTGAAATAAGTTACTTTCATGTTACTCTTTAGGACCAAAGGGTAAGAGCAAATGAGATGAGTTCTATAGTCAGTGGATGCTTACCAGAAGCCTTTGGAGAATAATGGTTCTTTCTCTTCTGTGGAACAGGAACCTGAGACATGGAGCAGCTTAGCAGCTAAGCCATTACCCAGACTAAGATATATCATTAGTGAGTGCCAAAGCCCCCAATCAAATCTCAGTCTGAAGGGCTCTGTGGTTGTTACTAGGGCAATTTACCAAATATTTATTGCCCTCTATCTTCTGGGCATATGGTAGGTAGGTACTTCCTTGTTCCTTTGTGGTTGGATGGGAACATGGGTCTAGTAGTAGCCAATCAGTTGCAAGCACAGAGACACATATCTTCTCCTGAATAAAGTATGTAAGTGCTGGTGCAAGACTCTCCAGAGTTCTCTTTCCCTCAGCCCAGGCAACTGGCAAGGTTCTAGCTAGTGGCTTCACTATCAACCAGAGTCCCAGAGAGTTCCCAGCTAATCTTCAGAGCAGCACTGGAACAAAATACATTTCTCTTGTTTATAGTTTCTGGGATTTGGGGGTTTGTTGGTTTCCACAACCAACTTCACCTATCCTGATGTATGGAGACCACAAAGCCTATTCTCCATAAAGGAACCCATAAACTAGAGATAGCATCATAAAACCAAGTCACAAGGAACAGAGATAAAGCTTCATGATGAAAGGAGGATGAGATCGGGGCCATAAAGAAAGAGAAAACCAACCTGAGAAGAGCAATTTGGAATCTCAAGCATAAACCAAGTGTAGAGACTAAATTCACTTGGCAGTTTTGGAAGACCACAAAGAAACTTCCCAAAGAATTCAAAGTGAGTATCAGAAAACAATGGGAACTTAGGAAATAGTGAGCTTCAGAGTGGCAATAATAAAATGGGAATTTACTCAAAATATCTCTTCTCAATATAAAAGGGCCCATTTATAGATAACTACACTTTTATGACCATAACATCATTGTTGGAAATACTATACAATGCTAGTACCTCCACAACCCTCGGGATGAGAAGATATTATGACTCTCTCTTTTCTAATTCTTTGCACATATTTCTAAAACAGTATTTTTGATAAACCAAACACAAGTGCTGTCTTAGGAGCCCTCATAGGGCTATAAATCCTCTGGAGGAATATTTGGATGGGAAAATGCTAGCTTAAAAAAAAATCATCTCATTCCAACATGTGTCCAACAATGGCTTTCAAAAGGTGATTTGGGGAAACTCGGATAACATTTGTGTTGGACTTCGCATAACCATTCAGGGGCCTGAGTGTCTTTGCATTGACTATTGGGAACTAATGAAGAGCCATACACCTGGGATAATGATCAGTGGAAAGACAGTTTTGGGGAAAGTACACAGAGCCTTCTGCAATTCCAGACTGAATTTGATCAAGCTTTTAGATGTTATGGGAATGGGTCTGGAGAATACGGCTAGAGGGAGAAAAAAAATAAGAACTAGAGTTGGCTCCCCCAACTTGCCTTATCAATGGAGTATATTAGCAGAGGGGAAAGATTATATAGTGCTCTTCTAGTAACCACTTCTGTCTTGCTTTCACTACTGTTTTCCTGATACTCATTCTGACAATATCTGGAGGCTTCCCCTTTACTGTGAGTTCTTCCCTTGAAGCTCTAGGTTGGTTTATGTTCCCTTACCTGGCACTCCCATTAACTCCATACATAGCACTACCAGTCTATTTGGCATATTGCATTGTAATTCCTAAGTATGTCTGTGTCTGACTCTTCCACAAGACTGAAAGACCTCTGAGAAAAGGGACCTTTTAATGTTCACTGTTGTGTCCATCGTACTCAGGACAGAGGCAGACACAGAGTGGCTCAAAGCAAGTTTATTAAATTTAAAAAAAAATCAAAGAATGAATAAGTAAACATGAAACTAAATGATATAACTGTTAAGAAGGTAACATATTTACTGGGGCACCTGGGTGGCTCAGTCGTTAAGTGTCTGCCTTCAGCTCAGGTCATGGTCCCGGGGTCCTGGGATCGAGCCCCGCATCGGGCTCCCTGCTCCGCGGGAAGCCTGCTTCTCCTTCTCCCACTCCCCCTGCTTGCGTTCCCTCTCTCGCTGTGTCTCTCTCTGTCAAAAAAATAAATAAAATCTTAAAAAAAAGAAGGTAACATATTTACTTCATTGTTTTACAAATAAACTTCATTCAAAGTCCCATCTTCTTACATCATCAGATTGTTGCAAATGCCTTACTATGTAGTGGCACATTCTAATCTTTGTACCTATTACTTGTCCCCAAATCGTCTTGTTTAACAATTATTGCCTTTGTTTTTATTTATTTATTTATTTATTTATTTATTTATTTATTTATTTATTATTTTTTTATTTATTTTTTTATTTGCGAGAGAGAGAATGAGAGAGAGCACGAGAGGGAGGAGGGTCAGAGGGAGAAGCAGACTCCCTGCCGAGCAGGGAGCCCGTTGCGGGACTCGATCCTGGGACTCCAGGATCATGATCTGAGCCGAAGGCAGTCGCTTAACCAACTGAGCCACCCAGGTGCCCTCTTTGTTTTTTTAGAAGAAAAACTAAAGCTTAGAGTGATTAGGTGCTATAAGAGAAATAGTCCCTTTAGGAGACAAGGACATGCTTTCTAATCAGATGGCCTTATTATAACAATAGTAAACCTGATGACTCTAAAGTGTAAGTAGTATTTCTCTACTGCTTGCAATTCTAAATAATTCAATAATAACTGAGTAATAATTCTAAATAATTCAATAAATAACAGAGTTAAACATATTCTCACGACAGAGATATCTTAAATGGAATTTTGTAACTAAGGTGTAGTATTATCTCTAAGAGCAAAGATTTGGAAAGTAGACTACATGGGTTCAAATCCCAGCTCTACATAACCTATGGCAAGACGTCTATGTCTCAATTTCCTCATTTGCGACATGGTTGCACATGATTGTTGGAGGCTTAAGTTATCGAATAGCTACAAAGTACTTAAGGGCATAGGTTATCACAGAGCCAATGCTTAATAGATATTATTTGTACCCTCACTGGAACTACTTGAGTCAATTGTTAGACCATTATCATCAATGTTACTAAAAACAGAATAGAAAAATTCTATTTTTCTACATATTACTATATGATTAGAAATTGTGGCTTTAGCATGGAAGGCCCTTCATGGTCTACAAGGCCATGCATGACTTGGCACTTCCTTGCCTGGTCTCTGAGCTCTCCACACCTTGAACATGCTCTTTGGCTGTGTTGCAGTGTCTGCATGTCCTACAAAGATGAATGCCTCCAGGCATTTCCAGCTTTTGCACAGCTGCTCATTCTGCATAGAATGTAGTCTCCTCTTCTCTTGTTGTTCTTTTGCCTGAAAAACTCTTTCCACAACTTTAGGATTCAACTAAAACTCAGCTAAAACTCCCATGCACCCCTTGCAGCCGAACCTGGCTAAGAGCCCCTTCTAATTGCTCCAACAGACCCTGCACCTATCCCTGTGATCATGCTCATTGATCCAAGTTTGCCCTGTGCTTGCCTGCCTTGCCCAATGAACAGACAGAAAGCTAGCCAGGGGCAGGAGCTGAGTCCTTTCACCTTTTATTTGTCATATCTGGGGGCATCCGCCCCCCAAATAAGAAGCTCTGGCTCAGAGCACAGAATATGACAGCTCATCCTTCTACTTGTTCAGCCATCTTCACTCTATCTTCCTCAGACAACCCTCATGATTTAAAGGTGATATTCTGCTTTAATAACTGTGAAGGTGGCATGTTTGGTATCATCGGTTAGAGCAATCAGAAGATATAGAGTCTAGCACCCTCTCTCCTATCCAGAGATGAACACTACATACCCTTGTCAAGTAACAAGGTTTTTGTTTGTTTTCCTTATAAAAAATGAGCTGTTAAGACCTGCCCTAGCTATACCATGGGATATTTGAAGGATAATATAATTTGCTACAGACGAACTCAATGTGAGATAAATAAAATTCTATAGGAATATAGTAATGAATGGCAAATATATACTCCTAGTATGAGAAATGATGTTATCCTTTATAAGTAGGTGGGCTTTATAATGTATTTTATAAACCAGGACATAAATGAGAGTGAAATAAGATACTATTAAGAAACACAACAAGATGACAGTCAATCATTAATAGGCAATCATCAGGACTTTATCAGGAATACGATCACCCAGATTACAATGAGTATTCTAGAAGATGCTAGAATTTGAAGTGTTTCTTTTAGTGGCATCAATATTTTTGTCTGTGCACTACTGCAACCCTCTGTTTATATTTGTGGCATTCATCACCTTTTGAAGGGAGCAAAGCAGAGCTCTGTTTTGAGCCCTTCTCCCCCCCACCCCACTGCAGTTGAGACATAGGCATGGCAACTCAGCCCTCTCAGTCAGACATTCTCAACCCAGACCAGGAGCACAGAAGCAGAGGATGCTCCATATCCTTGCAGACAAGTCTAGTGGCAGCTGTAATGGCCACACTCAGTTTCCAGAGGAGCAATGATAGTGGTTTTAGCCATGAGCTCTGATTGGTTCAGTGGTGCTAGGTGGTAAAGTCCATGCCCAAAGATGGTGGAATGCTGTCTTCAAGGGGCCAGCCCCTGAGCCTGTCCTCCCCAGCACAGTTAGTGTTGTTTCTTCTTCCTTAATTTCCAAGACCAGGTCCATGGCCATCCCCAAGGATCTGGGAACCACCTTTAACCTGAACCTTTCAGTGCATTTATTTTCTGCTTACATTAGCCAGAGATGGTTTCTGCTCAAATCTAGATGCACCCTAATAAACTAAAATTAGCTACACATGGAGCAACCAAGGAACTGTAAGTCATATAGCTTGCTTACAACCACATCACTAGAAAGTAAATCAGAGCTAGAGGCCAGATCTACTGCACCCGGTCTAGAGAGCTTTGTAACTCCACACACTGAAGATACCCAATAAACATTAGTTTAATTTGCTATTTTGTGTGTTCTGTTATATATTTTTAAAGCATGCTTTCTACAGGGTCACAGTTTGGAACGGGTGATCGATGCAAGTGCTCTTACATGGGATGGTGCAGTTATTCAACAACAATTAAGGAAATTTTGTACTGTGGTTAAAAAGCTAAGAAAAAGCAAAAACCTGGGAAACATCTTTTATAACCTTTGTTTTTCAGAAATGACAAAATGCATTTCATCTTAGAAAATAAGAGCTAAAATGAAGCAATGTGCTGAAAAGAGAATTGTACGGATATTAAACGGGCAAGCATCCGATTCTCTATATGGGGTCTCAGAAACCCAACATTTTATGATGATGTGGTTCGATTAATGAAAATTAACAAACAATGAGTACTTACTTCTTTGGAAAGAAACACCACTGGAATGGATATTCTTTCCTGTCTGTGTTTGAAAAACACGCCGTTGCTGTGATGTTTTTAGACAATTTACTATGGATGAATCTGTTTCTCTTAACTCAATCTGCCAAGCTTGCATGCCATTCCAATGGGATGTCCATTTGTTGTTGTCTATAACACTACAACTTCATTTCTTTTTTCTCTTTTCCTTACTAGGTATCAAATATGCTGGCCATTTCACAAACTGTTGCCAAAATAATCCTAACAGCCCAGAGCAGTTAGTGTATGGAAATGCATTTATTGGTGTGGCTTCCCTTGTTTCACCTGGCTTAGCTTTGCAGAGACCCTTAAACGATCTGAATCAGCTTTTAAAACCAAGAAGGCAACTCTATGTCCAGAACATCTGCTCCATCTGCATTTCCCATTTTGGCCCTGGGCTCCAGGAAGTACTTGGGTCCACAGAGCTGCCAGGACATATTTTCACATAGTTGGAACTTGAGTTACCATGGAACAGCTTCCACGGAAGTCTCCTTAGACTTCTAAAATCCTCCAGTATCAGCAAAATGGAGAACACATACCCATTAAACAAATTAGTCTGAAATCTGTTTAGAGACCAAAAGTGGTTGTCACACATCTGGAAAAAGAGTGCAGGGTGGGCTGGGTAGGGAGGGGGAGCCTAATAAAAGGAAAATATTAATTGAGCAGATCAAGAAAAAAAGGAGAAGAGAAAAATATCAAGCTGAACGTGGACACAAAGTCATTAGCGGATATTGCTTTGTTTGCAGAAATGGAGAGCACAGGCTCGTGCCAGAGAAGACCCGTTCCAAGACACAGCTGTTGAGAGTGTGCTTGCCTAGTTCCTGTCCATTTCCTGCTTCCTTCTCACTCCCACCAAAACATTGAACTTGACACCAACATGTCTGCTTGTGTTACCAGTGGTGCAGCCAGGTTGAAATAGCCTTAGCACTGCTCAAGGACACTTCTTCCTGGTCTGCTTCTTCTGAGTCCCGGAACCTCAACTATTGCTAATCGGTTGGCTCCAACTTAGACGATGTTTTCCTTTTGCTTAGCCAGCCTTCATAAATTAGCTTACACTGATGAGTAGAATAGAGCAGTCAGCGACCATGTAGAATTTAGAGTGAGACTAAGTTTGAATCCAAGTTCCATCCCTTATGTTTTTTTTTTTTTACTTTATCTATCTGGGCCTCAGTTTCCTAACCTGAGAAATGGGAATGGTAGTGGTAAAGTGGTACATTCTCATAAGATTATTGTGTATATCACATAGGGAAACCTACATTAGTGGTTAGAACAGTACCTGGTACAGTATGAGCACTATGTAAATATTTGCTCTCATTACCTTCTATGTGTTCCACAAAGTTTTAGTCTGCATGATAACTTATGAATTCAAAGGAATTCTCCATCACAATACCTTCCATTGCTCCAAGTTCATTGTAAATTCACTATCCAAGCATTCATTCTGCCATCATACAGTCCTCAAAATGGTGCCACCTGACTTACCAGGAACACATTCTTTTTTCCCTTAGCCTCCTGCTGCATGGGGTTAGTTCATGACAAATAAGCTGTAGGGAATTTTGGAGGATTATGGAAATGTCTTAAAAGTGGATTGTGGTGATAGTTTCACACTCTTTAAATTTATTAAAAATCAATGTATTCTGCTCTTACAATGTGTGAATTTCATGGCATATAAATTATACCTCAAGAAAGATGCAAAATGAAAAAAATAATGATTGTTTAAAAAAATTTATCCCTTTGTCTTTTAGGTAAAAGAGGCATAAAACTATAAAGAGCCAGTATGGAAATGGAATGGAAGCAAGTAGTACATCGCTCTAATTCTTTCAGAGTTTTGTTCTTTCCTTCTTCTTCTTCTTCTTCTTCTTCTTCTTCTTCTTCTTCTTCTTCTTCTTCTTCTTCTTCTCCTTCTTCTTTTCTTTTTTTTTTGATGGCTCAATTATTTATTTTAGAAATAGTAACACATTCCTTGGCTACCAAACATCTAGGGCTTAAGAAATCCGGCAGCACTTCATATCAAGATATATTCCAGATTGAAGAACAGGGTGAGTAGGGAGGGAACTTGGGGGTTGTTTTGAGAAATCTGGAACTTGCCACCATTTCGCTGAGTAGAAGTGCCAAGAAAAAGCCGTAGGTGTGTCAAAAGAAGTTGAAGGTCTTTTGCATTTTAACAAGACAGACTAGGATCTTATGTAATCCTCTAACTGCTCCGAGTTTCAGTCAATGAAAAGAACCTTAATAAAGGAAACTATTATCACTAGAAGCAAGGTTGATTTTAGCAAAACCTTAACCTCTTTGAATAGCAGAATTAACTTTAATCCAAATGGAGATGATCCATATGAAAAAAAATATATAGAAGAAGAAAACGAGGGGGAGGAGGAAATTCAGATTGCATCACTTAGCAAATGACTAATCAGAGCAGTAACAAGCTTCCAGTTTTAATTGTGCCAAGAATTTTACTTCAAACCCCAGTCTCAAGGAACTAATTCAGCAAATCTCTTTGTATTTGATATTTCTATTGGCATTTTGGCCAATTCTTGATTCATTCAAAAGATGGCTAATTCTGTCTGCTGAAACTTGCACTAGCGGGGTGGGTAGCTGCTTGTTACCGTAAGTGATAGATGCCGACAGCAAGTCTGAGATTTGAATTATGACAATAACAGCAGTGTCTCTGACTCTGCTGATGCAGTAACTACAGAAAACCTTTGCAGTTTTCATTTTGTTTTTAAAAATATCAAAAAAAAAAAAAAGAGCGATTTAGGGTGTGTTTTAAGAAACCAATTATTTCGTTCATGTTTTTACTCTCATCTTTGAGACTTTATTTTATTGAATAATAAAATATCGTTCCATTTAGCCCCCTGTAAATTACCACATTAGTGGCATCTACTCAAGAAATATGCTACATGACTTTCTCCAGGGTTAAACATTTATATTTCAAGAATTGAAAGTTGATCCTAAGTACCTGGGGTCCCAGAGGTCTCAGGGGGAAGACAGAGTCAACCCAGTGGTCTGGTCAGGACAGGAGGGGACACATATAACTTTCCACTGAGAATGTGCCAGGCTGTCCAGGTGGCTGCTTTCACTTTATTCAGAGCACTGATAAAAACAGATCTTGTCTTCGCTAGAAGCAGATTGGCCTCTTCAGAACTGTAGACATGAAGGTACCAAGATACTGGATTTACTCTGAGTTAATGTTTACCTGAATTATTGATTGCCACATGGGTTACAAAACAGCTGGTGACTCAGTTTGTGATGCTTTTTCTTTGAATTACAAAGCCTGAGCTATAAATCCAAACCTGAGAGGATTTCTTTCATCTTTTCTACTTGTGAAATGTACCTCTTCAACAGAACCGACCCTGGGTCATTTTAAATCCATCACTAATAAATCAGTGGCACTTTCTCTTTCTTCAATGCAAGCGAAAGTACCATTTTAGGAATTAATTTTGTCTCTGGCTTACCTTTGTCTAAGCTGTTTAGCTGTGACTTACCTTATTTATTTCACAAAATGATAGGGTATTAATTGGATTTTAAGATGCCTTGAGGTATTGGAGGTTAAACCATACATTGGGTTAAAATATTTCAAAAACCCAGGCAGATGTTAACAACCAAACTGAACACCCCTGTATGGCAAAATGAAGTGTTTAGGAGACTGTAACGTTATTTCATTGATTGCCTTGTAACTTTTCTCAATATAAGATAGTTTAGAGATGATATACAATAAAAGGCATATTCAATAATACAATTCTCATTAAAGAGATTAAAGCCATAAATGAAAAAGAGATGCAAATAATTCAACCACTAGGGAAGACCGAACTAATACCATCATCCACTTGACTTTTGAATTGGAGCCTCCTGGCAGCTGGGGAAACAAAGGAAATATAATAAATTATATACATTTTTATCTCATAGAAGTTAATATAGCATTTATTTAAAAGAAATATTTTCTACTGTCTTATTCTGAAACAGAAGCTCAACCTGAGTATGTATCTTAAGCGTAATGTATAAGAAAAAAAGTAATGTATATTCAAACTATACATGTGTATTGATAATGCCGATACCATTATGTTGAGGCACAAAAAAGGGAATTAGGGCCTATGCCAATAAAGTCCATTGTATAATTTTCTATTTATTTAATTTCATGCAAGTATATAATGAGAATATTTAGAAGACTAAGTAAATAGAATGATCCCAAGATTATCTATAAAAAATATAATTTCTAATGTAAGAATGTTTTATAACATACAATGCAAAGATAGTTATTTCAATTGCTACTTGAGGTAGTATCCATAAATTTTAAGGACCAGGTGAGCAGAGAGAGCTAAACATTTGTTTTGAAATTTGAGAACCAAGACCAATATTCTCTGTGAATTGGTACAGCCACTATGGAAAACAATATGAAGTTTCCACAAAATGCAAAAATGGAACTACCCTATGACCCAGCATTCTCACTTCTGGGTATATGTCTGAAGGAAACAAAATCACTATCCTGAAGAGATATTTGCACCCCTATGTTCATTGTAGCATTATTCACAATGGCCAAGACATGGAAACAACCTTTGTCCCCTGACAGCTGAATGGATTAAAAAACAATGGGATATATATAATGGGTAAAGTTGGTCAAAGGGTAAAAACTTCTAGTTATAAGACAAATATGTCCTGGGGATATAATGTACAGTATAGTGACCATAGTTAACAATACTGTATTTATACTTGAAAGTTGCTAAGACAGTAAGAAGTTCTCACCACACACACA
Organism: Mirounga leonina; assembly: GCF_011800145.1. Classification (NCBI taxonomy): domain Eukaryota; kingdom Metazoa; phylum Chordata; class Mammalia; order Carnivora; family Phocidae; genus Mirounga; species Mirounga leonina. Next base: position 17,302,687 of record NW_023270825.1, on the reverse strand, counting down.
AAAATTTTAACTATGAGGTGATGGATGTGCTAACTAACCTTATTGTGGTAATCATTTTGCAATATATACATTTATGAAATCATCATGTTGTACACCTTAAACTTACACAATGTTAATGTCAATTATATCTCCCTAAAGAACGAATATCCCCATATGCATAAAGGCTTCCCTGTAACCACTCTGAGGGGAAACCCCTAAAGATTATAATAGGCAAAATATAGCCCTTTCTACATTTGTATCACTTGTAATAAAATGTTTAATGTCCATTTTCTTTTATAAACTATAATATCCCTGAAGGCAGAGAGCTTATCTGTTTTTTCTACTTTGAATTTCTGGTACCTAACAAAGGATATAGCCCGTGCTAGACATCTAACAGGCATTTTGTTGAATTGAGTTTAACTATATTTAAAGCAACTTTTAGTTTCTTTAACCATCTGCAATATCACAGAATGGAAAAAAAAAAAAAAAAAACATTTTGGACAGAATTTTTAAAAAGAAAAGCTCAATTCCTTCACAGTTCTAAATGGGATAACTTCCTGATATACTCACTAATGCAGCTAAGATGCAAAATCTACCCTCAAATAATGGATTAAGTTAATTTTCTGAATAGAATTCTGAAATGTTTTCTCTTTTTAAAATGCAGTATCTCCAGATCATAATAATTTTAACTATGATTTGATTGGTATTAAACTGTTATCACAGACAATATTCAAATGTTCATGAAGCCATCCATGGTCCTTAATAGCCCACCAACTTTTGAGCTTTTAATCTAGATACTCAATCTCCTCTTCTTATTTACTACAGCTCAAGAAAGTATCATTTATGAAAGAAAAGTACCATGTCATTGTGTTCAGTGTTAAAAAGCATAAAAATATGTGTAGGCCTTAAACATATCTACAACCATAAATAACTGCCCAACTACCCTGAATTACCACTAACTTTGTTTGATTAATGTGTGATGTAATTACAGAAATTACAAAGGAACAAAGCATCTCCTCTCGTAGCATCTTCTGTGTGGTACTTTATCTCATGTGATCAGAGCAACAAACCCATAAAGTAAGGTCTCAGTAGACAAGAAATCAGAGGCTCCATGTTCAAGAGTTTGACCAACCACAGGGGACCAAAAAATCTATTAGTATCATCTATGTGTCTGAGAGATAATACACTGCTGTCCCATTTCCCAGTTCTCTGCTTCTCCCAGACCTTTACTGTTTCTAAGACTTAAAGCAGTATCTAACCAGACAATGCAGAGGAACTCTTGGATAAATGTGGCTGTGTGCATTTTTTTTTTTTTTTTTTTTTTTTTTTTTTTGGACCTCCTTATGGTTCTGCAAAGGCTTTTACTGGATTGTTCCTTTCAGGGCAGAAGACACATAACCATAGGCAGTGGATGGGCATGCTCCATGCTATCCACACCTCATCGGGATGAACTCTGGGCAAGACACTGACTGACCCTGGTGAGCACAGTGGGTGGGCAGGCTCCAGCTCAGTTATTTCTCCAGAGGCGCATAGTTGAGCAGCTTCTGGATCAGGTCCATGTGCTCCAGCAACATGCGGCTTCGGCAGCAATACTTCAGGCCAAGCTCATCCAGTGACTGCGTGCATCCTTGAAAAGGCAGTTTGACTGTAGAGGTTAAGGGTGAGACCCCTACAGTCAGACCGTGGCTTCCACGTACAAGTGTGTAGTTTGTGCACCGCACAAGAGTTCCAAACCCAGGTCAGACAACCTACTTCCTTAGCTTCCCAGGTGTTTTAATTTAAATCTGATATTTTAACCTTCCTAAATCTCCTTTTCCCCACTGTTAATGTTAGTATAGAAATAATACTTCGTTCAGAATCTTGTCGGGAAGACTAGATAAGGAATGCCAGGTACTTTTCACAGTGCAGTCTAGAGTAAACACTCAATAAAATTAGTTCTTAGCGTTATTTTAAGATTTTATTTATTTATTTGAGAGAGAGAGAGAGCATGAGCAGGAGCAGGGGGAGGGGCAGAGGGCTAAACAGACTCCCCACTGAGCAAGGAGCCTGATGCAGGACTCGATCCAGGACTCTGGGATCATGACCTGAGCCGAAGGCAGATGCTTAACAGACTAAGCCACCCAGGCATCCTTATTTCTTAGCATTATTTAAAAATATTATTATTCTTTCTTCATCATTAGCAAATAAATAATTATGTGAACTTTTGATCATTTACTGAGGATAAGCTGTTGGAAGTGGAATAATCGGGCCAAAGTTAATGAACCTTTTGAAGACTCTTGACTTGCATTTGCCTTTGGGGATGGCCACACAATGTGCCCTCTTACCAACAGTGAATGAGGCAGCCTATCTCAGTATACCTCAACCATCATTGTGATCTCAGATTTCCTCTCTGCCAGGCTCCCATTATAATCCAAATTCTACCTTAGAGTTACTAAAGCTTCTATTTTCTGAAGACAAATATTTTATTTGAAGGAATAGGTTGGCAGCCTTCATGTACTCCCTAGTGCATGAAGATAACAAGAGTAGTTATCAAGTCAGTAACACACAGCTAAATATGTGTGTGAATAAAACATCACCCCATTATTTGTGGTGGCACAGAGAACTATGGAAATTTCCAAGCAAAAGAAAGGGCACAGACAAGGAAAGGATTAATTAAAGACTTTGGCAAGTAGGAAAAGCCTGGAGATTTAGGTACAACATAGCAAGGGGCATGACAGCTAGTCTGCCTCCTTTAGGTGTCGTGTGAGGGTCTATTGGACCCTTAAAACTGGAAAAGAATAGAATTGTAAACCTACACAGAATCTTTGCAGTCTGTGGACACTGAGACCCACAGAAGATGAAGAAGACCCTCCGCACAGTGTTGCCTCCTTCTGTTTACGTTTATTTATTTATTTGTTTAAAGATTTTATTTATTTATTTGAGAGAGAGAGAGCACACAAGCAGGGGGAGGGGCGGAGGGAGAGGGAGAAGCAGACTCCCCACTGAGCAGGGAGCCCAATGCAGGGCTCAATCCTAGGACCTTGGGATCATGACCTGAGCCAAAGGCAGATGCTTAACCAACTGAGTCACCCAGGCGCCCCTCCTTATGTTTACATTTAACTGTATTTGTTGGTTATCCATTCTGAAAGTTTTGACCCAAACAACTCTGTAGTTGAAGTCAACTATCTGTACAAAAACACACACTGAAACTAACTCCAGGGATCCACAGTAAGGTGTTGATGTCTTTCTTGGAGGAAAAAAAAATCTAAGGGAGCCGGTGGTAGCCTGATAGAGAGAGGTTATTTTCATGGTGACTTGATGAAATATTTTCTACCTTTGCAAGCAGAGCACCTGCTGGATCAGGTGGGCTATGAAAGGATAGCAGCACAGAAAAAAAGGCATTCATGTATTTTGGAAGCCTATGCTTGAATCTGTTCAAAGTTATTATCTTTTCTCCTCAATTCCCTCTGTTGAAGAAAGATTCCTGGTGCCCTTTTCCCCTACTGTAAAAGTAAAACTTTCATTTTAACCTTTGAGGAAGCAAACTCAAGTGCAAATGTTCCTTCAGGTCACAAGTCTAAGCCTACTCTATTTAAACAGCTGTATATCAAATGATAGAAGAACCAAGACTCTTGCCTTGTTAACACTGAGCCTTCTTAAGAGCAGGCTCCAAATGTCATAACATTTCATACTTAATCTCTACACCAGTTAAAAAAAAAAGTTGGGAAGTTACCTGTCTTCCAGTGTTTTAAAATGTTTCTCTGTTGCTCTGTGTTGTGTTAAACAACCATAATCATTCAGATAAGAACTACCTGAGATCCCCACACTTTTCCTACTGTGAATATTTTATTCTAGAATATTCTATTGCTAGTAATACCTTCTCCTAACACACACCTACATGGAAATATTTCAAGGATTAAAATTCTAAAGAGCCTTTCCCTGCGTCAGGTTTTCAAATTTTATACTTTTATGGAGAATGGGCTCTAAAATTAAACCTGCTTCTCTGTTTGGATTCTGAGATATTAAGTACATTTTTTTAGCCCATCTGCTTCTGAGAATGGCATCCCAGGAGCCCCAAAGCATTAAGTTTATGCCTTGAGGCATGAACATAAGGGGAGAGAAGATGTCAGACCCAAAGAAGCTATATGTCACATAGTTGAGTGTGTTGATAGTCCATGAACATTAGTTTATGTTGGCCAAGCACTGCTGAGTTTTTAAAATCTTCTCTGACTAGTTGCAAATCTGAAAAGTCAAAAGACAGTGACTAGAACATGGAAGGCAAAAGAGTCAAAGAAAAAAAGACTTCCAAAAGCTTTGCAAATCCAACCACAAAGGTCTCTATAGTTGTAGAGGAAAGCAAATCCAGAAAGGTAGAAGAATTGGAAATGTTCAATAAGCTTTAAACACTTTTCTACCTCAAAGAAGTGATTAAATATGAAATCATTCTGGCCAGGATCTGCCGTGGATGGCATAAATGCAAGCTCTCAACAGAGAAATTGAGACCAATAGTTAGAAGTTCTACACTGAGGATCAATATTTAGAAGTTTTGGTTTCTCCTTGTGGAAATGTCTATGAGGCCCAAAACTTTGAAAGTCTTTTTTTTATTTACTTCCTCTCTTCTCCCTCCCCATTCCTCCTTCCCTTCCTTCACCTTCTCCTTCTTCTCCTTGTTTTCCTCCCTCTCCCTTTGCCCCTTTATCTTCTTCTCCTTCTACTTCTCCTTCTTCTTCTTTTACTAAGAAATGGAATGTGCTATTGAAAACAAAACTTTACTGCTTGGAAACCCCCATTTTGGCTTCCAGTAGTTAGCAACAGGAAGCAAATAATGGGGAACTTGTTCATGACTCTTTCCCCCATACTTCACCTATGGAAATTTGCCAAACACTAAACATGTGGCTACTGACTAGAGAGTGAAAAACACACCAAAAATGTATCTATGAGTCTACACCCATGGAAAAGTAAGCATTTCAATAAGAAAAGACATTTGGGTTTTATATGAAATATGGACACCCACATGCACCTACACAATTCCTGACTGTCATATGGAATAAAACTTTTTTCTTTTCTTTTAAGTAGATTTTGCTACTTTGTTGAAATAAATTTATCTTTAAAATATTTCTTGCTGACTTGTTTTCTGATCGCCATGATCATTTGAATCTATTGAAGTATATAAAAGATTTTATTTGTCTTTTTCTTCCCCCCCCCCCCATCTCTTAGCAATACATCTGTCTTAAGGTCCAAGGATGGAATATAGTGATTTTTAAAGAGGTTGCTTGGCTATGCTATTTAGAAATCACTGTGCTCTCATGTTTTACTCAATAACTTTTCCAGTGTGAAATGGCCACAGCAAGTCCTTCCCCTAATTTCCGGGTAAGAAGTTATGGTATTTGCCTATAAAACCTTTTGGGCTTCACTGTCCCCTCTAAGTGAATCTTTTACATACCAACCCAGCTGGCAGTGGTCCTGTTTTTCTGAGGCCTAAAAGCCTCTCTTGACACTTATCATGTTCTAGTTATATAATTTATGTTCACATTTTTTTTAAAGATTTTATTTATTTATTTGAGAGAGAGAGAATGAGAGAGAGAGAACACATGAGAGGGGATAGGGTCAGAGGACGAAGCAGACTCCCTGCCAAGCAGGGAGCCCGATGCGGGACTCAATCCCGGGACTCCAGGATCATGACCTGAGCCGAAGGCAGTCGCCTAACCAACTGAGCCACCCAGGCGCCCCATTATGTTCACATTTTATTTTCTTAAACATATTGTTAGTTTTCAAAGCCAATAGGTAATTATTTTTTTAAGGTTTATTTATTTATTTCAGAGAAAGAGAGAGCTGGGGGTGGGGCAGAAGGGGGGAGAGAGAGAGAATCTCAAGCAGACTCTGCGCTGAGTGTGTGGCTGGGTCCCATGACCCTGAGATCATGACCTGAGCCAAAACCAAGAGTCGGCCACTTAATGGACTTAGCCTCCCAGGCACCCCAATGGGTATTTATATTTATTTATATTTGTTTATATTTATGTATTTTTTATCCAGTATCCAGTAGATTTTTAATTTTCAAGTACTTAAAATCACAAATGAATAGGCCAAGGCAATAAATTCTCAAAAGCATTTCCTCAGCATCCATTAACTTTAATTTTAGCATTAGTATACTTTTTATTAGTTGGCTCAGTGATTGTTTTAAAATTGGGTCAGAATGTAGTATTAGCAATCATTTAAAGTGCTCTAATATAATAACAAAATATTCTAATGTAATTATAAGTTATTACATAGTTCCTTCAAAAAAATGTGTTGGAGAAGAAAAATAATTCTTACTTGCCTACAGGAACAAAGCCAGGATTTACAGGACTCTGGTGTGTTTCCCTTGTGTAAAAGCCATGCTATGGAAAATTTGGATTTTCCTGTATGAGGCAGCAAAGAATACTACACTTTTTGCTTATGGATAGTGTCTTTTTTGTCAGGATATTCTCATGACATGTCATTTAAATCAGGAACAACAACAACAACAAAAACCCAAGAAGATGAAAAAGCTTGTATCTAAGCGTGCTTGATTAAGTGAGTTGCCATTGCTTTTTGGTAAATCCATTTAAAAAATGATGACTGTGGCCTTATCTTTGTCTAAAGCCAGAAAGTCATGTGATTCTCATGTTGATAATAGAGGGTCAGGACTCACAAAGGACAGCTCAAGCCTGAACTAAGGATCTAAATATCGGGTTCTAAGAGCCTGGAGTCAACAGCAAATTGGAAATATCAGGCCTAGAAAGAACAGGGATCAAGATAAGAGAGGTGAACTTTGAGACCAACTGTGTTCAGATAGTACTTACACTAGCTAGACTATATTTTTCAAACTTTTATGTGCATAGATAAGCATCATTTGTGGATCTTCTTAAAGTTCAGAGTCAATAGGCCTAGGGCAGGGTCCCAAAATCTGCATTTCTAGTGAGCTTCTGGTCTGCAGGTCCAGAGATCACAGTATTCTACACAAGCTTCTAGTGTGGATGCTTTGAATCTGTGGTGGATGGTATCTGAAAGTCCCAGAATATGGGTTATACCACCAACTCCAGTTTGGTATTTGATCCCCAGGAAATCCAAGGAAAAATATGTTAGCAGATTATCCCCATTACCAAGAAAATATCACAAAACATTGACTAACAAGGAAAGCAAATGGTTATTATCAACCTAATTAGCAATGGAGAAATCATTAGTAAAAGCAACACAAGTATTGTGAAGTCATAGGAAAAGATTAAGGGTTTTTTGATAAACAGTGATACCTTAAACTGGATTTAGGTCTTAGTAAAGTTTCAATAATGAGCAACATTTGCCCAGATGTCTTGACCATTCTCTTTATGCATACCACAAAGTGCAGAGGATCATAGGACTATAATATGTGGTGATAAACTTGTTTGATTACACATCCCAGGTGCTGCTGGGTCCAATTATCTTGGTGCTAAAATATCTTCTAATTGGGTGTGAAACACACATCAGAGTTAATTACACTGTACACTACTATTCAGGCTTGAAATAATTAAGACTGTTTTCATTTCTCAACTGGCCTAGGGGAAAAAAAAAGTATGTTCATTTTAAGTTTCAGTCCTTGGAGATTTCACAGAATCTCATGAGATCAGCTAGATATGAATTTATGCAAATTTCTAACCCTAGACTCTAATTGAGACCATAAGCCTCTTATCATAACCTAGATACTTTGATCTACAGAGGTATATCTATCTGTGTCTTGTGAGTGGCATGTGCCCTTGAAAACTGAGAAATCAAAACATTATGGGATGGGAAGGTCGATTATATTAAAAAATTATATTAGTCACTTAAGTACTAATTTGGGGAGTTCATCTTCACAACTTGGTAATCTTGGAATTCCAAGGCCAACTCTCTACAGAATATTGATTACATAATACATGGACAATATTGAGAGAATTGGAAGATTAAAACTAAAATGATCCCCACATCTACAAATCATGGAAATACATTAGAGTTGGAATTATCTACCACAAGAAGATCTAGCATTTTATCTTTAGGGCAAAAATGAAAGACATACTCTTGACTAAACTCCTCTGTGTCATTTAACCTAAAATATTATATCTATATCATCTATCTATCATCTATCTATCTCTATTTATATCAAATAGCAAATTTGAAATTAATATGGGTTACTAATCTTCTGTAAGGGCAAATAGATGCCAAAAGGTGATAATGATTTAGAATGTCAGTGACTTGTTCCCAAAACACACTGTTCTGAAAGTTTGTGGTCACATTTACCCTTCCCCTTTTGGATCATCTCCTGGCCTTGGTGGACTGACTCATGATATCTGCTAGGTTTTTCCTGACCTGACTATCTCTCTGGTCACTAGCTGACTCATCCATGCTGTCATTGCTTTCTTCCATTATACTTTACTTCCCCAGGCTTCATCCATCACCTGCTGCTCTCCTCCTACCTTACTGTACCAATAGTTCATGTTCCTTTGAGCCAATACTTTCTGCCATTACTCATCCTATGCATGGCAATTCTTCACAATTAAATGTTAAATCATGATAACTCATCTCAAAATATGGTACACTCTACAGCTGCTATAAAATAAAGATCACAAAGTATCATAGATTCTTCTGCCTGGTAAATCATTTTAGAGTCAGGATTTTTGGATGACGATTTCGTTAACTTATCTTCTCTCTCCTGAATAATTTGATTGATCCTAAATCTTTAGTGACACACTTTTCACCCACCAGCAGGGAACTTGATTTTCCTCACTTTTTCTATATCATTCCAATGCTCACTAACTTGAGCAAAAAAAAATCCGAAAGTAATCAATAGTTATGGTTTTCAAACTTTTATTTGACTTTTGCTCCTTTGTTACTTTGGGGACATAGAGTATTTACAGAAGGCATGTCAGGTTTGATAAATAGATTATTGACTCAACAGCTCTACAACATAAACCACTAGCAAGAATTAATGTGCTTGTATTTTGCCCAGTCTGTAGGTAAAATTAAAGTATTTAGAATACTGCGGACTTTTAATTAGTTATTCTTGAAAATTCAGTCCAAATTCAAATTTGGATTTCACTTGGCTCCTTTAAGAAGATAAATAGAGGGCAAGAGGGGAATGTGCTTATTAATCTTAAAAGGCAGATAATTAAACTTTTATGATGAAAAGAATAAGTACCACTGCTTAAATTGATTTTAACCTTGTTAATTTATCAAAAGTGGAATATTGTTTTGTCATCACAAATAAAGCCACTTTCCTACTTTTTTATTTCATTCTGCATTGTATTCAAAACGCTTGAAATTTCTAAGTTTTGGTTAATTCACATAACACTTTATATACTTAGAGAAGTCAGTAGAAGTATGACTTGTAATTCCCTTTTTTTTTTCTATTAGTGCTACTAGAACATACATTCTCTCATTAATTCCACAACCAGGTATTAGTGATACAGACATCATGGGGATTCAAGACCTGAGCCATGAGAACTCTACTCTACAGGATGAAAGAAAAAATTTGTTGAATAATCTCATTAATACCTTATTACAAACTATGAACAAGAGAGGAATACCAGCTTTAGTCTGAAGATCAGGAGCACCTTCCTGGCCTTTGAGAACTGAAAAGGAGAACTCTTTAACCAGGTTAAAGGAAAGGTTTGCTTTGCAGACAAAATGGAGCATGACTAGGGTTCCAGGGGAGAAGGAAGCCTGTCACACTGAGGAACACTGAGATAGCCAGAGTGGCTGGAGACAAGAAGGTTGAGGAAGGTGGTGCTGTCATTGTACTCATTCTGTATTGTCCAAGCCTCTGTTCCATCTGCCTGACTCCTACCACACTCCCTAAAAGAGGCAGCTGTTCTGAAAAGGCAGGGACTGGGTATCTCACATAGAGCTAAGGCTGGCCCCTGATCTCTGACAGTCTGGCCTGGTTGGTTCAGCTTCAGGCATGAAAACTGCTGTCTGTTCACATTGGTGCCCTGTCCTCACCCAGACTCACTTCCTCAGTATCTTTGGGTCTTTATTACACACAGAGTAGAGCTGACAGCACAGGCCTGTTCTGGAAAGATAACTCTGAATGGAAATCTGAGGGCCAAAACAGGTCTGATTATTCCAAATTCTATGCTAAAGCAGATTGTATTGTATAACTGGTCTTTGATGTGTTCTTAGAATCTATTAATAACTTAAAAAATGAAGACAAGCATCTGTCCAGAAGAACTTTTAAAGGGTTTTATTTAAAATGCTTCGCAATGGCAAATTACCAGAGTTGTGATTTAAATTGTCTTCTTTCATTTTTACTATGGGGATGAATAGTAAGGTTCAGAAAACACGTTCATTTATATTTTGGCAGAAACCTGCATGTTATAATCCTTGTAAGTGTGCGATCAGAGGACATGGGGCTGGTAGAAGCATGTGCCACATGGGTGGTAGAATAACACGGTCTTTACAAAAATAAATTAAACATAATAGATTTTAGATAGAAGTGATAAACACTAGATTATAAGCCCTTTACAGCCTAGATCATATCTTATTAGCACAATAAATGTCACAGCTTGGGGAAAAGTAAATTTGCTAAGTAGAAACAATAATGAATAATTGAATGAATGACTGGAAACCACTGAGAGTATAATCAGCAGCCTAAAATTTTAATCTGGAGTGAACTGCAGTGTGAACTATGGACTTTGGGTGATAATGGTGTATCATTGCAGGTTCATCAATTGCAACAAACGTGCCACTCTGGTGGGGGATGTTGACTGTGGCGGGGGCAGGAGTTACATGGGAGATCTCTGTACCTTCCACTCAGTTTTGCTGTGATCTAAAACTGCTCTTGGGCACCTGGGTGGCTCAGTGGGTTAAGCGTCTGCCTAAGGTAGGTACACCTTATGAAACTAGATTTAAAGATAACCAGAGGGGTGCCTGGGTGGCTCAGTCATTAAGCGTCTGCCTTCAGCTCAGGTCATGATCCCAGGGTCCTGGGATCGAGTCCCACATCGGGCTCCCTGCTCTGCGGGAAGCCTGCTTCTCCCTCTCCCACTCCCCCTGCTTGTGTTCCTGCTCTTGCTATGTCTCTCTCTGTCAAAAAAATAAATAAATAAATAAAATCTTTAAAAAAAAAAAAAGATAACCAGAAAGGTCAAAAAAATAAAATAAAATAAAGATAACCAGAAGTGCTAATGCCAGATGGAACCATTAGATCATGATGGAAGCTCAAATTGGATTGGCCAAGATGCACAGGAATGCAAACGTCAGCGTTCCTGCTGCAGTTGAAAGCCTAGGTAGACTCCGCTCTTGGCTATGCTTTAGGGAAAATGCAGTTTTATGTCACTGTGGGTAGAAGCTAGGCACAGGGAAACACGTGAACAAAAATGTGATTATGCATATTCAGGGCATAGCAAATTGTTCTTCAAAATAAATCTTTAACTATCAACTTGAAAACTCCTGAGTTTCTACTATGATTAAAATTAGTCACAGGTAGTTCTAAGGAAAATCCCCTTCATGAGTTTCTGACTCTGTGGCCGAGTGCAATGGCATCAGGACAAAAGAGAGGTTGTTATCAATATCCTCCAGGAGTTTGCAATCGAAAGAGAAGAAAGAAAGATTAAATCAGGCCAACGCAAACCCAGAAAAACAAATGTTTTGAACATCTAGGTCAGTTTGTGGACCATGGCAAGATGTGGCATTTATAGGAAAATCTCAGGACAAAAAAGCAAACCACAATAATTTAAGTTATCTTTCCCACTTCCTAGGGCATCTGGGCCAAGTTTCATATTTGATCAAAAGAAGCCCAATTCTGTAATTTCTGCTCCTGGGAGAATAGACCAAGAAGTAGGTAGGAAAAAAAAAAAAAAAAAAAAAGCCAAGAAATTCTTCTTCATCGGCTTCTTTTTAGTAGCCAGAAATAAAGAGGATTTAATCCCATCTGGGAACTGTAGTCATTTTTCAAAATCAATTTTTCGAGACACCGTTGTCTTATGTTTACCCTCTAGGTGTCTACTTTCTCAAGGTAACAAAAAGGTTCACAAGGATTCTTATCTCCAAGTGATAAACAGATGCAAACAGAGCCAGGCCTATCTGGGCTACCACAAGGCCTGTTTGGCTAATTGCCCTGATAGATCATTCTCCTGATGCCTGATGTTGTTATTGTACCCAGCATAGCTGAGATAGCACATGTTTAACCCCTGACCTCCCAGCTGCCTGGACCACATTGCTCTGGAACGAACCGTTCTCCATCATCACTTCCTCCCCATGGCAGCCCGGGAAAGAGATCTGTTTCTATGCAAATAGCGAAGGCTCTGACCCCGTCATGAGTCACCAGTCTGTCTACCCACTTCCAAGATTCCCCCTTTATATATTTATTCAGCTTGTCAGAGTTCCTGGCAAAGAGGATAGTGATATTTGAGGTAAATAGGATTCATGCTAACTCTGGGAACAGTAATTCCATAAATCCGAGATGCCTGAAGTGACTTCTACGGGCTTCCTATGAACCAATCCATTCCATCCTACTCCCTTTTCAGGTACCTTTTACTTTAACACAAAAGATAAAATAGCAAAAGCCACAGAATGAACAACAACAACAAATATTCCAGGGCCACTTATTACAATGTAGGGAAATACCTGATTATTCTGTGCCTTAGGGCACTGGCTGAAATTTCTGTAAGACGGGCTAAATACTACTACTCGCAGCAGAAGTGAGAAGCAAATGTATTTTATTGTAGATAGGTCAGCTTTCTTTTATTGCATGTTTCACACATCTTATTCACAGAACTTACACTCATCAAGTTTTAACAGATACTGCCAACACTCGGTGATTCAGCTGCTGACAGGCTGGCCGAGGAGTGTTGTGCAAAAATTTCACATTATGCAATGATATAGAAACATTACATGGGAATAACACAACGGCAAGTGGTGGTTTTTATGACCATTTGTGTTAATTAGTGAAATTATGTTGTCTTTATGGAGAGGCAGAAAATATACGGAGAAAAAGAAAAACGTAATCATTATGGGGTGTGTTTGCATTTCTGTTCATCTTCTTTAAACATCCCAAACTTAAATGGACATGAAATATTAGAGGCTATCGCATTGGGGAAAAAAAGATCCGTTTTGGTACATATTGTATTTCAGCTTTCACTGAACCATTTAACATAGACTCAAAGCATTACGGCTTAATTATAAAATAGCTCAATCTTTCCAACACTTTGTTCAGCCATGTCTTTAGACGTTTAATAACATTTCAACCAAAAACAAAAAGAGCGTATTTGTTTTGTAAAACTAATTACTGAATACTAATGTTATCAATCATTATTATCCTTCCCACGTAGTAAACCTGGTATTTTCCTCTGCCCATTAAGAAAGCAAGATGGCAACGTGTAAAATATTGAGTGGATTGACAAGATATTGAAAATGCCTGAGGGAAAACCAGACAAATAATCAAAGTTATGTGTGTCTACGGGTTTGCACTGAAGGAGCGCGTGACACAGAAGGGGTACTCATTACCAGATGAGCTAGGTTACCTTCATCTAGGGAGCTTCGAGTTCATTCTGAATCTCAGTTTTCTCTTACATGACGTTAATGAAGCCTTTCTAACCAGCTTCCCCTGAAGTTTAAATGATATAAGTTTAAATGATACAGTGGCCGGAATTAAAGAACAAATGATTGATTGATCCCAAGTCCCTTCTTGCACTCTCTTGTACAACTGCCAGAGATTCCACTTCAGTCAAATTTACCTTCAAGCTACTGAGAGTATAATTTCACTGAGCTCGCACAAGTTTTGGAAATCTTGACCCACAGTGAGATAGCTTGTCTTCTGAAAAGGAAGAAAACCAATGTCAAACATGAACGAGTCTTGTCCCATTGAAAGAGAGAAAGAAACGAAGGTGAATTTCTATGAGCAACAAGAAAAGTTAGATCTCTTTTGTTTATTAGAAAATTTAGGGGGACTTGCCAAACAACAGGATTGTGTGGGGATGAAGCTCAGAGGCCAAGGATGTTACAGGATAAAAATTAACCGAGGCTCTGATGACAAGCAATGCTGGCTTTTATAGCAACTTAAGACTAATTTATAGAAACTTCAGACCTGGTTCCTTCATCTGTAAAATGGATAACCACATTTGTTTCACAGAACTATACTAGGATTAAATGATACAATGTGAGTAAGTCACTTATCCTAGCAGAGAAGACAAACTTAACAAATGCTACTTTAAAGTTTGTAGTATTAATATGAATAACGTGAAATGATTTGAAAGCAATTGAGAATACCTTGATTCTTTTTAGAGTGTTAGGGTTCTTACTCTCTCTCACAGATTTGTCTCTTCCTCATCATCTCTTAAATATTAATTCATGTTGAAAGTCTTTGCCAATTTCCCCTTTCTTGTGTCTTATCTAAATCTCCAACCAGTGGCACCCATTCAAGTTAATGTCAATATAGCATCCCATGTTAGGATGAGATCCAGAACACAGGATGAACAAGAAAATACTCCTTTCACATTTTTTTTTTATAATTTATACATGCAAAGCCTAAAATTAATCACATCTCCAAACATTTGGATCCAATAATGCAGAGCATTGGGCAAATAATTTACCAGATTTTCAATGACTCCAAATAAAGATGGACAAATATGGGAAAATCTAGACCAATAATTTTTCTATACCTGGTGTCAGTCTATCTGTCTGTATATCTATCTATCATCTATCTATCTAATATGGTGTAACATTTTAAAATGATAAGTTCACAAGTGAAAAGTTTGTTGTTTATAGCGTCCAGTTTTCCTTGTTATAAAAAGAAGTTAACTTGTTCTGTAGTGCATTTAACTAACTGATACCCATTACCTTGCCAATTTCTATACAGATACATTGTGGGAAAACTACTTTTTGATGTACTAATTACCGATAGACATCACATTGCTCAAGGATGACTGTAGTGTTGGGTTTATGGATTTAACATCCCAGTAATGATATTTTTAAACCACAGCTCTCTTTTAAATAAATGTAAGTAATTGGATTTTCTTCTGTATAAAAAAACTGTGTCAGATAAATGTTATAAATCTGAAAGCAGAAAAGTAGAGAAGAAATAGTAATTTATAAGTCACAATGGGGTGTTTCACAATTTTTGTTTAACAAAACATATTTTACTCTGCTTACACCTTGATCTATAGGACCCCACTGATTACAAGGCTGTAAATTGTGTGAAGAGCTCTGCAGAAAATCATAAAAGGGCAGCGAGGGGGCCTTATATCATGGAGTCACTTGGTCCCTAAGACTCAACCAGGACTTTGATATTCAGTTTAAACACAACCATATATTTTTATTAATAATGAATAGAACCACTTGTTTCAATTTCATAAGCCCAATGCACCAAAGCTGGTGAGATTTCCATTACCCATGACCTGGATATTAATCCTTTGATTAAAAAAAATTCTCAATTTTTCAAATATTGACTTAATACTGAAACAATGAGAAACAACTTTCTCAGCAATTTTGGTACATTGAACAGGGAAATAAGAGTGGCCATTCTTTGTTCACAAGGAGAGCTATTAAAAATACTTTTGGTACAGGAAATACTTTTTTTCTCCCCAGATATTAGAGGATATCTTCAGGAAACTCAGCAGATTAATCATATGGACCCTGGCTCAGCTTTATTTAGAAGTAAAGCATAAGATTGAACACTCATCTTAAAATGTAAAATCCCTCTTTCAGTATTTCATGATGCTGATATTCCTTGTTTGAGTGTTTTTCTGTTGGCTCAGATACTGATAGCAAAGAGTTTTCCCTTCCTTTTTTTTTTTTTTTTTTAATTTTTATTTTTTTAGTAGTGGGCCAGGGGAAAGATAAAAGGAGAATGTTGGTTAACTTTGCCTGGATTTTTAACATGAAACCACAAGATTAAAAACAGTAATGTATTTTTTTTTTAATCTACAAAGTAATAGGCCTAAGCATAGAAGTTTCTAAAACTTCCAATTTGTGTTGACATAATGACTATGTACAAGTTGTTTTTCAAAAGGTTTCTGAATAAGAAAACTTTATGGAAAGAAAGAAGTGCTCCTTCATTCTTTGTTGGATGGAGAGTATTCTGCTTTTTAGTAGAATTTTTCAAAACAGCCCAGAACCGCCTTTTCTAAAAGATACTTTAAGACATGTGTTTCCTTACACTTCCTCAGGAGAAGATATAACTTATATCCATTTTTTTTAAACTCAAGGAAATTCCCTTTGACTGAGACTTAGAATAATCACATGGACAAAAGTACATATTTCACAATCACTGCTCTAAGCCCAGGACCAAACACTGCAGGGAATAGTTAGAGAAGAGGAGAACGGGATGGACATGAAACATCTCAACTCTGCTTTTAAGGAAACTATTTGCTGACTGGGAAATTAGAAATTACATAAACTAAATTAAAAACCCATTTCTGAAGCCACATTTCAAGTGCAGCTTGAGGCTATGCTACAAACAAGGATGTAGATGATGTAGAGAGAAGGTTGAGTTTGTGAGACAGGGATGTCTCCTGGAGGATGCTAGGTTGGGACAATCTCGAAGATAGTACGGAAAATGAGCTGGGTATCTTGGAGGGTTTGGGGGGGCAGGCAGAGTCATCTGAGCAGTGATGTTGAGTGCTGAGGGCACTGAGGCCAGATCTCTCTAGATTTCCCCCATTCCCCATGTCCTTGTCAGCATTCAGGAAGACACATGGAACCACGTACCACATGTGTAGATTTGTCCTTATCCATGCAACTTCAGACCCTCAACTCAAGCACGAAAGTCAAAAGTATATATTTTAAAATTGCTTCTTGTCTATCTCCTGGGTGGGGAGTACCAACATGATAGTTACTTCTCCGAACTTCAGTTTCCTTATCTGTGAAGTGGAGACATTCATAATGGAATTGTGAGGATTGATTTATTTAATGTGTGCACAAAATTGAGTCAAGTGCCTGGTACCAAAAAAGCACTCAATACATGCCCCCCGTCAGTATTATAATTATGGAGTTTATTTACAAGAATAAAGATGTCTTGAGCAGCCTACATGATGGTTTGCAGGATTTCACCTTCAACTATCAGCAGTGTGAACAGAGTGAATGAAAAAGATGGATGAAGGCTTTATGACAAAAAAAAAAGGTATTAACTTGGAGATGTTCACGTGATTTGGGGTGTGCTATCTGGGGACTGAAATTTCATATTTTACTCACTATCCACCTTCTCCCTGGGTTACAATTACCATGTTAAGTTATAACAAGAGCACAAAGGCCTATTTAGGTGCTTGATAGGTGACTATTTTTTAACTGAGAACCTGTGAGAGGGTGTAAGAGTCTGGACTCAAGATCCTCAAAGATCACTTAAAAGAATCTCTCAAAGAACACACAGATACAAGGGATAACCGTGAAATATTTTACCAGCTAAGGCAGTTTGCTTTGTTACAAAGAGCAAATGTGATATACAAATGATAATGTGCATGAGAATGTACCTTATTGCTTCT
Organism: Mirounga leonina; assembly: GCF_011800145.1. Classification (NCBI taxonomy): domain Eukaryota; kingdom Metazoa; phylum Chordata; class Mammalia; order Carnivora; family Phocidae; genus Mirounga; species Mirounga leonina. Next base: position 17,285,285 of record NW_023270825.1, on the reverse strand, counting down.
TATATTGGCCTTTGTTTTGTTTTAGATGAAGAACTAGAAACTTTACATGGGCTGAGGCATTTTTAAGAGAATTCACCACAGATTTTGAGATCCTGGGGTAGGGTTTTAAAGGAACTGGACATGAAAGTAATAAAATCATTTTTTTTTAAATGTTCAAACATCCCAGGGTGTTGTCCTGTATATCCGTTTCTCAAACAGTGTCTCCTGCAAGCACCAGCTTAAGGAGAGAAACTTGAAAGGCAGCATTTCAAATGAAATGCCCTCAATATGTTTATCTCCATGGGTAATTTGTAACAAATCTGGAATAGCAATTTTCCGCCAAATGAAATACTGCAAAAGATGACTTTTTTTTCGCCTCCTTTTTAAAGTACAGGTCCTGGTCAAGAGACTATAAAGAGGTTCTTCTAGTCAAAAGAAATTACCTGCAGTCCTTTGGGCCCTATAATGCCTGAAAGATCATGTGCTGTGTCCCTAAGAAAGTTGGATGGTGCAGGGGAAGTGGCAACCCACTGAGAAAACCTAGGATAAGGGAACTTTCAAAGCCCTCAGCTAAGTTTTAGCAGCAAGATTACCCATTAGCTTGGCCAGCTTGTTTAGACACCAAATTTACATCCCCCTAGAGGAAAGAAAAACAAATTTGGAACACGAGGGTCCCTGGTCCCCAGAAAATAAACGTGCTTTTAAGTAGAAAGAGTAAGAACTGATTAGGTGGTTCTTTTATTTTTCTAAGCCAGGCAAGTTCATTTTTCAAAAAAACCCCATATTTATGAGAGGAAAGATAACCCAGAAAAGCAAGTGTAGGCTCTGGAAAAGATTAGACTGCAGAGGGGAATTTTTAATGACACCTTTAGTGTCAGATATGTTTTTTAGTAGTTAATTAAAGTAATCACAAATCCCATTGCATTTTTTTTCACTTGGATCAGCAAGTGGATGAAAATGGCCACTCTAAATGCCGCTTCGGTTTCAATTTAGAGGGCTGGAATTGAGTTATGTTGTGAATGGAGAGAATATACAGTGTTTCTTATGAGTAGCTTGACAGTTTGCTTATGTTCCATGGCTAAATTTTAAGCCATCCCTAGTGAAAATGAGAATAATAAAAAAAAGTCAAGTGTATTTAAGTTAAAGAATTATCATTATGTATGTCCTGCATTTTTTGGTATAAAAATGCCCCATTTTTAGGAAACGCTGGTGATGGTGAAAATTCCTTGTGGTCTCTCCCAGGGTGTCTAATGCATACAATGTGAAGTTAGCTATATGTTAATTTTAAACCTATCTTTTTACTTATTTATGAAATTAAACTATCGAGAACCTTCCCATGTATACTATCATTTAGAATGCTTAATTCACAAGAAAATGTGCTTTATTTCACCTGCATTTGGGATGAAAATGTAGCAAGGACATCTAGATAACATTGTCCATCATGTGCTTTGGGAGGCAGAAATCATTATCTGTGTATGTCCAAGCATGGCATCATGCTGTGACATTTTGACCTTCAAAAGCTTTGAAAATCTGAGATGCCCCCAATGACCACTGAATCCAAGGACGATTTTCTCCTGAGATCTCCTTTTCTCCAAGGATGATTCGTCAGTCGCTCTTTCTTGAAGAGGCTTTCCTAGAGCTGTTAGTTTTCCAGCGTCACAAAAACACAGAAACTAGCAAAGTCAGACAGTGGTTCACAAACCCAAAAGAGAAAAGAGCCATGCTTTCACAAAGAGCTAAAAAGGGCTTCCAGGAAACTGATGCTCAGTCAATAGATGAGTCAATAGTATCTCCAGCCTGGCACCCAGGAGTGGGGAAGAGCTGGTAAAAGGGCAGTAGATTGGAAATAAATGTTGCGGGCTGACAGGCTGAAAATCTGATTGCCTGGTATTCCTGTCACAACACATAATAATGTGAAAATGAACAAAGCCTGAGAAAAGTCTAAGTCTAGTTATTGTGAGTAGACGCAAATGCAGGGGGCCTAAGGATAGAAGTTGACGGTTCCAAAGGCATCCTATTCCTTTGCCGTCGGCCAAATCGTTTGATGAGAAAATGTCTGTAGTACTTAGCCTGGGTGTGTGGTTTCTTGCCCCTTCCCGCTAGCTTGTGGACTTCTCTATCAGGATTGTGGATAAGACAGAAGAAAACTGGACAGATGAAATTTAGAACGTGATGACTTCAAGTCCCCAGAGGTGCCAAGAGAAGAGTCTGACAATTAGGTTAGCACCGCACAGCATCTGGTAGGAGTTAGGGTACTGTCACTCATTTATCATGACTTCCATCTCCAGTGATGGAGAACACCCTGGATTCTGTGTTTCGAGTTCTTGGAACTGCATACATCTTTTGGCACCCACAGATAAGTGAGGATGTTTCCCCTAACTGTCTTACAGTTATGGACCGTTCCCAGAGACATAAAGGTAATATAAATAATGTGCCTTATGACCAGCATATTAGGAATTTTGCATCAAAGTCATATGCAAGTCCTTCTGCTAATTATCTAAAACATTATATTGAAAATATAGAAGCTCCTGTGGTCTGAGAAATGTCAAGACCTCCATCAGATTATGTTCCATGAACTACGTTTTGGTTTTCCTAGTGAAACAGTGGAGGCCAGTGGTTTTAAGTTATTGTATAATTGTCCCTAGTGTAATCCTATAAAATAAAACAATCCACATTCTAGGAATAAACCTGCTTGTGAATTCAATAATTTCTGATTTCCAATGCTGTTCATTTTTGTTTTGACCTGGAAATCACAGTGTGCTAAGGAGGAGGAGTTCTCCCCTGTCCAACACAAGAAGTCTCTACAATGTATTTACTTTGAAATTGAAATTCTGGAAGAGAATTCTGGGATTCTTCCTCACTCCTCAGAGATGTCACATCTCTGTGCCTTTGCTGCTGTTTTAACTACAGAATAAAGCTTTAAGCCTGAAATCATGGGAAGGCATTAAACTGGGATGGATATTCTGGCTTCTTGGCCCGTTTCCACACTTTCTGATTTGTGCAACTACCAGAAATTGCTCAGTATCTATAGACCTAAGATTCTCAAAATAGAGCATTGCAGTCAATATTCTCAAGTACCTTCCAGCACTGGGTCTCTATAATGCTATAAAACCTCAGACCTCTTCACTATTATCATTCCTTTCACCCTTGAAACAAGGGACAGATGGTCACCAAAGACTTCCAGGTCTGAGGTTCTGTCCTTTCTGACATCTAATTTAACTAATATACACTGAGCATGTGTCATGCAGTTCACTTTCACATGGATTACCTTCCTATAAGAGATACTATTATTCCTGTTTTATAAATTAAAAAAAGCACCAAAGCTGAAGTTAAAGGAGCTGCTTAAGGTCGGTCATACACTCAGTGAATAGCTGAATCGGGATTTCACCTCATCAGGGACTATTTCCAAACCTACGACTCAGTTTATCATAGTAAAGCTACCTTAAATCTCTTAGGAATTATCAGAATTTGATCTTCAAGCCTTTTCTTGAAAACTTCTGGAAGTATCTGTGGCTGCATCACTCAGAAAATTAGTAGACCGGCCCACTCAGCCTTCAAGGCTCTGCAGCCTCACCAGATCTCTATCAAAATCTTCTTCTGTAGGAAACTGCTATTCATACAGGCTCCAGAGGACAGGTAATTATGAGGCCACACCCAAAATATCTTGACATGTTGATTGCCAATGCATCTGACCTCAGTGAATTACAACAAAATGAGTAAAATAATATAAAACTATATGTGAAACATATTTTTCCTACAGCCCAAGTTAGCCGTGGCTCAGTCAACAATATTTTCCCTGCCCGATTTTTAAACACTTGAGAGATAAACAATGAAGTCAAGCAAGTGGGGACGAAAAGAGCCACTTTATACTGATAAAAAACGGACTAGAGAATTGTGGCTTACGTAAGTGATCGCAATGGATTTGTCACCAGTGAATCCCAGAATGAGCCTAATGCCTGCAAGCCCAGAAAGCCCTGGACAACCCAGGCTTCCCCACATCAGGGTCTGTCCCTGTCAAACGTGGAGTGCGAGGACAAGACTGGAACGCACTGTCTGAGTGAGCAGGCTAGTTCTCAAGCAGAACAGAGGGATAGGGGCTACCCTGGGCTTCTGTGTTTCCTTACTCAAACTCAGCATTCTGACCACTCCTTCCCTTCTCTGGGGGAAGAGTGCGTGAGTGGGGCAAGGGGCCAGAAATGCTTAGGGAAAAACTTCCTTCATTAGAAACCAGAGGAGTGAGGAAGAAGTGAATCTGCAAGAGAACAGATGATAGGATTTTTAGGAATTAAGCATCTCACAGGAGGCTCTACTCGAGAGAGAGAGAAAGAGAGAGAGAGAGAGCATGAGCAGGGGGAGGGGCAGAGGGAGAAGGAAAGGGAGCAGCAGACTATCCGCTGAGCCCAGAGCCTGATGCTGACAAGAGCTCCATCCCAGGACCCTGAGATCATGACCTGAGCCAAAGTCAGACGCTTAACCAAATGAGCCACCCAGGCGCTCCTAGATGTCCCCAATTTCTAATTTTGCTTAGGAGTTCAGAGTTTTCATATCAATCTCTGAAAATACTACCTTATTCTAACCTTCTAGTCTCTTCCGTAAAGTGGTTGCCCAGTGTTTGTTAGCTTTCTGGGTAATGGATGGCTTACACCATGATCTATCCCTCTTCTGCCAGAGGTTGTGTTCCCATGTGAGCTTCTCAGACTATAATAATATCCTTGAAAGGACTCATTCAAAGTGATCATTTGGCAATCCAAGTTCCACAGCGTAATCCAGAGGAAGGACGTGTGCTTTGGGGTGAAATGTTGGCACTCTTAGCCTTTCTGAGTAGGCCAAAGTGGATACTTTTCTCTCTACCCTCCTCTGGGCCCTTAGCGGTCTATAGATACACCTTTCTATTCTCTTTTGCTGCTGGCTGCCTACCAGTAAATATTGACTCTCTGACAAGCGGTATCCAAGGACAATTTCTTCCAGTTAAAATGTCATAGGTATAGTTTACCATTAACAGACATAATGACCAGGCAAGTTAGGGTAATAGCCTTTCAAAGTTTCTACAGCTGGCATTCATTTAGCACTGTGGTCTACTGACTTAAGGGTGTTCTTTCTATGCTATAGTGTTTTCTCTTTTGAGAACTGAATGACAGTTTTCTGGATTTTCATATGGAATATCAAATCAGTACTTCCCAACATTTTTTTTTTTTTAGATTTTATTTATTTATTTGACAGAGAGAAAGAGATAGAGAGAGCAGGAACACAAGCAGGGGGAGTGGGAGAGGGAGAAGCAGGCTTCCTGCCAAGAAGGGATCCCGATGTGGGGCTCGATCCCAGGACCCTGGGATCATGACCTGAGCCGAACGCAGATGCCACCCAGGTGCCCAGTACTTCCCAACAACTTAAATTTAAATTTAAATTCAGTTGCCCTAAAGGGTCATCTGAAGTCTGTTTTGATGATATCTTATCTGACAATCCTAGCTCAGGACTGTGCTTGTCTGTATTAACCATTTCAGCCTTAGACTATTTGTCCTGGCTTAAATGAATTTTATTTTCAAAAAGCCGATGGTAAGCTCTTGAGAACACTGACCTTGTCTTATAAATCTCTCAAATCTCCCACATTATGTGATCCCTGGATGCTAATTGATTGGCTGAAGGATCTGTCCTCGTCTGACCCTGTGTTTGTGAATAACACTGCTTAATTATTCATACATTTTTATCAGAGTGTCATGTTTTGATACAACTTAATGGGAATAGTTGGAGGATATGGAGGGAAAGTACTAAGAAACTGATGCCAAATAATTAAAACGATTTGGCCCAAAGACATCCTGCTAGTTAGCTGCCTATGTGGGGCCAAAAATTTAGTTCTCTTGACACTTAGTACAATGAGGTTTTCATGTAACCATGCTGAGTTGTTGACATTTTCCCTAATCTAGGAAACCACCCATATAATTAAAATGCATATTTTGTATTGTGAAACTCAGTAATTAAATTGAGTAGATTTTAGGTGGGGTAGAAATCTACATTTTTATCAAGGGCCCAGGGTAGTTTTTTTTTTTTTTTTTTTTAAGATTTATTTATTTATTTTAGAGAGAGGGTGAACATGATGGGGAGAGGGACAGAGAAAGAGGGAGAGAGAATCCCAGGCCGACTCCCTGCTGAGACTAACCCGGGGCTTGATCTCACAACCCGAGATCATGACCTGAGCCTGAGCCAAAATCAAGAGTCCAACACTCAACCCACTGAACCACCCAGGTGCTAGGACCCAGGGTACTTTTAAAGAGGAATTTTCAGAACCCAAGCTCTCTTGCTATCTCCTACTTACCATGTTGATTTTTCCCCCTAGGTCTAACTCCTACATATGTGTTTTGTGTTGAGTGAGAATGTCTATAAATGGCCAAGAACTGTTATGTCTTCAAAACTTTTTATTGCAACCAAAGTGACTCTAGTCTACCATGACTACAGCTATAATCACACCTGCACGAATTTGAATGTGTTTCTGATATACTTAATGAAAGAAATGACAGCAACATACCTCCCAAAAGTCATGGAGTTCAAAGAAAAATAATTCCATTTGTTATTGCCCATTGAAGAGCTGGATACAAATAAATTTGACTTAGCTTTGCATAAATTCATGCTCACATTTCATGCTGTGTTCTATCTGGATTAGAGAATAAGCTACTTGAGAGGAGGGACAATGCCTATCTTGTTTACTTTTATAGTCTAGAAAGCAATACAGTGTCTAAAAGATAGTAGATACTCAACAAAAGTTAAGAAAATAAGGTTCCTGGAGGAAACCACAGGAGTTTTAAGCTACTCATAGGAGACATCGCCATATCAGTGTGCATGTTTATTATACTAGCAATCAACTTTTGTTAAAAAGCAAGCAATGAAATGCCATTCTTGCCTAAATCTGGGGAAGCAATTTCTGAATGCTATTATGGCATATATAAAGGACTTGATGTTATATATGTGAAATGCTTAGCATTGAACCTGGTGCATAATAGATGCTCAATAAAAACCTACTAATATAATTATGAATGCTATTATTATAAATATTAGGTTTTAATTAAAAGGAAACTCTCAGGAACCAACTTCCAGTTATATGTGGTTCCTGAGCAAGAGAAGCTGACTAAGCATTAAAATCCCTAGGAATTATACCTCTGAAGACAATATAGATAGGGTTTTCTGGTATAGAGCTATAGTTATAAGCTTTTCTGTGAGTTAACAGAATCTATGGGCCTCTGATCATTTTTAAATAAATCTGTCTTCCTATAAATCGCACATACTGAGAACACTTTAAAAACATAACAAAAATTCTGTGACATTTTATGAGAGGAACTATATTTTAGAAACAAGGAAGTCTGTGTGTGTATTCGTGTTTATATAGAAAAATGGTAAGATTTTTTTTTTAATTGATATGGTCTGGAGTTGTCTCTCTTGATGTTTTTTATGTTCTCAAATTCTTTTAAAGAGAAGTGTATAATCACAGACATGCACTCCGCCCATAAATTCCCCTGGTCCAAATTTTAAACCAATATTACGCTGCAATAAATTCCTGTTTACCACAGTCCAGACCACTAAGTTGGGGAAATACCACTAATGGATTTTATGGGATTTTTGTAAATGCTACCCTCCAGTTTTATGCTAAAAGTGAGGGAAGTATTAAGTAAATTTTTGGTCAGATGTAAACAACTTCCAGGATGTGTCAAGGATCAGTGAATTCTGCCCAAGTTTTCATAACCTGTGGTTCTTAACTTTTTCTTTCTTAGGGATCACTCAAAGAACCTCATGAAAAACACAGGTTTTCTCTGAAAAAAATATGTTTTTACACATGCACGTAAAATCTGGCATATAATTTCAGGGTGTTCAGAACTCCTGAAGAAACTGAGTTTAAGAAAAAAGGCTCACACACTAATGATGTAAACGATTTCCAGCTAAGGTTGAGTGCCATTTCAGGAGGGAACTCTTCTTGCCAAATGCTACATGTTTCTACTCAGTGATTCTCTTGGTAAAGAGCCAGCACAAGATGTGAACAGGTGTACCTGCAATACGATTACTCACTTGAAAACCATGGAAATAGAACTGAATGCGTGACTCTGGGGTGATATCCCATGACCTCTTTTTCCCTTTGAAAATCCCAGAAACTATCTCTATTAAATTGTGATAAGCAGAATTTTCTTTATAAATTCTCTTTAATTATCAGTATGTCAGTAATATTATATATTAATGACAAGTATTTCCTCCATACCTGATGTGTCTCTGGCACTGTACTGGACTCTAAGGCAGTCATACACAGGCTCCATAAGGCAGAAACTTAGTCCTTGAAGAAGTTCAAAGCTGTTTGAGAGTACTAGATAAACTTTGAAACAACAGCATAACTAATGAGAATACAGCACACACCAAACAAATCTCGAGATATTTGTCACTATTATGTATGTCACTGGAGGAATATTCAGTATGCTTTCGATTGCCAAAATGGAGTGTCACACATAGGGACTTAATTAGCGTGGAGACTTGGGGGCTCAGCCAAGTATTGCCCAGTGGCCTACAATGGGACCAAAGACATGTGGAAGGTATGGAATAAGGATTGAGGAAGGGGAAACAACAACCTCCCTCCTCTCTCTCTCTTCCCCGTCATAACAGCTAATTTTGGAGTTTATGTGCCATGCACTGTCTTATATATGTTAATATATAACTTAAATATGTTAATCTGGTCATACCTCATCACTGTACTATGAGGTAGAGCCTACCTGCACTTTACTGCTGTGATCACTGAGGCACACCTCATCAAAGATCTCAGGGCTAGGAAAGTGGGACCATCAGGATACCAACCCAAGCACACCTGGCTCCAGAAGCCATGCCTTTAACCAGTATGTTGTTCTGTTTAGGGGACTGCCAGCACTTACTCTGTACCAGGCAAAGTGCTTGACTCTGAAAAGACAGAACTCAAAGTTAATGCCCCACTTAGGTATATAGAGTTTCCAAGGATGGTCACAACACCACCTCCCATCCCACGTATTCAGTAGCAATGTGTTCTTGCCACACCCATCAATGTTTGGAGTCTGTTCTTTCCCCCTGGGACTCAGGTAGTCTCTGTGACTGCCTTGACCAATAGAATATAGCAGAAGGTCTGGAACTTTCAAATTCTGAATCCAGATCTTAGGAGAACAGGAAACTCTTGCCTGGGCCTCTTGGAATGCTCACTCTTGGGGCCCTCTAAGAACCTGCTGCCATGTTGAGACAAGTCCAAGCCATATGGGCAGAATACTGGTAGGTTTTCTGGTAGACAAACCCAGCTGAGACAAGTAGCCAGCATTAACTAACCAGAGATAGGAATGAGCCCAGAATAGTCTCCAGATGATTCCAGCCCCAACTGCCATCTGACTCATCCAAATGAGATGCCAAGTGACAATACTCCAGCTGAGCCCAGTCAGTCCACAGAAGCATGAGAAATAATAATAAATGCTTGCTTGTTTTAAATTACTGAATTTGGAGTGATTTGTTATATAGTCATATAAAACTAAAATATTCACCTGCAAGCAGCTCTATTGGGAGATATTTACATGGTAATCAAATACAACCTAGAAATTCAGTATATGTTATAGATATAATTAACAAAAGAGATTCTGGAAGCACAAAGGAGCAGAACTTACCTCAGACTTAGAAGTGGCAATGGCTGAGAAAGATAAAGAGGAAGAAGGAGGAAGTAGGATAAAGGAAGAGGGGATCAGGAGGCAGGGAGATGGATGGGAGAGAATAGGAGGGACAGGAAGGAAGGAGAGAGAAGAAGCTACTGCAAAGGAATGCAAGAGAGGCCCTGGCTCATTCCAGAAGAGGTGGAGGAGGAGGAGGAAGTCAGCTTAACTAAGAGAAGAGTGTGGTGGGTATTCGTGGGTTGGGGGAGAGGCCAGGGAGCTAATAATTAAGAGGGGGGCTGGGTTAGAGGAGGCCTAATTAAGATCATAATGGGCCTTGGATGGCATGCTGAGGGTGTCAGGCTTTATGCTTAAGATAACAGGGAGCCATGCATCTCTCTAAAAAGACCTAATGGAGCACATGTGCATTGTGTGTAGGGAAGGCTACCTGACAGCAGTGTGGGACAAATGATAGGAGAGGGCAGTTACATTGAAGGCAGGTTGTTCTGGCAGGAGGTGGACCCAGATAGACCAGAAAGGGAAGAGCGGGAGCAAAACCGAAGCTGTCCTCATGATGACATGCAGGGAATGATGCAGAGACGAGCAAAGGAGATGACATCATAGTACCTGCAGACTGAGGAGACAGGGTCAGAGGCCAGCCCCTTCTTTCAGGTTGGAATAGTTATTCACTGGTGCTGCTCTTCATCAAGATAAGGAATAGAGACCAAGAAGCAGACGAAGGAAAAGAGAAGGAATTAATTTTGCGCATACTGAATCTGGTGTGTCTTTGTGGTGTCCACACAGATGTCAAGCAGGTTGATAAACAGAGTTTTTCTGAAGTTCAAGACAGAGGTCGTCCCAGACAGGTGGAGTTGGGGGTCATCAGTGTGCAAGTGGGTATAAAATTGCAGGAGTTATTAAGAACTCCTCGAGACAGTATGTATAATGCTGAAAAAAAATTGGTGGGGTGTGATTCTAAGGAAAATCTGATAACTCGATTCCAAAGATAGATATTAGCATTTTAACATCTCTGATATCAGAATGCCTCTGGAAATTAATGGGAGATCCTAGATTAATTGACAGTGCTTTTTCTTCATGTTACCAAAAATAATGGTGTTTTATAATTAGTGACATCTTAGATCCAATGACATAAGATGGTATATCAAAGCAACCTGGATCTAATAACTGCTTAGGAGAAGGCTATATTTATTTAATTTTTTAAAAGTCTATGAAAAATATATTAAGAAATAATAGTGCAGGTAGTATGCAAATGGGGTAAAATAATTACATGACTCAAATGACAAGTTTGGAAACACTGATCCAAGAGCTTTAACAAGAATGACTATTATTTATTGAGCATTACTGACCACTGATTATGCAGATGTTCCACTAAGTATGTGCTTTAATTCTTTTCAATCTCAAATCAATTCTATGAGGTAAGTACTATTATTGGTTTCATCTTGCAGATGAGCAAAATTAGACAGCGTGATTCAACATCAAATATCAGTCCTGGCAAAAATGTCCACAACAAATATCCAGAGCAATGTGACAGCCCACACAACTGAATCACAACCATGAAGAAATTTGGGGAAGTCAATACTCCCCAGAAAAAGAGGCCTAATAACCTGTAGAAAGAGACAGGAACCCTATTAGCAACCGGCAGGACTCTAGCCAACATCACTGGAATTTGTGAGCAAGATACAAATACTCTGGAAAGGAATCATCCAAGAATCAAAACCTCAGTTCCAAGAGGGAAATGGGGGCACTTAGATAAGTTCCTAGAATGAGAAATAAGGAAGAGGACCACAGTGGGCATGCAATGTAAATATGATGGAAGTGAATAGGGTCTTCTGGGGAAAGGCTCTGGGGATATCAAAAAATAATTGGGATCCTCCAGGCCAAGAACCAGGAAATAGCTTGGAACTGCTTCATATTTAGTCAACTTCAGTTTCCAATTGATCCTGGAAGTGGGGAAAGAACTAACTTATAAGACTGGGATGAAGATGCCCCAGTGGTGAGGAAGGAGAGGTTGCAGAGACTAGAGAATCAGGCAGGATCTGAAATCAGCTAGAACTGGGTTCAGGAATTCCTTGGCTATTTGATTTGATCAGATAAAAGGACAAGACTCACCACCCAGGAGAATAATTTTCCTCTTACCAGACAATAGTGATCAAGATGGAGGTCACCCGTGAGTTTCAAATAGCTATTTGGCCTTCTAGTCTATAGATCAAAAATAATAATAAATCACAGAGAATTTATTACAGATCTGTTGCTACTTAGCCAGAGCTCTCTGTTGATTGAAAGTAAAAAGTATTCATGCAAATTCTGTTAATATTAATAATTCAAATATAATGTGTGCTTATGTGGCATGTGCTGTACATTTTACATTCATTATCTCAACCCTCACAGCAACCCAACAACAACAAAAGCCTATTATAATCACATCTATTATTACATACAAGGAAACTGAGGCCCAGTGATGTGATGTAATTTGTCCAAGTACAAGGCAGTATAAATAAGAAAAAAAAAAAAAAGAATCAAACTTAGGTCATCGATTTTGAAGTCGGTGGTCAAATAATTTGTAAAGCCATATAAACCTCACACAATTTTTAAATGGCATCTAAAATTGCTAACCATGAATTTAAATAGTTGCAAAGTGTGTGATGTGTGTATTATAATGTCTATTTTAAGCGTATCCACTGGAACTAAATAACAGCAACTGGAAAACCCCCATCATTCATTTTAAATCATTTAATCATTCATTCTTAAACTCAAAGTTCCATTTCTCTTCTCTTGCAGAATTTGATCCCAATCTCATGTTTTATGAACAAAAGTCTTTTATTCATTGCCCAATGATGCTAACCTACAACAAAAATACATAGATGAATTAAAATTTATTTTAAAATTTCCAATAACTGTAAATTTACAAATATTACATATTTTTCTTCTGGAATGAGGTATATTATTACAATTATCATTTATGTTCAATTGACTATAAGTGTGACTAATTTATAATTTTTTATTAAGTTTTTTATTCCCTTTTCCTTTTTCTGACTCTTCCCTAAATAGTTGCCTTTTAGAGCTATAATAGTTAAATACTACAGCATAAGCAATAACTCACATACAAAGTAAAAAGAAATACTGTGAAAGGGAAGTACTCTTGTACAGCTAGTTCTCTGATTAAAGACCTATGCATTTTTTACCACCTACTTAAACGGGGATTTTCAAACAATAAGAGGGTTTTTTGTTTGTTTGTTTGTTTTACAATTTAGTATCTGGTTTCTACATAGAAGACTAAACTCATGCTTATAGCTAACTGTGGTCTTGGCCAACTAAATTTAAGATGTAACATTTTAGAAATTTACATATCAATGTCTCTAGAGTATTACTTGTTAAATTTTTAAAAAAGTCATGATCAGTGTGCATTTGTGATTACATGTGTACTCATTCTCTTGCCTAAACTGACAAGATATTTTCCAAATGGTGTTTCTAAAGGGCATGTACAAAATCAGCCTGCAGACATTTAGGTCTGTGTGATGCATTTACTCTTCCTGTTTGTACCAATATATCAATGCAGAGTTGTTCTGTTTTCCTCAACTGCATTTATTGCTGCCTTTCTCAGCATAAACCTAGCCCGTTGCATTTTTATAAATAAATATTTTTGAACCTTAAAAGTTTAATAAAAAGGAAAACTTAATTGTAAAAAGATCCATAATGAGATGGATTGGGATATTTTCATCTATTATTTCCCTAGGTTCACATGTCATGAATGCATAGAATAACGCAGGGCTCAGCATTGAACTTCCCCCCTTATTTTTCATTATTATCTTTGATTTTAGATGTGGTACTGAGAAACCTTATTACCATAAATAAGTAGTTGGAAATGAGAGAGATTTGGGAGAGTCAACTTATAGACCCATCATTTGAGTTTTACAGCAAAAATTACATAGTGATCTACCATCTAAAAATATTTACAATCCATCAGCAACTCAATCAGATTCCACTTTTTTTAAGCAAATAATTGCAAACCACCAGACTTGCAAAGAAATTTGTTACATAGTCATTAGATTCATTTTCTTATTATCATTGTTGGGTCAGGGAAGTTTTAACTCTCCAAGCAGAACCTAAGAGACAGCTTTGTAAGAAGAAGGGCTACAGGGAACCGGGAGGTGGGAAAGTTCCATCTCAGGCAGATTAACTTCAGGAAAGTGTGATGATTAAGTAGACTGTCTAGACATGGATATCTGTAGAACTTTCCACTCTGTCTTATCTACACTGAAGGTCTGCAAGTCTCTAAGGTACATGGAAACTCATTTGAAGACCATTGCTTTAATGGATGCCTCTTTATTAATTGTATTCACTATAATCACTGTATCCCCAAGTGGCTGGCGCAAAATATATTCCATTGTGTTCTATAAATAGAACGTAGATGAATTACTTATCTAGTTATGTCATAAGATTCTAACTTTCATCAACATTTGGCATTTTCTTTCCTTGTCATTCACATATAAGCCAGAAACCTCTAGATGTCTCAGTTGTTCAAAACATTCCGAATTTCTCAACTTTCAAAGTCACAGTTGTTCTTTAACAAAACCCTATAAAGAAATACAATACAATGCTTCCAATCCTTTTGAGAAAGAGGGACAAGAAGCCTTAGGCTCTGTGACAATACACTAACCTTACCTTTTAAAAGTGTATGGCTATTGAAAGAACAGATTAATTAACACTCCTAAAGCTAGGCTATATTCCCAAGGTAGAGAGTTCAGTAGAAGTGGCTTCTGGCCTAAATAAGAGTGATAAGTTGCTAATTAGCTTTGCCTATTATTTGTAGAAAGAAGTTTACTCTGTATATGAGAATAAAGCATATATTTGCACTACCTGAATAATTAAGAAACTTGATACATTGCAAGTAGCTAAAAATAACAATGGAATAATAGAAAATCTGAATAATGCCATTCTGTAAAAGAACTTAATTTATGTTCTGCTTTTTTCTCTGTAGTGTCCTTTTTCTATATCCAAAAACTAAAGGAGGGATAAATCACAATGCAGGAGTTTTTTCCCCAGGTTTTTTCTTTTCCTCCCGCCCTGCATCTCTGTTTATAAAAGCAAAAAATGAAATTGATTTCATTCAATTTCTTCTAAATCTGCTACTGTATTTCTATAAGATGGGAAAACCAAGGACAAATCCATCCAGATTTGTTGTCCTACGGTGGTAGAATTAGCGGAAGTCTCTAGCTCACTTTGTCTTTATAGGTCTACCGTCAATTTCAGGACTGGCCTTTCCACATTTCCTTATTGGCACTCCCCAGTTAAAATTTCTGATCCCATAGAATCCCTGTTCCTAAAGTAACCACTGAAATTTTGCTTTCCCTTTTTCTTTTCAATGGCAACTTCTATCTTGAAGACCTTGGTTTACATTAGTAAGATGAGCAGTAACTCACAGGAAATCTCAGACCATATTATTGACAAAAGGATCTAAAATACTAAGACCCACATATGTTGAGTTTCATTTCAGGAAAAAATTGGCATAAGTGTGGGCCAGATAAACATAGTTTCAAACAGTATGTATAGTAACGTGTAATACTATCTCCGTTGTGCACATGTAGAACTGAAGAGAAGAAATAAAATAAGACAGGCTAGCTTATAAGGCTAGTAAAACACGGATCTGGGTTTGATGACTTCAAATTCCAGGGTCTTTTTAATAAACCATGTTGCAAAAGCATTTTACCTCTAGAGAGAAATACTCATGGGGAACAGTCTGTATCCAACACCAGGTAAGCAAACACTTCCTTTTTCCTCTGATTATAAAAAGGAACACACAGGGGCACCTGGGTGGCTGGGTGGGTTGAGCATCCGCCTTTGGCTCAGGTCACGATCCCAGGGTCCTGGGATGAAGCCCTGCATTGGGCTCTTGCTCTCTGCTCAGTGGGGAACCTGCTTCACCATTTCCCTCTGCTCCTCCCCCTGCTTGTGATCTCTCTCATTCTCTGTCAAATACATATATAAAAGATCTTAAAAATAATATAAATAATAAATAAATAAATAAATAAATAAATAAACAAAACACATACTACTATTACTTTGGAATTTTCTGAGGATATATAGTTAATCAAATATTGATGTACTCACTACCAATCATAAACAAAATGCGATTTAAACATACAGTGGTTATGTACATTTGAGTTGAAGTGTCTATAGGGAACAAATTGTACAAGCATTTCAAAAACGTTCATCTTTTGGGATCTTCAATAAGATGAAGGTCTTGTTGACTATGTTTGTATGAATAAATGCTGCATTATATTTATATAAACCAACTAACAGAAGTGTATATTATATTAATATCTTAAAATGTCCTGTAAATAACTAAAATTTGAAATACTCAAAAGAATTATGAAACCCATCAATTATCTTCCACCCATTTCTCAAGCCCCATGTCCATTCTGTAGCCTCTAGCAGCTCTGATGGTCACTCAATGTCAACACAAAGTAAATGCAGAAAATTATCCAATGCAAGAGGCATCTTACTCTTGAGATAATCAAACATCAAGCTGTATCTTTTCCATCTAGTAAAAGAAGAAAGAAAAAAAAAGGAAGGAAGGAAGGAAGGAAGGAAGGAAGGAAGGAAGGAAGGAAAAAAGAAAGGAAGGAAGGAAGGAAGGAAGGAAGGAAGGAAGGAAAAGAAGGAAAAAAGAAAGGAAAGGAAAGGAAAGAAAGAAAGAAGAAAGAGAAAGAAAGAAAGAAAGAAAGAAAGAAAGAAAGAAAGAAAGAAAGAAAGAAAGAAAGAAAGAAAGAAAGGAGAGAGGAAGAAGGAAGGAAGGAAAGAAGAAAATTAATATCTCCTTTGTCTTCTCTCCTCATGTCCATCCCCACTTCTTGCCCTCCCTTAACAAAATTCCTTATAGTTGTTGTCTGTATCCACTGCCTCTAATTCTCTCCTCCCATTCTTTTTTGCAGCCATTCAAGTCATATTCTCTCTAACACAACCCTGTAACACCAAAACTGTAGTTATCAATTCACCAATGACCTCTCTTATGAACTGAGTAGTGACCCTCCCTCTCAAAAAATCATATTCTGAAGCCCTAGTCCCCAGTGTGATTGCATTTGGTGATAAAACTTGAAGCAAGCAATTGAGGCTAAATGCATAAGGATGGGGGTCCAGTCCAGCAGGACTGGTGTCTTTATGAGAAAGGGAGTATGTGAGCACAAAGGAAAGGCCGTATGAGGACAAGTAAGAAGGTACCATCTACCAGTCAAGGCAAGAGGACTCATGAGAAACCAACCCAGGCAGCAGCTTGAATAAGACTTCCAGCCTCCAGAACTGTGAGAAAAAAAGAAAAAAATCCTGTCCTTTAATCCACCTAGTCTGCGGTATTTTCTTATGGCAGCCAGAGCTGACTGATATAACCTCCATGTTTCTAAATCCAATCATCAGGGGTTTTTTTTGTTTTTTTGTTTTTTTGTTTTTTTGTTTTTTGTTTTTTCTGTGTCAGCATCTTACTTTACCTGTCAGGAGCATTTTATGCAGTTTAACGTTCTCTTAAACTGTGTCTCTTAGGACACCACAATCAACAAGCTTTTAGCTTTCTTTTTCTTTTTTTTTTTTTAAGCTTTTATCTTTCTACTAACTCTTTGTCAGTGTCCATGTCCCACTCATTTCTCTACTTCTAAATGTCATGTCATCCACATCAAGTGACCCATTCTCTTTACTAAGTAACGCAGTCCCTGGGTAATCTCATCTGGTCTCCTGGCTTTAGTTACCTCGTGTATGCTGATGACTACCAACTTTATATCACCAACCTGTAACTCTCTCCTGAGCTCCAGACCTAAAATATATACCCAACTCCTGGCAAGATATTTGCACCTGAATGTTTAACAGGAACTCAGATTTAACATATTCCAAACTGGCCTTCTGATAAACCACCACTCTTCAACTAACCTATCCCACCTGCCATTTTCCTATTTCAGTTAATAAAAACTCAACTCTGCTGAAGCCAAAATAATTGTATTTTACTCACATCTGAGATCCTGTCCATCAGCAAAGCTGTTGGTTCTCTAAGTACTTGGGGAGGCCCCCTTCCTGGTCTACAGATGGCCATTTTCTCATTGTATCTTCACATGACAAAAAGCAGAGAGAGATAAGAAGCAAGTACTCTAGGGTCTCTTCTCACTAATCCTGTTCATGAGACCTTCACCCTTTTGGTCTAATCGCATCCCAAAGGCTCTACCTTCAAATATCATCACACTGAGAATTAGGTTTCAATATATAAATTTGCAAGGGTGGGGGAACACAAACATTTAGTAGATAGCATCATTCATATAGGGCCCCTCTTCTAAGGGGACTTCTCTTACCCACACAACTTTAAAGATTTGGCTACAAAAGCAATATTGCATTCCACATGTTAATGCTCCTTCTGGGCCTGATTAGACCAGGAACGAGCCACAACTCCAGGGCAGTGAAATCCATAGTCATATCAACTGACCTCTTATCACTGGAGCCTCATCTAAGGAAGTGAGATGAGCCAGGAAGAGTCCTCTCCTGAGCATTTGGTTTGGGGAAGCTGAGAGTTTGAGTCACCTGATAGAGTTTAAGACAGAGAATGACTTAGAGATGACAATGAAGGTCCATGGGGACAGCAAAGATGGGGGCTACAATATGCACAGGAAATTAATTCACAGGGAAATGAAACTGAAGCAAGAGAAGAGCACAGAAGCTGTGATAATAAAACAAGGTCCCTAGAGAAGTCTTGCTTCCTAAACATACCAATCTGTCTATAAATTACTGTTTTTAAGGTAACTTGAATAGATTGCTCTCCCTTGCAAACAAGCTAGTATACAAACTCATCAGCTAAGTGCACAATGAGGCTATATTTATATTAACTATGTAAAAAAATTATCTTACTCATGCATTCGAGCACATGCTTGTGAAATCAGGTGTATCTACCCACGGGTGTCAACAAACAACAATGTAGAGAACCGTGGTTAAATGACTGCATATTTAGGTCAAGTGCAGAAAACAATGTTTCATTGAATGGCATTTTGTTAAACCTTTAATGAACTACTCTTTACAAATGATCTCATCTGTGTAAAATGGCTAGTGAAGCTCAGAACTATGCAGCCATAATTTACACTGGACTGGCAGTAATAGGTATAGCAACTTCGTGGTCTTTCATTTTGCTCTTCATGTTCAAATACACTAAGCTAAAGATCAACCATAGCAAGAGAAGGTGGATGGTGATTTTTTTTTAAGGGGATAGAAACTACATTTTCTTTGGTGATGCCGATTTTTCTGGCATCTTTTGTGTGAAGGGAACAAAGAAAAATAGACACTAGAGACATTAATCACACAAAATCTGTCACTAAAGAGGGACACAACCAACAATTTTACCATCAAAATGCAATCCATAATCAGGAGAAAAGGGAATTGCTACGCTGTGTGATTCTACCCCTGATAACTCATTAATTAGATGCCAACTGTTAAATACTACAGCCAAGGCAGACGAAAGGTCTATTTTCTCCATTTGCAACAAAAGCACTTATCAATGGACGATACTCATTTCTTCAAAATTGCTTTTTGTATTTTTTTGTCAGTTTGAGTTTTGACATGAATCATTTTTAAAACCCTTGTAATTAAAATCTCTAGAGCTTGGGGCATAAATTTGCTAGTTGAAAAATGTTTAAATGTGATCAGTAGTATTTATTCTATATATCTTTGAAAGAGTATGGTGTACTGTTTGGAAAATTTGGCATCTTTGTTATTACCTTGAGTTAAAATTTAAATAAGTATTAGACCAAGAGAAAGAGTTTTCTATAAAAGCCAAATTGATACATATTTTTGTGTACACATGGTTTACATTTCCTGTTGAGAGTAACAAAAGAAGTAAAATATAAAAAAGAATGGGATAAAAAAAGTTGTCCTTGGACTTTAGATTTGAAATCCATTAAAAGATAGGTTGTAAGGAGGTAGTTGCTTTATCTGAACTGTTTTTTTCTTTCTTTCTTTCTTTCTATTTCTATCCTAGTTATTAACCAAATTAGAGTTATTACCCAAAGAATAGAGGTCCTAGAATCAGGCCCAGAGGGAATTCAGGGGAAACAGCTTTTGTGTATGAATTTGTGCTGTTCTGTTCAAAGCAAGCCATTCAGGCTTTCAACACTTTATTTTATCAGTGTTTTAGGGAGAACAACCAAAAAAGAAAGGGGAAAAAAAAAAAGGATTAAGATTGTGTGTGCCTGACGGAGACTGGGGGTAGGGTAGTTGGGATTTTAGTGGTCTGAAGACAAAGCAGAAAGATACATTGGTGGGTTAGGGCTTCAGAATATGATTTTTGGGGAGGGAGGGTCACTACTCAGTTCAAAAGAGAGGTCATTGATGAATTGATAACTACAGTTTTGATGTTGCAGGGTTGTGTTAGAATGTTAGACCAAGTGAAATGTTGTTATCATCTAGCTTATACAACTCCAAACCTTGTCTGGTAAATCTGCATATCAATTGTCACTAACCACTCTCTATAAGGACCCACACATTTTCTGTGACCTCCAATAGGAAGTAATATTCCATGGGTCCCTGAGCTCTCCGGATCTTGAACTAAATTAAAGCCTCTTCAATCAAAAACGTTAGTCAGTCAACTGAGCACAAATCATCTTGGCCCTCTCTGGCATAAGCCACTACTTTTTGATTGAGGATTTACCATGTAACTTTCCTGTGCAGTGCCTTCTGGAAATTCCAAGGTCTATAAGGCATGTTTCCTGTCCTCAAAGAGGCCTGTCATCTACAGGCTATAAGGGGCACAGATGTAACACATAAGAAATAATAAAGTGTGCACGCGTGTGTGTGTGTGCGTATGGCAGGGAGGAGCAAACTGTAATGCTGACTTAAAAAAGCTAAGGAAGTTTCCTTACTATCAATTCCTCAATTCTGAAATAATTCCTATGTAAGTGGATATGGGGTGTTATGATAAAGATATATAAGCTCATCTTGTTCATGTTTACAGTACTCATTAGAAAAGCTAAAATAATTTATATTTTTTTTAATTTGGAAAAGAAACTAAAGCCTGTTCTATAGTTAGTCAGTGCTAGTCAGCTTTCCTTGATATGCCATCTTCTATAAAGGTCTCCGATTTGAGTTTAATTTTCAGTGACATGCTCATTTTGTTCAGGGTGAAGAAACTGCATGTTGAATCCTTCTTTACTACTCTGTTCTCAGTTTCCAAGAGGCCCTCAACTCCTAAAGATACCACTGAAATCTTTACTAGTTAAAACAGATATTTGATTAAGAATTTCTTTTCTTCATGATATAATACACGGTGGCATATTTGAATAGATTTTTAAAAGTATACCTGCGTCGGGGTGCCTGGGTGGCTCAGTTGGTTGGGAGACTGCCTTCGGCTCGCGTCATGATCCTGGAGTCCCTGGATCGAGTCCCGCATTGGGCTCCCTGCTCGGCGGGGAGCCTGCTTCTGCCTCTGACCCTCCCCCCTCTCATGTGCTCTCTCTCTCATTCTCTCTGTCTCAAGTGAATGAATGAAAAGTCTTTGGAAAGAAGAAAAAAAAAAATGTTTAAAAGTATACCTGCGTCGTCTTCACTTGTCAGAACATAAATTATTTTATGATATTTTATGTATATTCAATTATTGAATACATAAATATCATTTGTGTTTTAAAATGTATGTAGAGAGGAACCATAAGAGACTATGGACTCCGAGAAACAAACAGGGTTTTAGCGGAGAGGGGAGTGGGGGAATGGGTTAGCCTGGTGATGGGTATTAAGGAGGGCACGTACTGCATGGAGCACTGGGTGTTATACGAAAACAATGAATCATGGAACATTGCATCAAAAACTAATGATGTAATGTATGGGGATTAACATAAGAATAAAAAAATAAAAATAGAAAAAAAAGAAAATAGGACATTCACAAATAAACAAAGATTAAGTAAAAAAAAACTAATGATGTACTGTATGGTGACTAACATAACAAAATAAAATAAAATAAAATAAAATAAAATAAAATAAAATAAAATAAAATAATAAAATAAAATAAAAAAGATGTATGTAGAATGTAGACATGGGGCACCTGGGTGGCTCAGCTGGTTAAGAGTCCGACTCTTGATTTCAGCTCAGGATATGATCTTGGGGTCCTGAGATGGAGCCCTGTGTCAGGCTCCATGCTCAGCAGGAAGTCTGCTTAAGATTCTCTTTCTCCCTCTCCCTCTGCCTCTCCCTGCCATGCTCCTGCGCACTCTCTCTCTCTCTAAAATAACTAAATAAATCTCTAAAAATAAATAAAAATGTATGTAGACAGTTTTTGGGTGTATTATGCCATTTCATTTATTGAGAACACTATACTGTTTATAGTTTTGGTATTAGTGGGCCCTTTAAAAAATTGCACAAAATAGCCATTTTTTCAAAAAAAAAAAATGTTGTTTGTTTCCACAAACTTTAAAAGCAGTTTTATCTCTGTGTTTTACTTGTCTCAAATCTTAAAAGCAGGAATCTGGAGACCTAAGTCTCTATTTAAAGCTACATTTCTGACCTGTTTTCTGAACTCGGGCAAATCAATAAACAATTTTAATGGTTTACTGTTTTATAGTAATAATAGCAATAACAACAATAAAAGTTAACATTTTAACTTATTCCAAGTCAGGTGGCCAGGTGCTACACGTCTTAATCTTTACTACATGCTAATAATATCATCCTCCTCTTTTACTGATGATGAAATTGAAGGACAGAAAGACCCCAGGTCACTCAGCTAATCAGAAGCCGAGCCAAGATATAGGCAGTTTGACTCGAGAATCTGCGTTTCCAACCACCAGGCTATACTACCCCTGAAACCTAACTCCCATTGTGTCATGTATACCCTTCAACCGCTTGCTTTATTTTTATTTTTCGAAAGCTTTCTCCAGATATCTGTGCCTCCAAAGAAATGACACTCTTTTCCTTCCCTAATATATATTCCAGTCTGCAGGCTGTGGATTTTCACTAAAGCCTGTCATCTGACTGGAATGTTCTTTGCCTATCTCCAACATTCCAAGTCCTGCCCAACCTACGATAACTAGCTATTCCCAGTAGTAACCAACTGGAAGATAAATTCTCTCGTAATCACACCAAAACTTTTAGCTACTAACTATACAAAGAAGAAGACAAAAAAGCAAAAGACTCAGACTGAATCTGTTTTGAATATACTGACAGATCTGGATGTGGAGTCCGAAAGAAAGGCACCCAGAAGAGGGTGCACAAGTCATCTAGTGCAACAGTTACGGTGTTGGGAAAAAAGGCTCCTTCTACAGAGAATAGTTACACCAGTCCTCTACCTTCCATAAAATGCAAAAGCATACCCCACAAAGATTATAAAAAATAATTAAGGCAATACCATTAAGCTAATAAAGTAAAATATTTAAGGATATCTTTGTAAATATCTCTTGACTTAGCAAAAATGAGAAAAACTTAAACAAGAAGAATTTCTATCTAATCGAGGACAATATACATGAAGTTAACAGACAGATAAGAGACTGGAGAAAGATATTTGAAATGTCTTAAAATAAACATACTATGACTATCTGTAATAGACAAAGAACTCCACATTTTAGAAGGACATAAATCTAAAATTTTTAAGTGGGAAAAAATATTAAAATAAGTAATTCACAAAAGAGAAAGTTCAAATAGTAATTCCATGATGAGGGTTATCAACTCATTAGTAAGTAATCAGATAAATTAATAGTTCAACGATGCTATTCTATATTCATTTAAATCACAAAACTTAGTACTGGAGAGGATGTGTAGAGATATATTCATGAATGTGTAAACCAGGGCGCCTGGGTGGCTCAGCTGGTTAAGCGACTGCCTTCAGCTCAGGTCATGATCCTGGAGTCCCTGGATCGAGTCCCGCATCGGGCTCCCTGCTCGGCAGGGAGTCTGCTTCTCCCTCTGACCCTCCTCCCTCTCATGCTCTCTCTCTATCTCATTCTCTCTCTCAAATAAATAAATAAAATCTTAAAAAAAAAATAAATAAATGAATGTGTAAACCAGAACACTCCATATGGAAAGCAGTCTGTTAATACTTAGTGAAATAAATTGAGCACATACCCTATGATCTGCAGGCACCTTGTTCATAGAGGTCTGTAAGGGTCCAGGTATATAAATATTCTTCATGGCGTTGAAAGATAGAACTGGGGAAACGAATAACAAAATGTCAAAGATGTATGCTATGGGATACTATATATTGGAAGCAATAAACAGACATATCTCAAAAACACAATACTTAGTTAAAACAAGTGAGAAATAATATTTATAGCACAATACCCTTTATGTAAATTTAACACGTACAAAACAACAGCACCATATTAATTTTTCTTACAAGGATACATATGTATTTAAGGACATATATCAAACACTGTAGTAAATGTCTACAGGATGAAAGGAATGGGGGCAGAGGTCAGGGATGAAGGGGGAAAACTACAGGTAAGTGAAGTAAGACAAACACTTGCTTGAATTCACAATGATAATTTGGCATAAATGGATAAGTTTAATTAACTCAGATTTCAGCCCCTGAAAAACAAGAGCCAAAAATATAATAATAAATAAAATAAAATATAAAATAACATAAAACGTGTTTTAGATTCAGCTAGATTTGTATAGACTGATACAACAAGGAACTTCCAAGAGGGACTGTGGGTGGGTGTGCAAGGGTCTGAGAAAGGTCGGGAAGCAGGGAAGCACTTTGTCTATCCTCGACACTTAGAACCATGTGCTGTCTGGGTCTCTCCTTCGTTCTGAAAATGTGGTATTTGGGCTGAAAGCATTCTTTTATTTGAAGAACAAAGAAATTGAACAAAAGGATCCTTAAGAAGCACTGAGGATTGATGGAAAGAATGCACGCTTTGGCATAGTGTAAAGTCTCTACCCAGCTATGCACAGGTTGTGTGACTTTGGATGAGTCATTGATTTCTCTTTTATAAGCCTTGCTTTTCTTGTTTGTCAACAATGAGAAGAGATCCTGTGGTCCGGAGCCATTAAGATGAGATGGTTTCTTCACTTCATTCAACAGGTGTTTATTGAGTCTGTGGCATAGTCCACTGTTCTAAGGGCTGGACTAATTTAAAAAATTTCTAGCCGTTATGGATTATAGTTGGGGGAGGGATGTCCAGAATAGCAGATGGTGGTATCTTTGGGTGAGCCCCAGAACAAAGTAGGTGGGTAAGAAGTGTCCAGAAGTAGAGCAATTCCATTGTAGATAGGATTGCCGGGACAAGCCTTATTAAGAGTTTAAGCAAAGATCTGGAGAAAGTAAGGGAGCAAGCTGGGCGGTCCAGGGTGAGAAGGGACCAGGAGGTGGAAGCTAGTCTGACATGTCCAGGAAGAGCAAGGAAGCAGCGGAATGGGAGAGCAATGGGCAAAGGGCAAACAACAGGGGATGGGAGGTGGGAGTTCACAGAGTCCAGGACACAAGGGTCTTGTGGGCCATTGTAATGACTTTGACCTCCACTCTGAGAGACAGGAAGCCCCTGAAGGGCTATGAGCAGTGAGGGATATGACTTAACTTATTCTAAAAGAAAACATCCTCTCTGCTGTTTTGACACAGACTGAAGTAGAGTAAGAATGGAAGCCAGAGAGCAGCTTGGAGGCTTGCATCTCTTGCAGCAGGAGATGATGGTGGCTTGGCCTGACTTGTAGAGTGGAAAAAGCAAAAGACTCAGACTGAATCTGTTTTGAATATACTGACAGATCTGGATGTGGAGTCCGAAAGAAAGGCACCCAGAAGAGGGTGCACAAGTCATCTAGTGCAACAGTTAGCATCTAGAAGTCACCTCAAATGGTTAAGCGCAGCACTCCCAGAAGGGGCTCAGTTAAAATGCAGAGACCTGGTACCTATGCTCAGAGATTTTCATTCAGTATATCTGGGATGAGCCTTCTCAGAAATTTATAGTTTTGGCAGGCATTTTAGATAGTTCTGGCCCAGATGGTCTATACAACCATCCTTCAAGAAACACTGCTCTAGAAAGGTGAACATTTTCAGAATTTTTAGCATTCTTGGAAGAAACACAATTAAACTGGAAAAAGCCAATGAAAATCTTGAGGCAAATATTGCATTTTAACTCTAAGATGGGGAAAAATATACGGTGACAACCATGGAGTGATTACAAGTAATGTTTTCTTCTTCCAGCGAATGTAAGAGCCAAGATGACTGGGGATGCCTAGGAAAATATATTTAATTGTCTTTATAGATGGAATTAATGGACAATACAAAATTGAAGTAAAAGCAGAAACAAGACAAGGGAGGGGAGAAACTGACTCTCCGCCTATTCTCTTGCCATTATTTTGTGTTTCGGTTAAAATTACATCTGTACATCTGCAAAGGCAAAATCAGTTAAAATGAAAAGTGTCTGCTGCGGACAATCAAATTTCACTGTGAATTGAAGAGTCAAGTTAGAAGAGTAGAAAATATTTTTAAAGTTTTTTTTTTTCGCTTTTAAACTTGATTTTTACATTTCTTTTAAAAGTGCGAACTATTTAATACCTCTTGACCAGGGTTTCCTCATTTGCAGATTGAAGACCCTCAAATGGATCCTCAATGAAGATTCTTTCTGGGTCCAAATAATATGTCATGCTAAACAAAGCCACGTGATAAAGTGTCAGTTGTAATTTTAATCAAATACCAGAGGCTGATATACAGAATTTCTATGCATGTACCAAGTCCCTCTGAATTAGCCAGTTTTCTTTAAAGTGGGAAGCCTAGTGAGAGAGGTTGCTCTCTAATTTCCAGCTCAGAATTTCAGGATTTCAGAAAGCCCAGATCATTCAGATAAGGTTCAGATAAAGATCCTAACATATGGATGCAGTGGAGCCTTTAAAACTCATCCTCTCCACCTAAAGTGGGAGATGGGTATTTATGACTAAAGCATAGAAATTGCCAGTGCAGACGGAGTATGTAGACAAACATCAAGGTTAATGACAAACAGTATCTTTTAGCAATTTTTATAAATAAAATTACAAAGAACATCATTATTATTTTGGCCTGGGGACAGCTAGAAGATTATAAACAACCTTGTTATTTAGCCAGGAAAAATTAAAGGCAGAGAGTGCCAAAAGTATCTTATACTCACTAACAAGTCACCTCAGATTGGTAAATAACTTGGAAAGATGTGGTACAAATGCAGAAAGATGTGTGCCAGGCTCAAATTCTTACAAACGACAGTTCACTGCAGACAAGTGCAATGTAATAATGACTTTGATGGGTCTTCATGCCTCAAGACAACTCTTTGTAAGAAATAAAATATGAAATTTTTTTCCGAAAGGATAAAAAAAAAAGTCTCTGGAGACAAATTGCTGTGTATCATTAATGAGAGAGAAACAAAGAAAAAGACAAATCAATGCAGTTAACGAATCTTAATGGCTGAATTGTGCATTTACTTCACCAAAACTGAACACTTGAGAGAGCACAAAACAAAAGATGAATTTTGAATAACAAAATCCTCGAAATGAGAAGCAGACTTCGAAAGTACAGGTACTCTTTGAATGGGGAGGATGGGTCCCGCGTCCTCTCAGTTTCAATTTTGAGAAATCCAAAATTAGAAAATAATGATGCTGGCACCTGGGTGGCTCAGTTGGTTAAGCGACTGCCTTCGGCTCAGGTCATGATCCTGGAGTCCCTGGATCGAGTCCTGCATTGGGATCCCTGCTCGGCAGGGAGTCAGCTTCTCCCTCTGACCCTCCCCCCTCTCATGTGCTCTCTTTCTCTCTCTTATTCTCTCTCTCTCTCAAATAAATAAATAAAAATCTTTAAAAAAAAAAAAAAGAAAATAATGATGCCCACAAGATTCCCAAATGACAGCATTTCTGGAATATCTTATTTGCTTGTCTTTTTTCTTTTCTCCTTGTCAACTACAATTAAGCCCTCAAGGGGCAAATAAAAACATTCAATTATGTTGAATTCAGTGGCTATTTGGTGGGCACAGGACTAAGGCTAGGGAGATGCAAAAGTTTAGTCTAGAATATTGGTTCTTGATTGTGGCAATTTTGCACCCTCCCCCCAGGAGACATTTGGCAATATCTGGAGGGAGGGGTCTGGAGGGAGGAGTGCTAGTAGCGTCTGGTGGGTAGAGGCCAGGGATGGTCCTAAATATACTGTTCAAGTGCCATGCATGGAACGGTTCTATTCAACAAAGAGTCATTCGGTGCAAAATAACAAGAGTGCCAAGACTGAGAGGCCCTGGACCCGTCCTTTAAAGATGTTTCCATCTATGTACATGGAGCTAAATAGGTGGAGAAAGATATTCAGAGTATAATGAGAACATACCTAACATTGTGATTAGTTTCTTTAGGGATATGGAGTAGGCAAAGGAAATTGTCACCCTATAGTGTTCGTTAAGATGCACATTGAAGAATTTTGGTTGACAGAAGTAAAGAAAAAGGATATTCCAGATGAGGGGATGGACTGATCCAAAGCAGAAAGACATAAAAGTGAGTGAAAATGTTGATGCCTGCTGACTTGCAATCAGGAAGACCTGGGGCTGAGGAGAGGCAAATTCTTTCATAAAGCACCGACAACGTGCAAGGAATTATTCTCTAACTTGTCGTTACAACTGGTAAAGATGAATTGCAGAAGAAACCTCAAGTTTTGGATACCATAGTCAAGAGTTTGAATCTATTCGATCACTACTGTGAAGCCATTAAAGGCTTTTGAACACAGGGATGATATGATCAGACATATAATTATAGAAAAATAATTCTCGTGGCAGAAGTAAGATGGATTGAAGGGAGAAGTTTGAATAAAGGAATTGGTCAAGTTATTGAAGCACTTTCCAAAATGTGTTCCTGGACTTGCTAAAAAGTGTCATTAAATAAAAGTTTTCTATGGTTAGGGCGCCTGGGTGGCTCAGTTGGTTAAGCGACTGCCTTCGGCTCAGGTCATGATCCTGGAGTCCCGGGATCGAGTCCCACACCGGGCTCCCTGCTCAGCAGGGAGTCTGCTTCTCCCTCTGACCCTCCCCCCTCTCATGCTCTCTCTCTATCTCATTCTCTCTCTCAAATAAATAAATAAAATCTTTAAAAAAAAAGTTTTCTATGGTTAAATACGTTTGGGAAATGCTTGGTTAAACTAAGTCGGACAAGTTTCTCTAATACAGCACTTCTTGGACTCTTTCCTTAGCTTTTACACATTGTTATTCTTCACAAGGAGCTATAGTATGCAGCATTTTCCAAGTGTATTTGCCTCAGGAATATTTTTTCATGGCATGTACAATAGGAATCATGTTCCAAAGGACACTTCAAAAGAAATGTAAGTTAATATTCAGAAAAAAAATGTTGAGACTGGGTTAATATAAAAGCTATTGAGCTAGTGGAACTTACTTTCAGACTTCCAGTTTAAGACATTGGGCAGACAGTGATATCCTAAGGAAGACGATTAGGCAAGAAAACATTCTTGCACACATATCATGATAGGCCTGGAGCTGGAAGTAAGAAATTCTAAGAAATGGCTAGAGGAGAGATGATGATGCATTTGGTTTAAACTAACATGCCGATTACTGAACAATTATTGTGGCTGCCTGAAGTGCTGAACTGAGAAGGATTCTCAAGCTTTATCAGTAATCAATGAGGGATTGCATGAGTAGAGTGATGCCTTCCATAGAAGCGAGGAACATAATATGCAGTACTCATGTCATATGTTGGTCACACATGGACCAGAAAGTAGCTAGTTTAACATGGATTATGTATTGATTTTAAATATTCTTAGTTCATGAAAATTTTCTTCAAAGGGAACCTCTTCTAGAAACGTAAAGGAACAGAACAGATAAAAGCAACACTATCTATGTAAGGTCTAGAAACTCCACTTCTCTCCCTCTGGGACTTCCTCCTCATGGACATAACTAGCCATGATAGCTTCTAGAGCTAATTAACTCGTTGATCAAGGTAAGGCTAGCAGATCCTAAGGGAAGCTGGCTGTGCTAAAACACTTTTACCTTCTCAGGGAAAATGCTTCCTGTTTTCTTTTATTTTCTAATTGAGTTCCCATTGGTTCTCTATTAATATTCAGTAAAGATTTGAGAACTTACCAATTAATTCCGTTTTACCAGTAGACTATCAAAGGAGGGCTTTTCAGTTCACATGGTAAACATTCAGGGAGAAGTTAGAGTTTACAGCGGAGGGACCCAATGGATGTTGGAAGTACACTAGCAACACTAATGGAAAGTGGGGAAAACCTAAGAGAAAGATGTCTCTGTGACAGGCAGAGTCCACCAGCTCCTCTCCCTGGCAATCACCCTTGCCGAACTTTAGAGGTTTTGAGATTTATTTAATCACCGGAGAATGATTTCTTTGCGCGCCAGTTGTTAACCTAATGGTTTTGTCCTGTAAACTCACAGCAAAGTGCAGAGCAAGGAAACATATTTTAAAACGGTATTTCGTCTTGGGATCAACAGAGAAGTATTGCAAGAATAATTTGTCACTCTGACAAGCTTCAGATAGCCAATGAAATTACCAGATACCTCTTTAAAAAATATTAGATCTGGAACAAAAGCAAACCAATACTCCATAGTTGGACATTAATTAATGGGTTTTATCTGATACATACATACCATTCTTGTCAAGTAAAGCAACTTAGTGTCCTCTCTTCCAGTTTCAATCAAATAAACTCTGATGACCACAGCTAGGAGAGCTTCCCATTCAGCTTTGTATCCTCAGTACCTAACGTAGATGCGTGGCGCATTTGGGCTAAGTTCCCAGTTATTATTTGCTGAGCTAAAGGTCTTGTTTCTGAGTATATGTCTAGATCACGTGCAATAGCAACAGGCATATTACTTGGGAGAGACTTGAACAAAAGGAGGCTGAAGAACTCTAGTCTTCATTTTGGAGGCCTTGTAAATATCTCTGAGGGCATAAGATGTTTGTTCAAGTAGATGCAAAGTCTGGGGTATGTGCGGACTCTGCTTTCTGCTAGTTTTTTCACCAATGGGGCTACCGGTTGCTAGAAATGTGTTTCAATCAATACACTGGTATACTTAGCGAAGTTGACATGGATGGGGTAATTCTGCTACGTTAAAAATTGCAACGTATAGGTTAGAAACATATTAATAAGCAGATTTTAAGCAGTGAATCTCTAAACATTTCCCAAAGACTTGGGTAGTTACTTCCTGAGATAGGACTTTAAAGTTTTCTTTTCTTTTTTTTTTTTTTTTTTTTTAAGCTTTGTGTTTTGAATTACCTAAAATGTATTCCATGCACTGTGGCTATGAAATGTTGACGAGTTACAATCTTGATCACCTTCTTTGGATTTGTTTCAGCCAAAGTAATAAGTTTTTACAACTAATTGTAAATATCACCTTTCAGTGGTTTTAATGAACCTAATAAAGAGATATGGTAATTTGCCTGCTCTCTGCAGGCACTTAGCTGTGAGAAAATTAAATTAGGATTAAGCCATATTAACCCTCATTACTTAGAGTAATGGATATATTAACATAACTTAAGACAATAAAACATTGTTATATATGAATCTTCAGAATTTTTCAAAAGAAACATATATGAGATTCTTTTTAGCTATGGTTTAGATGTGGGAGAATGGAAATTTTCCTTACACTTTGAATACAGTGAACCACCTTTAGGGGAACTTGGAGTTACTCCTGGATAGACTCTGCCTCATGCTAACAATATACTTTTCTTTCATTTTTATTTTATTTTCTTTCATTTTTATTTTTAACCTATGCACTTTTTCATTAAAAGGAACCATTTCTTTAAATAGAAATGCTCAAGGATTTGTTGGTAGACCTGTGTTCTTCTTTCCACATGACAGAGAGTATAACCAGGAGGATCTTTTGAAGTTGATAGAAGTTTTAAAAATAGTAAACCTTAAGATCTGCTTTTTGGGACATAAAGAATCCATGCATTTTACTTTACTTTCTGGACAATGGATTTTTTTTTTTCCTCTGGAAACTTAAACCTATACATATATGTATGTATATATACTCTAAATAAACAGTCCTCAATTGTATTCTTCCAAGTTCTTTTTTCTAAGTAAGTTAAATGAAACCTTATCCACATACATCTGGACATACTCAGGGCTTGTCATGTTGGGATTAAGAACTTGGGATGGCACCAACCTGGCTGTCATTGGTTTTTGACATTTGTTATCAATGCCCCCCTTTAAAATGGGACATTTTAGACAGTTCTGGGAGGGGTTCTCAAGATCTAAAGCACATTGACGTGACTCAGTGTACATGAAAAGGACATGTTTCATTGTTTGGTGGTGGTTTCCATGCCAAAATTTTCCAACGCTGAAGACACTGACAGCATGTTTTCAGAGAATGGGGATTGGCGAAGTGGCAAGAGGGAGGGGCATGGGCAGCATAGCGGGATTTTAGATGCTAAAACCAAGGAAAGGTTGAAGTCCCAAGTTATATTTGCCAAGAATTTAAAAGCTACATCTTCTCTCATCAATGGCCTAACTGTGATAGCCCAAGAGAAGTATGCCAGAAAGGAGGGGTGAAGGGATTTCCTTTATTCATAGCATATAATATCTCCCAAATGTCTTGCAGAAACCAATACTTAGGAGTTGCCAAAATATTTTAACATCATGTTATGGTGCTTCATGTATGTTATGACTTCATGTCCATCTGCAGAATAGGAAGGATGGGAGCAAATATGGACATGGAAAAGGTAAGAAGAAAATGGCATGAGAATCCTAGATCTTTAACATGACAGCAGTGACATTACATGGGAGAATAGTAAAATTCCCATCTTGAATAAATGTAAATTATGGATGAAACCACTCCCAAAAGGAAAGAAATACAATACAAAATATAACCAATGTGATTTTTTGAGGAGAAAAGGCAGATTCTTCACTCGTCTTATCTCTTAAGAATGAGATATTGCACCATCTGCTCCCCAAACAGTTATTGCATTTCACTCTGGATTTCTCCTTGGTCTCCTCCCTGTTTCTCTGAATTTTCAGATTGGCTCTCTTCCTGTGAGCCACATCCTCTCTTTAAATGCTTCCATATTTACCCTCTTTCTCTGCAGCTTATGTGTGACTCTTTGTTAAGCATTTCAAAATATTACATGTTACTGCGTCGTAATACATTGCCTGTATCTAGCACCTTCTTTTCTTAGAACTCAGTGGTGTTCAAACAAATACTGTCTTCCTAATTACTATGTTTTAAAAAGTGATTATTCATTTTATAGGTATAAAGCCATGTCATAATTTGTAGAAGAGAGAGAGAGAGAATGACTAGCTCCCATTGATTCTACAGTGCTTAATCTAACTTGTGTTTGTACACCCATTGAAAGATATCCTCCAGGTTATAATCACTCCTCTTACTGTGTTATTACCTTCTTCTACAATCTTCCCCATGATACATAAATACATATACCTTTAACCAAACTTAGGGTCATCCATTGTAGTTACCTCTCACATAGTCAGAGTTAGAAACTTGACATTTCCCTCTCCTTTCCCTCCAGCCAGTGACCAAATCCTTGCAATTGTACCTCATCATCAGCTTTGTAGTTTTGAAAACTGTGGCCTGGGGGTCAATTCCTGCCAGCATCCTTATTTTCTGAATAGAGTTTTATTGGAACACACCTACACTCATTTGTTTATATATTGTCTATGGCGGAGTTAAGTAGCAAAAGCACAAATTGGTTCTTATCACTCCCCATTTTAAAAAACCTTCAAGGATTCCTTTCTTTGAGGATAAAGCTCAACTTTCAAAATGCAACTATCAAGCCCTATTACTACCTATGTCTCTTCTCTTCCCCCCCCTCCTCGACAATAGATATTCCAAGCAAAAGGAACAACTTTAAGTTTTTGTTATATTCCATACCCTACCAGAAAGGACTCTTGATTCCAAAAGACTGAGTTAGGTGCCTCTTCTATGTTTCTTAATAAAATGTTCTATTTCTCTTAATCTAGCACTTGCTACAATCGAGTTGCTGTTTCACTTACTTGTCTGAATACTCTGCAATAATCTACTTCCTGCTGACCCATTTACCAGTATAAATTACAGTGTCTGGCATATATAGTATATCATAGAGTTTCAGAAATATTTAATTATGTAAACAACAAAATATGGAAGCCATGTACATACTAAGGGGAAAAACAACTACCATGTGAAGTTTACAAAAGTACAAAGAGAACAACCAAATTTAGAGAGAGCTAGACAAGGCCCAAGAGTAGGTAGAAAGAATATGGATTTGTTGGGAAATTAGCTAAATTTGAGTAGGTAATATGGTCTAACTATGAGAAAGCATGAGGCAATAACCAGACATATTTAGTGGAATGTGATATGCAAGCACCAGGAAACAGTCCCATAGCTGCACTTCACACTGCTTAGTCCATTATTAGAAGTGTGTTGACATTATCACTTCCATATTGCCTTATTATTAATGATTCTAACTTACCTTCTGAAATTATTTAGAGATACATTTTGATTAATTGTTATTATGCTTAGCAATTGCTTAGTTTGAATCTCACTTATTTTGAAATATGTGTAAAATACTAGCATGTTAGGAGCAAACTTTTAGAAAATAAAAAGAGAGACGGTAGGATCAATGATGAATCTGAAGAAAATTACTGTTGTAGGTATAGGAAATACATGCTTCATTATCCATAAACATTGTATTAATTGTCACCCATCATCAGTATGTTCTATAACTTGTTTATATATAGATGGTTATGGATTGTCTCTGATCCAGCCATATGCTCTTTCTCTGTGTGTAAATGTCATCCTGCTGTGAGACTCATCAAGTTTTCCATTCTATCTATACAGAAGGAAGATAGCTTGCTTTTATATAAGCTCCAAAATCTGCCTTGTTAGACCAACATCTAACCATCAGAGCCATGGCTTTTCCTAAGGTGTAAACAAATGGAGGGAGTCAAACGGCAAAAAAAAAAAAAAAAAAGCAGCCAAGAAATTAATTCAATTTACCGTATCTAGAACTTCCCAAAAATCTTTGAAACTAGGAATTAATATTATCTTCTTCAACTAAATTGTAAAATTAATAATATTAAAATATACATTGATATGTTCCTGTACAAATTTCAGCCAGCAGCTATTTAAAATGGTCTTGTTTGCATTAATTCTTTGGGGATATTTGCTATTATAGCTAATAAGAACTACATTCCAACTGATGGATATGTTTGAAAACATTTCCATGAAGGAAAATATTAATAAATAAATAATAAAATATTTACAAATGAGAAGAGGATTTTACAGACTTTGGAAGCTAAATGTAACCAAAATTTCAAGAAGAACCTTGAGCAGATTAGTCCTAGTGAATACCAAATGTACCCCGATCCATATCCCAAAGGTGGCCTGGCTTCTTAGTTGTCTCAAGTGGCCCATTCATACATAAAAAGACTTTGACAACAGGACATACAAATCCCTAAGCAATAATACTTGCCTCTTCATCTCACCCAAAGTATCCACAGGAAGGATTGTCAGCATTCTTTTTCTATCTATAACTTTATAGCATTAGTTTCCAAAGGCGGAAAAAAAAAAAAAAAAAGGAATATTATGGGATTCACATAAATGATTTGACTTATCCTGAGAAAGGAAATCCCCCCCACAGTTCTTAATGGTTATGTGACTGGGACAAGCCATGTTTGTACTGTTTGAATACATATCCCCTTACTCCTGCCTGGTGGGATTCAGAGTCACCCACTAAGCAGGATTAACTAATGACTGAAATGAAATCCTGTCAGTTAAGAAAATCTCAAAGGCTTCCTGGAGTTAGGCTGGAAAGATGTCACTAATAGAAGGGCTGTACTTTATGCTTTTGCAATGTTTATAGAACCTCTAACACAATGGAACGTGATTAATGAGGCTCTCTAAACTCTAGCCCAAGCATGGAACTTTGTACTTGTCATATCTAAAGATCAGCCCTTTATCACCCTCATCACAGAAGAAATGTAAACCAGAACCTGATCATTTCCTAGAGGAGTTACCCTGGTTTTCATCCTCAAGTAAGCTAAGGGGTTAAAGAGGAGACATTCACATTTTTTTTAATAAGAATGGCACTTTTGCTTAGGGAAATGCTTTTCTCATAGATATATCTACATTTACCATTTTATTCTACGCTTACAAAACGATGCAAAGCAAGTTTGCCAGGAATTATTATCACCTCTGAGAAGAGACATCTGGGGCCTCAGAAAATTGTGTGGCTTTCCTAAATCTTCAGCTAGCTGGGAACATATTTGATACCAGAACTCAGCCTGCTTCTCTTCCAAATAGATTGAAACGTGCTCTTATACTTAAACACATCCTATAAGGCATTGACAAAGAACTTGGCCAATTAGCGAATTTTCTTAATATCTTCAAACCTAGTCTCTACTCTTTTCCTAAAGCCTGAGAGTAATGTTAAAAGTGAAAAAAAAAATGTGATTTTTCCATCTATGATAAAAGATTTTTCATTGTGTCGATTCAAGACATTGATCTCAAAACCTTCAAATTTGTGTTTTTTTGCCCATTCCAAGCTCACACCTCATTAAATGTGCTCCCCCTCATCTCTCTTCCATCTGGGACGCTGCTGTGAATGCGTGATGGATGGCTCACAGCCCCACTTCCAACCTCTTCTATTCTAGCAACAATTTCCGGAGGCCTGAAAAACAAGGTCTTCCTGGCTGGAGAAAAGTCATTAAAGAGCACATAAACTTGATTTCACCACATCTAGTGGGCAAGCTCCTGTTGGAGAAAAATTAATGTAGAATACCAACCAGGGCCCATTTTCAACTGAGAACAACTATGTCAGTTGTCCTGAAGCTCCTCATGTGAGGATTATAAATCTGTACTTTGGATCCTTTTATACTGTTGAAGGTAGATGTAGATTATTCTTCCTAGACATCTCATCAGCAGTACCCAGAAAAACATGAAGCAGTTCATCCCTCGGTAATAGACACGACATGCCCTTATTCTATTTCCTTCTTCTTTCTTGTCTGCTTTAGCTAAATTTTTTCAGGTAATCCTCCTAGTAAAATGACATGTTTATCTCTCCTAGACATTAAAGTGGAAACCGTGGAGAAACACCTTTGGTGGTTTTGCTTTATTTATTTGCTGGTTGCTCACAGTTTGGGAGCTGTCATTATTTGAGAAAAGAAAGACTCTTGATCTGAGCTCCTTGATGGACAAGATGTTGTCTTTATTTTTTTTTTTTCCCCTTTGGCAACTGATACTCTGTCTGACTTTCTTCTTAACCCATCTGTCTTATGTTTTCTTGTTTTGCCAGAAAAAAAGAAAAATGTGACATCCTCACAAAATGGTATTTATATTGCCCTAACTGGACAGAAAGAAAGAAGATTCCTGATTGATGACTATATAAAGGAATTAAGCTGTCCAAAGGGTATGTTAAAATAATTGATCATTCTATTATCAAAAATGGATTTTTATTAGTAAAATATCATGTTTCCTTGAGCCATAGTAAACAAATGTACTATGTGTTGTAAAAATAGAAGACTCTTTTTGGCAGAGGAGTCTGGTGAGCAGAGAACTTAATACAAAAGCAGATAATTTGTTTTCCCTTATTGACTCACAGATATTTTTTAGATGTTACTTTCTTTTTACAGAGAATAGAGTGGAAAGACTATGTCACCCTGTATTCTGTTTATTTTACTTCTGAATTTTTACAGATCACATGGGTGGATTTAATCAGATTGTAAATGATCTGCTCTTTTGAAAAAGTAGATTAATAGGTAGAATGTTTAGACACACATATTAGTTTATTATTTCTACTATTCTCCATATTCTTTATTTATTAGTCTTAAGATAATTCAAGCCCTATTTATTGGTGATGTAAGAGGAT
Organism: Mirounga leonina; assembly: GCF_011800145.1. Classification (NCBI taxonomy): domain Eukaryota; kingdom Metazoa; phylum Chordata; class Mammalia; order Carnivora; family Phocidae; genus Mirounga; species Mirounga leonina. The sequence goes on along the minus strand of NW_023270825.1, from coordinate 17,247,906 downwards.
CTAGCAAGAATATTACCAAGATTAAATATTCATAGATGTTGACATCAACCCTCTTAGCTTTTTAAAAATAATTTTATTTAGACAAATATTTTGCTTATCATATAATTCACTCCTTTTGAGTGTACAATTCAATTATTATTTTGAGTAAATTTGCCAAGTTATGCATACATCACCATGAATCAATTTTAAAACATTTTAATCACTGCATTATGATCTCTTATGCACATTTACGGTAAATCTCTGTTCCTTCTTCCTCTGGCAGCTACTGATTTGCTGTCTTCAAAAACTTTGTTTCTCTGTAATTTTTATAAATTAAGTCACACAATACTTGGTCTCTCGAGTATAACTTCTTTTTTTTTATTAAAGATTTTTATTTATTTATTCATGAGAGAGAGAGAGAGAGAGAGAGGCAGAGGGAGAAGCAGACTTCCCGCAGAGCGGGGAGCCTGATGCGGGACTCAATCCCAGGACTCCGGGACCATGACCTGGGCCGAAGGCAGACGCTCAACCATCTGAGCCACCCAGGCACCCGACTATAACTTCTTTTATAGAGCAAAATTATTTTGAAGTTCAGGGGCGCCTGGGTGGCTCAGTCTTTAAGCGTCTGCCTTCGGCTCAGGTCATGATCTCAGGTTCCTGGGATCAAGCCCTGCATCAGGCTCCCTGCTCAGCGGGAAGCCTGCTTCTCCCTCTCCCACTCCCCCTGCTTGTGTTCCCTCCCTCGCTGTGTCTCTCTCCGTCAAATAAATAAATAAAATCTTTAAAAAAATTATTTTGAAGTTCACCCATGCTTTACCATGTATCCTTACTTTGTTCAAATAGCAGTCCATTGCATGGATACACTACATTTTGTCTATGTGTTCAGCAGCTGATAGACATGTAGGCTGTTTCCAGTTTGGGGCTACTATGAAACATGCTGCTAAGAGCATTCATGGAGAAGTGTTTGTGTGGACGTGTGTTTCCATTTTCTTGGGTAGATAGATATGCCAGATATTCCACCTAAGGGTGGAATTTCTGGGTTGTATGGTAAATTTATGTTTAACTTTTTTTTTAATTTTATTTATTTATTTGACAGAGAAAGACACAGCGAGAGAGGGAACACAAGCAGGGGGAGTGGGAGAGGAAGAAGCAGGCTTCCCGCAGAGCAGGGAGCCTGATGAGGGGCTTGATCCCAGGACCCCGGGATCATGACCTGAGCCGAAGGCAGACGCTTAACGACTGAGCCACCCAAGCACCCAAATGGAGGTATTTTAAAGGTTAACTTCTTGTCTTTCTACTAGCTCTGATTGGTAATCCATATTCTTGTATCTGCACACTTAATAATCTGACATGATTCCATTTATAAAGCATTAAAGTAAAAGAAGAGGAAACTGTGCTATTGAAACTCAAAACTGCAGCACAATCCCTAGAAATAAAATTAAATACATAATCCAAAGACAGAATGATTCAGATATTTTCACGGTTTCATATTGTTTGAGATTCATTAGATATCTCTTCAAAACACCAAGGAAAATGGGAAAGCCTTTGGAAATCAAGCTTTTAATGCCTTCTTTGGAGAAAGGAACACCATGGTCTTTGCCAACCTATATACCAGACTGTGATCAACAACGGCCCTTCGGTGTTTAGGAAGAAGAATTTAATTCATGCCCTTGTACTATCAATAAGGAGTAGAAATCAAATGCGAATAAGCCCACTTCATTCATATCATATGGCTTTCTAGGGTGTCAAATAAATATAGTACTAATGGAAACTTCCAAAGGTGACACAGAGAGACAGAGGAAGAGACACTATCTGTGAGGAGCTACCTCTCTAAACTTTTTACTATCAAGTTTTAGTGACAATTTACTTTTCCAAAAATGTTTCAAGTGGAGAAAAGGGAAACATGAAATCTAAGTTGTTCCAACTGAGTAAGCAAATGAGATGACTAAATTCAGAAGATTCAAGCATGAAAATAATCTAGCTATAAAATAAAAAAAAAAATAAAGAATCACTTGGAAAAGTTTAGTTACTTCTATTAGCTAAGTGGAGGAACTACAAAAGAAAATTGGCCAACAGCAATTATATGAATTTTTCAGCAATACAGTGAAATGATAGCTAAGAATTCCGTATGTTGGACAAGTTCATTGTTTAGGTAGTTCAAAACTTGGTTGACTGGCACCCGAAAGTATTGTTTGGAGCAATTTTGCAGGAGTTTAGCAACTCTGTATCTTTGAAGCTCTGAAACTTTGTGTAAAACAGGTTATCAGAAAAGCCAGGAATGTCTTAAGATTATACAGAGTAAAAGAGATCTCACATTAAATTATGTTCCGTAAAAAACACGGTCGTTACATAAATAATAATAGTTTGCTCTTAATTTGAGCTTCGAAATAACCCACTTCACTCACTGCTTATATATTTACCCTGGCAGATCGTTTGGTTTTTCCCTTTTGGATAAAAGAGAAACTGAGGCCTTGGGCTGTTATTGATTTCCCTGATAAAGTAGTAGAGACTTGAAGTCGCACCATCCAAGTCCAATTCAGACCTCTGGCAACTACATATAGCTTAATCGATATAGTATTTATCCTTATAATAAGAGTCGGGCAGGCTTGAAAATTATCTCTGACCTTTTAAAGAATGCAATTTTATTTTTTCTAATATATCAATAGACAGTGGGAAGTATGTGTGGTTGTGTTTGTAGATAGATAGATGATAGATATGTAGTCTAGTGGGAAGTTATATGTATTTGTTATATGTTTTATATATATTCTAATTCAGAATCTTTTTTACTCGCTCAACGAAATATGTTTTCTCAGATTAAAATGGCACTTCCCTCTTCATTGGAACTGTAGTCAGATACAGAAGGCTCGGTAACATTTGCTACAATTGTAGCACCTATGTTCAAATCAGTCTCTGGGTAGATCTTTCATCTCTTCTTAAAATGACTTCCATCTTTATATCAACCATATACTCTTTTGAAAAAGGGCATTTCCCTCATTTACTCTTCCCCAGTGCTGTTGGAGAATGTTTGCTTCAAGTTTTTGCCAGCTTCCCTTTGGAACAGAGAGCAAGTGCTTGACAAATGGCAGGTTTATGTATGAGGATATCTCCATGGTTTAACATGCTTTTGTTTCCTGTCATGTGGACCTTCTGTTTTTGTTCACGCATAATCATCTTGTAACCTGCATGGAGAGAAAAAGCAACCAAGGCTTAGGGGAAATGGATAGTCAAGCAATTACTCCTACACTGATTTTCCAATTTTTGGCCCAAAGAGATTTCCCTGAGACAGGGGACTCTGGTTGGTTCCTGGGGTTGCTGTATGCAAAAGGCTGGATGTAAAAATAATGTCATAAGTCCCCTATAAAATCAGTACATTATCAAGAAAGCCTCCTCATCACTTGGATGAGGACTTCCCTCCTCAGAGAATCTGTTTCAGGGCACTAACATGCTTTGCATATACCAAATTGTTTTACTTACCTAATGAGTATGTAATTATTTAAAGTGTATCGCTACTACACTGAGAGATTTTATAGAACAGGGATTAAGTCTATTTATCAAAGTTCTGCTACATGTTTTGTGTTTTCTACAAATGTTTGTTGGATAAATGGACGAACCACAGACTGTATCATGGTGTTTCAAAACCAGCAGAGTATGCGTTTCAACGTCACAGATTCACAGGAATCATACCACACTCACAAAAAGTGCATAAAGAGTGTTTTATACTCATGTGAGAAATGAAAAGCCACCTACCCACAGTGTGTTAATCATGGATTTTCTTACAGTGGCTCTCATCTTAGAAGAAAGGTTGGCTTTTTCTCTAATTGCTACAGAAGCTTATTCATGAACTTAAGACGCACGCTTCAAGCATTTACCAGAATAAAAGAAAGGTAAGACCAACTAAATTCTTTGAGACCCTTAGACTGTCCAGAGACAAGCTAGTTGATTGCTATTGTCCCTTGGAGGGAGAATGAAATGAACACCAAACTCTCAGAAAACCATGAAAGGGAGAAAGGGATAAGAGGTCATGGATGCCATCTTTTTGTAGGAAAGTTGGAATTCTAAACCAACCAGATGTGACAATGAGAACTAGGAAGGTAAGATACATTTCAGAAAAGAACCAACAGGATTTGGAGACTGGGTTTGGGGATTGTAAAGCATGGAGTAGTGAAGATGGGTTCAAACTATATAGCCAAGAGGAGATAGTTGAACACTTTCCTAAGGATATAGAATACAGGGACAGAGGTGCCTGGGAGATTATTCCTAGGCGGATTCAATATTTGGGGTGTTTATCAGTTGCACTAAATGCTTAGTTTGTGCATTTACAAATTTTAAATCCATGAGGGTCAGCAGGACTTAGTGGCTCACTTCCAAAGAACAGAGTATGGAAAAGGATGGATACCTTTGTAGTGGAGAAAACTTGCACACAATACCTCAGAGAGTGATGATGTTATCATCAATGACATCATGCTGATATCATGCTCCACCTGCTATGATGAGATGAGAACAGCACTCCACCTCCCTGGTATTTTTTTTCCTTCCAAACCCAGAACTAGAGTCAGATCAGACAAACCCGAATGGAAAGACAAAATACATGACCACTATTCTTCAGAACTCCCAGATTCATTAAAAACAAGGAAAGACTGAGGAATTGTCACAAACCACAGAAGATATGATGACTAAAGGCAATGTGGTAGAATTGATGGGATCCTGAAACAGAAACAGGATGTTAGTGGAAAAACTGATGATATACCAGCAAAGCCTGGAGTTTAGTTAATAGCAACAGAGCAGTGTTGGTTTCTTTGTTTTGATAAATGTTCCAAGGTAATGTAAGATGATAACATTAGGGGAAGCTGTTCAGGTTGATGTAACTTTCCAATGTTTTGAAGGCTGGGACTCTGTGATGTAATGATAATATTGTTAGCAATAACTGAATAACAACTGAAACTTCTAAAGCACTTTCCTATGCACTGACTCGCGATGTGACAATATTATGAGGCTGGTAGAACAGGTATTTTTATGCCCATTTTATTAATGAGTAAACAGTGGCTCAGAGCCAATCTTACCCAAGATCAAAATTTTCAGGGGCTTGGGCTTACACCATGATCTTACAAATCCAAATCCTGTGTTATCTTTACTTCTGCAAAGTGTTATTATTATGTTTTAAGATTTTATTTATTTATTCATGAGAGACAGAGGGAGAGGGAGAAGGCTCCCTGCAAGGAGTCAAGTCCAATGTGGGGACTTGATCCCAGGACCCTGGGGATCACAACCTGAGCCAAAGGCAGACGCTTAACCAACTGAGCCACCCAGACACCCTTCTACAAGGTAGAAACACAGGAAAATGTACATGTGGATTGTATAGTTGGGGGAGTGTGCAAAAAACATGGAGAGGGGCACGAAAGGTTTGAGATGGCAGTCAAGTTTCAGCTGATGTGGAAACTCCATCGAGGAATGAAGTCCAAAGAATAACGAATGAGCTAACTTTCTGTTGTTAATTTTTTAAGGTTTTGTTTGTTTATTTATTTATTTATTTATTTATTTATTTATTTATTTATTTAAGGGAGAGTGCACCCCAGAGAGAGTGCACAGGTGGGGGAAGGGGCAGAGGGATAGGGACAGAAAATCTTCAAGCAGACTCCCTGCTGAGCATGGAGCCCCACAAGGGGCTAGTTCTCAGGACTCTGAGATCATGACCTGAGCCAAAATTAAAGTCAGACACTTAACTGACTGAACCACCCAGGTTCCCCATGACTTTCCATTTTTTGAGGCTCACAGATTTGCTTTTTGTTTCTCTACTCTTCTACCCTTTTGTATTAGCGATGGTTTCTTAATAAAAATAAAGTAACCTAATTATCCCAGTTTTGTGAGTCTGCAAAATTATTACCCTCTGGAGCCCCTGAACCACATTTACTACTCTTTCACTTCCTGTGGCTCCACCATCACACTTTTCTAAAGCTGACTTATGGATCATGTGGTTAAGAAACTTGTTACAGTTATTCTGTTCATACATTTGATGTGATGTCTTTCTGTACTTAATTTTCCTTGTCCTGATTACAGTCATCCCATCAATAGCCTTTAGTAGGGAGCACAGACAGATGATAGTGTTTGTTTATAATTTATAAAAAGCTATCATCTAAAATACAAATTTTGTACATCTGCAGCCACCTCGTCTCACTTTTTTAATCTTACTCATTTTCTGGCAGCATAAATCAGAAAGTAAAACCTGCACGGAGTTCCATTTTCTTTTAAACAGAAACGTATTCTTAAAGATGAAATAATTATACTGTTACCTCAGATCAAGGTTTCAAAGAACCTCATGTGGATACTTATGTACACTTAAACACAAGAAGATGAGTATTTAAAAGGAGGTAGATTAGTATTTGTCCTAAAATGTGGTCTTCCGTGTTGATTCGGCTGGCTGAAGAGCTCTCCCTATGCTTTGCTGCCACCTTGGCAAACTAGAAGGATTTACAAGGAAATTCTGCACCAGGCCGGCTGGAAAGTGTTCCCCTTACCTCCGTGCGCACAGCCCGGCTCCGGAGGCGTTTGAAAGGGCTATTACAGATTCCCATTGGCTTGGGTTTGTTGCAGAGGGAACTTAGAACATCTATCCTGTGGAGAAACACTTTTTTTTTCTTTTAAAAATAACTCAGTTTTCGCAAGATCCACGTGCTACCCTCTAAATGATTTTTAAAGACTCTTTCTTTCTTTAGTCCAGAACGGAGATGGAGAAAAAAGGAATCTGTAGAAGATTGTCTGAGTTTGCGCTGTGGGCGACGTTCTGGCTCACTGGGGTGTGCCGGTGACAGCAGAGGCCTTGAGCTGTCAGTTTCTCTTGTCTGAGCTTCCATTTCACGTCTAGGAGGTGACTCGCCTCCAACTCCAGTTTACTTCTTGGGAGTCAGGAACACTTAGACAAAGCTGTTTACAAAATGCAAAGCATCTGTGCGGCCAAGGCTGAGCCTCACTTACTCACCTTCTCTCTCTCATTAAAACAAAACAAACCCCCAAATTCATTCATTCATTCATTCACTCACTCACTCGTTCATTCATTCTGCTTCCAAAGGAGCTGGGGAAATACTGCCGATCAAAATTTAGGCACTGAAGCTGACCTGCTGTTTTCAGTATTGGGACTCAGATATAGTTTCTGCATCATCATTCTTGTCCGTGCTTCCCCTGTTCATTCCATTCTAAGGCACGTTCTCTCTCCCTTCCATCTCCCTATTCACAGCTCCCTCAAACCAGCCCCTTCCCCATCTTCTGGCGTCTTGGCCTTATCTGAATATGTGGTCATTCGCCATTGCCTACACTGGGTGAGTGGGTGGGAGACAGCTTTCCCTGCGGTTTCATTTAAATTTTGCGTGGGTGGATGGGTACCCTCCACCAGTCGTCTCGCACACGCAAAACAGTTATAAGCTAGAATTAGAATGAGCGGAGAGTTCCACATCTTCAAAGCACCGGCAGGAAAGGAAATAATACGGGAGGCGGGAAAGAGGAAGAAATAAAGGAATAAAACCCAACTTTGCTTGCAGCTTCAATAAATCTGGTAACTGGAGGCAAAAAATAGATTCCGAGGGCTGGGTCTGGTCCGGATGAAACGCTGGGGCTCCTTCCCATGCCGGAGTCTGGCGCTGGAAGCCTGCCCCTGGCGTCTTGCCAGGCGAATGCCCCCAGACAGTAACACACCCCCTGGAGACGCACGTGAACAAAGCTCTCGCCCCAGAGGCCGCCGCTTGCGGTTTCCGAGTCAGTTCTAGCTTCTCCAGGGAGTGCAGGGCGCACACAGGGTTAAATCAGTTCCCTCCCCAGTAGGAGGGAGAGAAGGGGGAGGGGGGAAACAGCCTACAGTCTCAGGCTGGGTACCTGGTAGTTAGCTGTACGTTCGAAACCTGTCGCTGTCCCTTGCGAGTTTGGCGTCTTCCATTGTCACCGCAGAGGAACGAGCGCTCCGAGATAACATCAGTGGCCGCAATCTCCGTGCCAAGGCGCGGCGCTGCTTCCGCCCGGGGTGCGTCTTTGGCCCTCGGTTCCGGGCGTCTAGCAGCTGCGCCTGCCGCTGTGTCCACCCAGCCCCGGGATCAGGTTGGCGGTTCTCAACGATGGGCAGGAGGGACCTTGGCGGTGACCCCTAAAACAATACCATGCCCCGGGATCCCCGCGGCTGCCGCGCCAGCTTCTTCCCTTTCCAACTCCCCGACCCGGTCGGATTCGGATGAGCGCACTGCGAGGAGACACGGCGGCCGCCAGGTAAAGGGACAGAGGTGCCAGGTGGAGTTTCCCATAACAGCCAGGGCTCCTGCTACGCGGTTGTGGGGAGATAGACATTTATTATTATTATTATTATTATTATTATTATTATTATTATTATTATTATTATT
>NW_023270825.1:17223366-17239542 GCF_011800145.1 Mirounga leonina | reverse complement strand
TTATTATTATTATTATTATTATTATTATTATTATTATTATTATTATTTTATTTATTATTATTTTTTGAACCAGCGTAGGGTGGTCAATGGGATGAGATGTTTTGGCTTTTTCTTGCCTCCAGAGAGAGCATAGGCTGCTTAACTCTTCCCCCCGACTTTAGGGAGGTCTATTTGCAGGTAGAATTCGCCTCCTCGAAAGAGTTTTGTAACTGAGCTTTGGGTCAAAACACACATTTGCCAGTCTGCTGGGAGGATCGATCCCAAAGTGGGGTTCTAGAGCCATTAAGCTTGCTGTAATCCAGCCTCTCAGTTCCCCAGAATGAATAGGATAACTTCTAGGAGGAACACCCCCTACTCCCCCACCCCCGCGTCCACTCCATCTGCGGATAATGTCACCGATGTTATCAAGCGGTTGCATCTAAAGCCACCAGCCCGCCTCCTGCCCGCAATCCGGGATTGATTCGTGGCTAAGAAGATGCCGAGGATGCCAGTGCATTTTCCTTCGAGTTGGGGAGAGGGTTACTTTTTGCCCCAAACCAAGTCTTTCTCCAGCTTTGCTGGTCTTCAGTGGCCCGGCACTGAGCTCGGACCCGCGCGTCTTCCCCGCGCGCCAGGGGGGCGACGAAGGCGCAGACAGCACACCAGGCTGAACTGGGGTTGCGTTGTCTCAGCCGCGTGCGTGGGACGCAGAGAGGGGGCGGAAAGCGCCGGGCGCCCCACCAGATCTAAGTGCCGGGGCCAGGCGGCGGCGAGGAGGGAGGGAGCAGAGCCTCGCCAGCTGCCACCGTGTCCCCGCGCGGACTCGGAGTCGCCTGAAAAGATCCCTCCGCCGCGCTGACCAGTCCCGGGTTCGTCTCCGCGCCTTCAGCGCGGGCGCGGTCACTTCTCATTTCTAATCGGGCCCAAGATCAAGGTTGCCAGTTGAGGTCGGGTCATTAACCAGGGAAATTAAGTATCTGGGAAGGGGGTGACTGGGGCCGACTGGACTCTCAGTGATGCCCGGGAAACTCCGGGATCGCGTGGGGCTCCGGCCAGCGACAGCTGCTGGTGGAGGTGGAGGCCACCGTGGCTGTCGACGCTGGCGCTTTGCTCCTGGAACCTCCCAGCAAGATGGCACTCACTGTCTGTCCTAGTCCAATTAACTCCCCCCCCCCCCGGCGTGCCCCCTCCTCCTCTGGATACTTGTTAGTCACACACTGAGTTTGAGGAGAAGAGAGGTTATGTCGATGTAAATCAAAGTATTTTCCTGACCACTTTGCATAATGCAACAGGAGCAGCGACCCGTGGGCACAAACCCAGGTCGTGTGTGCGTGTGTGAGCGTGTGTGAGAGCGTGTGCCAGCGTGCGTCTCGGCCGTGCGTCTGGGTGGATCCATGCGTGGCTTGTGCTTGGGAGGCAAATGGGGCGTTTCTCCAAGTCCTCTTAACACGACGAAGGCACTCAAATAAGTGAAGGCGGTAGACTCAACTAGGATGCGAAGGAAATAAAAACAATTGGGAAAGTGGTGCCAAGTGACTCACACTTTGAACTGAGGACGGGGAAATCCTCCCGAGCCAGTCTAGGCCACCGCCCCTGCGCAACCTTTGGTCGAGACAGCCCCGCGGATACCTAGGGAGTTGGTCCTGAGCTAGTTTCAAGCTCGCCGTTTGCTTCTCGCGTGGCCCCACCGACGGGCGTCTCGGCGCAGCCTGGAGCCTTGGCTCGAGCTCGCTCTCCCTCTTCTGTTCACATTCAGCCTCTCCACAGACTTGTTAAAACATGACAGCAACTTACTAGAGGCAGAAGGAGCGACAATGAAAGGAGAGGAGAAAACCAGAACCTTTTAAAATATGTTTTCCAAGAAACAGACGTGCACCTGGTTTTCTTACATTACTCTTTAACCTTTTCAAAGAGATTGCGAAGTGGAAACATTGCCCGTATACAAATCAGGCTCCTTTTGCTGTCAAGTCTGTTTCCTGAATCTTTGAGGCTGAATTTAGTTATCCGTTGTAATCTATGGGGAAAGTGAACAACCTTTTTTTTTTTTTTTTTTTTTTTCCCAGCAGCCAGAGTGAAGGCAGAAAATAGGTGTTCAAAATAATCATGTTAAACTTCGGATTATTTTTCCAATTAAAGTTATTTAATAAGCCCCGGGATCAGGGAGTTAACTGGTGATGGCGTGGGGGTGGGGGTCGCAAATCATCAGGGTTGCCTTCATTTGAAATAACGCCATCTTGGTTGAGAGACTTGTTATATTTTTACCCTCTAATTTCACGTTTCGATCATTTCTCAGTGTCTAAGTAATAGATCCTGTGGCTTGGAAGTACAGCCCAAGCGGGCAGGGAGGAAATCGACTTCCAGCGCTGAGACGGTGGCATTATCCCTAAGAGTTGGGGGTGGGATGATGCTGGCTAGAGAGAGGAGAAGGCTTGCTCGGTCAGGGTGGCATCCATGGTGTTGGTCCAGGCGTCTGCAACTCTCTTCGGGGAGGAGAGAGTTAAAAACCGAGTCCGACTTTGCCTCTTGGAAAGCAAGGGTTGCAGCCGCGCCTCCCAAGCATTCTTTAAACCAGAAATGTGGGAGGGACTCTGAAAGGGAGGGAATAAAGGAGGGGGGCAGAGAAAGAGGGCTCGAGGAGGGGAGCGCGCCAGAGCGCGAGGGACCGAGGGAGAGGAGGAGCGCGGGGGCGACGCAGGCGATCCCGCGCATTCATTACTGTAAACATCTCCCGGGGGTGTCAGGAGGGGTGGGGGCGGGGGCCGCGGCGTCTACATTAGCCCGGCGCATCCGATCGAGGCAGCAGTGAGGTCGGAGCAGCCTCGGGACCCACGCCGGGCCGGCGCAGCACTTGGAGCGAGCCCCGCGCCCGCCCCCGCGCAGCCCCGCGCAGCGCCCTGCTCCGGGCTCCGTGCGGTGGGCTTCCAGGCGCCCGCGGAGCGCCCGCCCGGATCCCCGGCTGCCCCCCGAGGTCCTCCGCCTCTGAGGAGCCCAGGCGCTGCGGGGCCTCTTTCCGCTGCCTTCCCCGCGCGCCCTGCTTCCTTCGGGACTCGTGGCTCGGTCTAGGCGGAGAGGGGGAGGCAGAGGAGGAAAGGAGGCGGGGGCCGCGGCGCCCGGAGCCGCGAGAAGGTGGCATGCCCGAGCCCTGGAGGCGGAGGTGGCGGAGGACGGGGGAAGACGATGCCGCGGCTCCGTAGAGGAGAAAGGCGAGAGCGAGCTAGGCGAGAGGGGCGCCGGGGCTCCGGCCCGTTGCGGGGAGGCGCGCGCCGCTCTGAGGCTCCGGCCTCCGCACCCCCGCGCCCCGACGCTGCGGGCGAGCAGGCTGGGTTTCGGCAGCCGCCACCGTCGCCGCCGCCGCCACTCGGAGGACCCAGCAAAAGTTTGGATCTGGGGGAGGACGCGGCGCTGAGCGAGATTACCACCGGGGCTGGAAGGAGACCTCGAGAACCTTCGCAGGTAACGCGCACCCCCAACCCTCTCCTTCCATGCCCCGCCGCTGAGCTCCTGCTCCTTCCCAGTGCCTTTCCCGACGCTCGCCAGATCTGAGTGAAAGTAAGAAGGCGGCGAAGTTCAAGATGTCGGGGATGGGCACCTAGCGCGGGGAGATCTACAGTCAGGTTAGAGGGGCCCGCGGCGCTTCTCTGCCCTAGGTGGGCAGCTGTGCAGGGAGGTGAGCCTCCCCCGGGGATGGATGAGAACCCTCGGCCCTAGCCGGGGCCTCATCTTGTAGCTCGTTGGAAATTGAGAATGTGGATTCAGGGGCTTCTAGTATTCTTCAATCCGGGAGAGTGATGCATGGATTTCACTCACTCCCACCCTCACCTCCTCACCTTCACCCTCTCACTCTCTCAGCCCTATTTAGCATCTTTTAAAAATGATAGGAGCCCACTCCCATTCGCCCACCTCATTTAATTGGTGCAGGAAAGCAAATCTGTGTGTGTGTGTGTGTGTGTGTGTGTGTGTGTGTGTGTGTGTGAAAGAGAGAGAGAGAGAGAGAGAATCAAGTAAAGGGAAAAAATTACCTTTTCCCCCTTTGACATCCCCGGAGTCTTCCCTTCCTCCCTCCTTCCATTCACCTTCTGGCGTCATAAAATAAAAACTTTAGAAGTCACATTTTTATTGCAGTATGAGATGAAACGTGTTAGCCATTGGCAACATGAATTTACAGTGATGTGTGTGTGTGTGTGTGTGTGTTGGGGGGGTGGTTAGTGGCCTTGCAGAGAGGCTGGTTGTTCTCAGTGGCCTGACACACCATGGTGTGGGGGGAGCAAGTGGTCCCGTGTGTGCACTTGGGGCCAGGGGCAGCAGAGAGAGAATATGGTCACGTTTCCGGAACAGCAGCCTTACTTAGGTTAACTAAGAAAATAACTCCTGCTTTTCCCTCAGAGAGCTACAGAAAGATTTCAGCCCCAACTCTCCACAGTCCCCTTTCCCCCAGCTGAGTCTCAAAGCAGCTCAATATTTGCTGCTTCTGTCATCGTTATTATGATCATTATTTATTCACCTGGAAGCTCATCTTGACTTCTCTTGTAAATGGAAAGCAGTCTCCAAGAGCTTTTGATTAATTTTAGTGGAGGGAATCTCTTGTAAAGCTTGCAGTAAGCTAATCAAGTGCAAAGCACAAATCCGTGTAAATGCTAGTGCAGAGTGCAAGGTGCTGATTAGATTTCTTCACATTCTGCATTTGCTGTGCAAAGCCCCATCTAAATGGGAGCTATTACTTACCACTCAGCTGGGAGGCTCTTAACTCACACAGGGTTTCAGGGAGCTTTGGGGCATGTCCCCTTGCTCAGAGGCTTATTGCTAAATTTATTATGTCTAACTTCTCCTAGCCAAAAGCTAAAATGTAGGCTAGCTTCCATATAGGAATCCATATTGTTTGTGGGTTTAAGTGATATGACCTTCCTAAGTCTACAGTGAAAGGATCCCCAAACATTTTGAGGTAATAGAATGCAGGTTGGCATTCGTCCAGGGATGTATTTGGTTGTTGCAGTGCGAATGTAAAATGTTAGGTCAGTATCTAAAGTGTTTAACAGAACTGGACTTTTTCTTTTTTAATTACTAAGCAATATGCACCAGGTACATAAGATTGACAGGCCACCATATTAGAAGAGAATACATCTTTGGTTAATACACATGCCATGAAAAGTTGCTTATTTCCCCATGATGTTATTGTTCCTCCAAATACAACTTTTCTTCCTCTCCTCCTCAAAAGCCCCAAACAGGATAGGGTTAAACCATTTAAGAATTTTTAATAATCAGCAGTGGAGGTGCAGTACCATACTGTTATGTTGAGTTGCAAATATCTGAGCGGAGGAGGTTGGAAGATGAAATTTCAAGCATTATTCCATGTCTCTGCCCGTAGGTACAAGAGATTGTAAGAAGTGGGCTAGCCGTGTAGCAGAACGTATTACAAACCTAGCATGGAAAGAATGCTGGTTTAAAAAAAAAAAAATGCCCATGTCTTAACACTTCAGTAGTTTCACTGCAGTTTTAGAAATTCCAGGGGATGCTTTTAACAGAAGAAAGTAGATTCACAAATGACACCATGCTGGGCTGCCTTGAGGTCCCCTAGGCAGTCATGGTTTTTCCCCTGTATGCTAGGTTTCAGATGATGTGATCTTATCCGAGTTTGACTATGACCGGCTGGATCTAATTTGAACCTCCTCTGATGCCCGTTACATTTATATTCTGGCCTGCTGGAGAGTTTGATTTAGGATTTAGACATATCTCCCTGAAGCAACCTTATATCTTCCCAGTTTGAAGCTGTGGTTTCAGGAAAGCCTCAAGTATGTATGTCCAGAAGCCTTATTCTGTAGAGACTCAGTGTGAACATCTGATCTAGTTTGACTCTTCAGTCTTATACCCTACAAGGAAGAATTGCTGCTTCTGTGATCAGCAGTGTCTGAAGTTAAAAAACAGCAAAGGGTAGGGGGGCTTTCGGTTTTGTTCATTGTTTAGAAGATTCAGAAAAAAAGAGCAAGGTGATGCAATTTTATTTCCATTCAGGTCAGACCTTTCTGAAGAATCATCTTTTGGTATTTTTACTTTAATTTCAATTCAAGTTCATTTTTCACTAGATTATTTTAGTAACTTTGTGGTTTCTGCTACAGTGATTCAAATTCAGTCCATTAGTGACCTCTATCTGTGAGAAGTGGATACTCATTTTTTTTTTTTCTTCTCATCAGTCTGCAGATTATGGGGGGTGGGAACCAACAGCTCTGTAGTTCTTTCTGAATATTTAGATTTTCCAACCTGATTTTTCTAATACGGAGTTCAGCATGGGTAATGATATTTAACAACAGTAATAAAACGTTACAGGTTAATAGGCTACTAAATGGTTATTCCATATAGCATTGACAATATGATCAATATAAATAAAATACCAGGGCTGTCCACTGCCAGTAAAACGATTGTACAGTCAGGTAGACTAATGTTTTGAGACTCACAATGCTGCTGAATGTAAGTGAAGTTTTATTGCCCCTAAGTGCTTACATAACAAGGGAAACTTGAGACAAGCTCAGAACTACATGTGATAACTAGACTTCATAGTAGCCATGTGTATATGTCTTTAAATTCAGCTTTGCTTCTGCTGTGAACTTATGGTACAGATCAGGGACAAGGTGGGATGTGAGAAGGGTGTCTATAAACAGATGGTCTTTTAAGAAGACTTTTAAAATCTGATTCCTAATCCCAGCTTTGTCTTCTGAGGGTTTTCAAATTGAAATTTCAATTTGAGTTGATTATTCTAAATGGTGATTGAAGACAGAGTTTACTGAATTTCTTAGGTGGGCGGTTACCATTATCTGACATTTTCCAGATGGTTTTTGATGTAGTGGTGTTCAGGGATGTGGAATTTTTAGGAGGTTTTCTTTCTTTTCCCTTGGGCAGGTTTTATGTAAAAGACATTTTTAAAGACCAATGATGATGATGATGATGATGATGATAATGATGATTTTTATTATTATCAAACAACCATTAGAATATCCCAGCCAACTTTCTTTCCTTTCCCCACCTTCCAAATTGCTTTGCTTTTTAAAAATTATGTATTTTTCCTGGAACTATATGTTGAAGATAGGACTAAGACAACCAGTATGTTTTTACTCTTTTGAGCAATGTGAACTCCAATTAAGTATCTGTTTATAGTAAAACACATACACTCACCTACACATCAAGAACCATTTTAAGACAGAGATTCTTTTCAAGGTTTTAAATATGTTTCCTTTTAAAGAGCTATGACACAAATATTGTAATAAAAATATCCTGTGTTCCGATGAATACAGAGACTTATTTCAGCCACATGGAACAGTAAAACACTGTATTAGCAAAATAATCAGTGGTATTTTCAGTACATGGTCAAAATCTGTTAGAACCTTCATTTTTTTTTTTTCTTGGCAAATTTCACATCTACTGGTCTTTTTGGTTTTCTTTGATTCCTTCTACTGAGGCTCTTTGAAGTGATTCAAAATTAAACAGTAGCTACTTTTTTTAGAGAAATTCATCATGTTATATTCAGGATTCCAGAAGAGTTAATGATGCAGAAAAAGTCCTGCAAAACATCTTTCTAAAAGAAGTCCTTCTCTTGTAGGCTTCCCACTTACGGGCCTCCTGTACCATTTGCAGTGAATTGGAGCTCCATTATTTATTTATTTTTCAAATACCACCTCTAACTTAATTTAATGTGGGATGTGTTTCTGCAGAAGCATGCAGCACCATGTGTCCCGAGTCTCCTGAACAAAGCAGTATCGTTTTTATGTATCTGCAATAAGGGAAAATCAAAGAAAATATCCGTGTATACTTTGGGAATTCAAAAAGGCCACATTCATGATTCTCAAACACTGGTCAGTTATTCTGCTGATGCTTAATAAGGCCACACGTTTTCTGGCAGTTTAGTGGTTAAAGACCTCAGCCATTTTTTGAAGCATTCACAAAATAAATCCCTGGGTGTTCCTACCCATTAGGTGCTCATTAGAACTGAGCAGTTTTTCTCACTTTCTTCCCAGGTTGCTTTTAAGGAAATGTGCAGGAAACGTGGCAAAAGGTCCTCTTTCCCCCTCAGTTCACAGGTCATGTGTGATAATTTCAGTTCTTTTTGTTAGAGCTTTCAAGACACAGATAAAGGAATCTTCCATCTGAACCTTTTAAGAACCTGAGGTCCTTGGGATTTAAACCCACTAAAAACCATTATGTCTCAAAGCTCATAGGTAGTTATGAGGCCCTTGGAATATTGAGACCCCCTTTAACGGGGAGTAAAAGAACAGCGGCTCCCAAAGTCTGTTCACAAATATAGCGTCCCTTGAAGTCAGCAGAGGTCATGAGCTGAATGGAAAACATGAGACTCACATCAGTCCCGAAATAGGTCCATGTGCTGGTGTTACTTGTCCCCAGCTGCCTATGGGCGTCACTTTTCATGAAATCCAGTGTCAAAATAGCCTCTGTGATAGTTTCCTCTCCCACTTGGCTCCAGAACTCGGGCTGAAATATTTTGAAGAAGGAAACAATGCAGGGAATCCTAATATCCCTCATAGATAAAGAGGAGATGAAGTCTATGGGAAGAGACTAGATAAGCATTTGCCATAGAGGTGCTGGGAAATTCTCTGTGTGCCCCGAGGGATGAAATGGATTCATACCTAGCCCTTACCCCCTCCTCTCTTACCTTTCCCAGTTGTCACATGCAGGATTTGATGGCTCACAGCTGCCTTTGTGAGTTGGTGTGAGAAAGACCTATGAGCCTGGCCTCTCCTTGGGTGGCTGGAGCCCAACAATTTGAAAGGTACCCACGAATGCACAGAGTTCTCCCTGAGACCACTGGGCTTTGCCCAAAATGATGAACGTTACATTTAATCACACAGATGTTTGAATTCTCCAGATACCGTTTATAAGTTTCTTCCTTTACCAACCTATCCGAAACGGTCAGTTGGATTTCTTATTAAAATAATAACCATTATTTCAATCACATAAATATGTAGTTGTAAAAAAAAAAAAAAAAGTATTTCATTGTCTCTCCACCATTAGAGTAGATACAAGTTTTCCTGTTATGGCTGAGTATAATTTTATGATGTAGGCCTTGTGATTTGGGACCTTAACTGTGGTAGGGAGTGAGCAGTAGGGAGGTTGTTTTGGAGGAAAGAAAATATGTGTTTATATAAAGAAAACCTGCATTCTCATGTCAGCACACTCCTTTGTACATTTATGACCTTGGACAAATTACTTAATCTCCTGGAGACTTAATTCCCTTTCTGCAGAGTTCAACAGAGTTGTTGCAGGGTCAGATAAGATTAATGTGTGGGAAAATACCTTGATAATCATACCAGTGTTATATTCCTATAAAGACGCATTATTCAAATTGGTAACATTTATCCCCACAGGACTGCCATGTACCAGGATAGTTCTGAGTCTTATACTAAGGCAGAGTGCTCTGCCCTCCAGGAGCTTTGGCTTTTGTGAAAGTAATGGGACATCACTGGAGCAGTCAAGTGTCTGGTGGCCCTCTACGTCATTTCTTCTATTCATCTAACGGGGCCTTGTCTTCTTTTGTAAGTTTGTTCTGTTTTGATGAAAGTATTCTTTTCAAGGATCAAGGGTAATTAGGGTGAGATTTGTGCAAGGGCCAAACTTTCCATCCTTGACATGCTGGCTTGATGTTGGAAACTGAATTTATCACAAATGGATTCCACGGGGCTCTTTTGGGAAGAAACCATCCACATTCCTGCAGTAAGGTTGTTTCTCCTTTTGGCTGGATTTATACTTGAGTCATCCAAGTTACTTTCGCAAAAGCACAAACCATTAATAGAATATATGATGATGTTTAAAATTTTGGTTTTGCAACGTGAGGCAGGCTGGATGCAAAAGACTGCCTCTTTGGTAGGGCAAACCTGAACTCATTCTCAGCGAATGGAAAGACTTGATTTATTATGATACTGACATACTCTCCAAAGCTTGGCCTTATTTTGGTATTGTTAGTATCACAAAACCCTTGTGGGACAGTTTTTTTGACAACTTATTTTTCCATACTTTGTTCAGTTGCATTTTTATAATTATCCAATCTGAGACAGTTTCAATTTTAAATGTTCCAAGAGTGAGCATGTTTATTTTACTTTCTTGATTTGTATACATGTAGGCCTTTGTAAAGGTAAATTTTTAATCATTTTATCGTTGCTTAAATGAAGCTTGCAGAAAACACATGCATATGTGAAGTATACTTATAAAATGTATGATTAGGTTGTGATTCTTGATCAGAAGGAATGTTTTTTATCCATTATTTGGATGTATGGCAGTGTGTATTTAATAGTGTTCTTTTCCGTTTCTGACTTACTAGTTGCCAAAGTTCTGACACTTGCCCCGCCCCCCCCCAAGTTGATGAGAACTTTAGCAGTGCATTGTAAAGTACCTGGCCATATAATTCTGTTTTTACATGACAAATTACTTTTGTAGTTTGGCAAAATTAATCTGACTGCTTTTTGTTCTGGCAGTGCTGAATGATACAATAATAATATTTGAAGAAGAAACATGTTTGCCACTACTCTGAAGAGTTCTGCTAATAAAACCAGAAGAGTCTGGAGGTATATGTGTGGGGAGTTAAAAAGGCACAAACAAATCTAAAACTTAGATACCATGGGGAGGGGGTGCTTTTTATATTCTTCAACTTGGTGGTGCTAATGTAGCCCATATGTTCCTAACAGAATAGAAGAATGAAATAGCCAAGTTATTTTTAATTGGACATTTTCTTTTCCAAATAGGTCCTAAAGAAACTCTAAATAAAGAAAAGCGCAGAATGCAATGAGGGAAGTTATTTTTGTGTGAATGGCTTGGTACTCATGAAGGAGATATGATTCTTTTAGAGGCAGAGGGTATACATCAGATGATAAAGAAAGATTTTCCATTCATCCAATGAGTGATTTTTAGCACTTGCTGTATGCCAGGCACAGAGTAAGATTGGAGAGGCAAGTGGTAATGCAGGATCCCTCCACCTGAGGCTGCCTAGGCTGGGGAGGAGAGAGGGAGGCACAAAACCTAATTGCATTTGGTTTGTACATGACTGAGGACAGTCAATCCTAACTGTGCCAGGAATACATAGTATTATTGAAGAAAGCTTTATGTTTGGAGAGGGATAGTCTCGGGTTCTCATGCTGGCTGTGTCACTTGCTAATTTGATAAACTTGGGCAGATTTTTAAATGTCTTTTAATCTCTGTGTCTAGTCTAAAATGGGAAAAAGCATTCTATACTCATAGAGCTGTTCTTTGGAGGGTTGAGATAATTATGTAAAATGTCCGCCTATCTAGCACACAGTAGAGGCTTAATAAATGCTGACTACAGATCCTTCTCTCTCTGAAATGATAATGATTCCATTAGGTTACTCTCCCCTTCAACAAATATCTTTGCCATTTCTCTGGAATCCCCCAAAAGGCTTTGGACCCCTTGAACCTATCCACTAACAAGATACAGCCTCTTCTGCAAAATAAAATTCCAATATTTATGTGTGAAATAGCATGAAAAGGACAGCAAGGGAAATAAGCACTTCACACGGCGGCAGAAGGAGCTCAGAGCTAGTGGTATGCAGCAGGCTGCTGGTGTGATAGGGGCTGGAGAAAGGAGGGAGAACAGAAAAGAGGACACATCTCAGTTTGGGGAATCAGAAAGTGGTGTCAACCGGGTCCTGGTCTAACTTGTAGTTTCTTGTCCTTGTTATTGCTATTGTTCATTGAAAGCACAGGCTTTGACAGTTGAGGAGTGCTTCTCCACGCACCCCCCCCCACCTCTATGCACCCTTCCATGGGTGGCCAGTCGTTATAGCTTGCAACAAGTCCTGTGTCTAGACTATGACAGTGGGCGCACCGAACTGTGGTTATTATGTCTTTGCCAATGTACCGAGATTTTTATCAGAATGAATTTTAAATTCTTGCTTCACGCAATTCATCTCACACATGACTCTTGGCAGAGTCATGCAAGTATTTTATTGTAGGAGATTAACATGTAAATTATTGTTATATTATATAATTCTTAGTTTGTACTCAGAGAATGATTGTACCTTGCTGGTATAATGACAGATGTCCAAATCAGAATGATGCTATTGGATTATCAGTTTAGCGTGGAAATATTTCTTTCAGAAAGTAGTTTTCAGTTAATTTAAGTAAAGGGACTTCTAACGGCTTCTGTGGAAGATACTCTGAACAAATACAGAACTAAAAGGCACTGGTCAAAATACACGATGCTGGGTTATTTTTCATTTGTCATTGTAATTGGGTGACTACATAGTATAATTTTTTTGCTTTCTACTCAACAATTAAAATGTAGGGTTTTTTGTTTCCACTATGAATCTGTAAATTTATTGCTATAAGAAAGTTATACTTAACAAGATGTTAGGCATGTCCCTGACCTCCAACTCCAGAAGCACAGAAGCTTTTCCTGGTAAGATCACATAATATATAATGTACTGTATACACATATAATTAATCAAATTGGGGCAGAGAGAAGCAGGTACTAGGGTATATTTTATAAGGTGTTAGCATCTCAGTAAGTAGCTTCCAACCCAACATTCCACCCAGCGTAAAACAATAAGACCTTGTTTTGCTACTTTAGAACATGTAAGGGAGATTAAAATTCTTTGGAAAATGGTTTAAAAAATTTCTTTTACTCAAATAGGTAAGGGACAAGTCCAGTAGTGTTGACAGCAGTGGAATTTAAAACTGAAGTCTAATAACCTCTGAGTCCCGAAGGAATGCACGGCAGACATCTGTTTTAGTCACGCGCTTGTAACCGGGCATTTGACAAAAATTGAATCCTTACCGTGTGCCAAGCACCATGCTGTTTTGGCTTTTGGGATATTATTTCAAAGAAGACCTCATCCTTGCTCATCAAGAAATCTGATAGGTTGACCTAGGGACACCCTCTTCCAAACTTGACTCATCGGTCTGAATCAACTGGAGATGTTGCTTAAAAACCCAGGTTCCTGGGCCCTAGCCTGGAGGTTCTGATTTGTTAAGCCCGCGAAGAAGCCTGGAAATGTGGATGCATAAAACCCTCCAGGATTGGAGTTTACTGACCTCCATGATTTCTAGAACTTTTTCTGTCACAGAGACTCAGTAGTTTTATAACCATCTGGTTTATAGTCATTTGTGAATTTCTGACAGTATTTTTTTTTTCTATGTGTTTTGTCACATAGGAAGTATTGCTTGATTTAACCCAACTGTTCTAGTAAAGAACCTTCTAAGGGGCCAGACATCAGGGCTGGCTTCTCTCTCGGTAGCCACAGTCTCCTGTGTGATGCCACCACCAGGCATCTGTGTCCCTTACACTACTCACTGTACTGGTTTTGGTATCCCCACAGTTACTTTCCTAAAAAACAAATTGTATTACTTTAGCCATCTACCACTCAGATTCCCTGTTCCTCTGGATAAGGCCCATCCAAACTTGTTATCAGGACATGTGAGACGTGATCCTCTGGGTCTCAAACCATCACTCAAGCCTCATTTTCTTTTCTTTTTTCTTTTTTTTTTTTTTTTAAGATTTGTATCTATTTATTTGACAGAGAGAAACACAGTGAGAGAGGGAACACAAGAAGGGGGGAGTGGGAGAGGGAGAAGCAGGCTTCCCGCTGAGCAGGGAGCCCGATGCGGGGCTCGATCCCCGGACCCTGGGATCATGACCTGAGCCGAAGGCAGATGCTTAATGACTGAGCCACCCAGGCGCGCCTCAAGCCTCATTTTCAAGCACCCATCTCCTGCACCCATGTTCATGATAAGGCATGGCCTTTTGATGCTTAGCCTTTCCCATGCTGCTTATCCTTTATGTAGAATATGACCTCTAACTCTCCATTTGGCAAATTCTTTTCCTTTAAGACCCACATGAATGTCACCTTCCCTCCTAGTCAAAATTACTCATTCCTTTCTCTGGGCTTCTACAGCATTTTGTTTGTACCTTTATTATTTCTCTGCTCATGTTGTATTGTAATGTGTCTGTTCTAATCTGTCTTTCCCACTGGACTCCAAGAACCTTGGCTCATTCGTTCCATCTCCCTAGGGTTGACAATAATGCCTAAAGCACCAGATTCTACATAAATGCAGTTGAATGAATAAATGCATAATTGAGCTGGCCAATCCCGGAAGACAAGAAGATTCACAATCTAGTGATAGGAACTCCTTCCTCTAACCCCACAGATTGGTTGCCCAATGGGGAAAAAATACAACCACCCCTTTCTGCCTTCCTCTAAGCAGGTTTGTCAGGTAAATGCCTGCTGGTTAACCCAACCCTGATCAGCATCAGGCACTCCAAACCACACATGAGGCAATTCAGATGCCACACTGGAAGATCTCTTTAAAGAAGAAATAATTCCACTTGATGATATATCTTTCTTGGCACCGAGTGAAACCATCAGTTAAGTAGTTGTGCATGCAGATGTGGTTAACCATAGGATGAGAATTTAACTCACACTATTAACTTTGTGTATCTTTCTTGGCATAATTAAGAGAGCAAAGCAAAGAACTCATGAAAATTTTGTGCATTTGCACTCTTTTTCATTTTTTTACCCTTTGCTTTTATGGCACATTATTTCCTGATGGAGATATCTGAGCAGCCAGGGTTCTCCAGAGAGGAGAAAAGAAGACTAGAAATCATAACTTCTTAATCAGTCTGTCTCCACAAAGCAGGATCCACCTTAGTCTTCATGATGTGCACACTGAAAAATATTTGAAGGGTACAATAAATTCTAAACTTACTTTTATTTAATGTGGTCATTCAGTCCGTCTTCTTCTCCAAAAGATAATTTTAACAATACTTTGCTACTTTCATCGTGAATTATCCATTGATGAACAGAGATGACTTGCATGCATGTGGGCCGGGTGTATGCAAAATTTCCAGGGGCTAAATAAGTAGAAGATGGTGGAGCATATTTTGATATGCTTTTCCCTTAACCTTTGGGTCCCTCTGGGCTGTCTGTTATGTTGGCAACACATTCAATGGCAATAGGAAATACATGGAATGACACCTGAGATGATTTTTGATAAGCCACTGTGCTTATTAATATAAGAGGCTTAGAACACAACCCAGAAGATCTTATAATGTTAATTTATGGGACTGTTTAGAAACAGTATGCTCCCCTTATTCCTGAATCACACTGAATATCAGCAAGACCATAGTCTCATCTAGGGGAATAATAACAATAATAATAATAATAATAATAATAATAATAATAATAATAGCAGTAGTATTAAACACTACATAAAGGTATGGATCATAGATAAGGTTTATTTAGAGTGCCACTTATGCAGTTCATGTATATTATCACATTTAAATTTTTATGAAACCCTATAAAGTAGGTTCTGTTTAGTAATACTGCTCATAACCCAATTTTACACACAGGGAAACTGAAGTGGAGAGAATTGCCTCAGGTTGCTTACCTTATTTTGTAGCTATTAATTATCTTTATAGGATAGCTGAGCACTGAGTAATTTCCAAAATTAACTCTGCATTTATTTTTCCATATCTGTAAAATCTGAATTCAAAGGAGATTGTTCATGGTCCAGTAGGTAATCTGTGACACAACTTTTTGTATTTGATTTTTTTAGTAGATAACTATGTAAGAAGTCATTATTTGCTCTTTGCCATTTTTGAGTGAAAAAGGTTCTTGGGTCTCTCCAGGTGTTTCTGTAAAATGGGAAGAGGGAAGAATCACTAGTTTGAAAATAAAGTGACAATTGTGATCCTATTTTCTGTACTAATGAAAGTCTGTAGATAAGTGCCAGATTGTGGGGTATTTGTTTTGCAGAGAACACTCTCCACTTTTTCCTTTACCAGCACTACTAATAAATAGTTAAATGAATTGATTTTCACCTCATTTTCCCTGTGGAGGTGATAATGGACGATAGAATGACCAGAGGGCAGATAATAGCGTAAAGCTAGTGGCCTCTGAGAGAGTCTGGAAATAATGGAGAATTGACTGTGTTATAAATAGGTCAGATTCTCTCGTTTTCTAGACCTATGTAATTGCTCAGGCTGTAGACTTTATTGGGGAAGAAGAATGACCCCAAGATGGGCTGGAAAAGGCTGTTTGTTCTCCATTGGTGGTTTGAAAAGAAGCACAAATGTGTTTGAAAGTCTTCACCTTGTTGAATGTGATGTTTGTCCATCCCTCCCTTTTCTTTCTTTTATTCTTTCTTTCTTTTTTTCTTTCCTTCGTTCCTTCGTTCCTTCCTCCCTCCCTC
>NW_023270825.1:17171274-17223356 GCF_011800145.1 Mirounga leonina | reverse complement strand
TTCCTTCCTTCCTTCCTTCCTTCCTTCCTTCCTTCCTTCCTTCCCCATCCCTCCCTTTCCACATCTTGTACCAATGCACTCATCTCTGTGTGTAGCAAAGTTGTGTTTTTTGAGTTCAGGAATTGTAGTAAAGACCTCCCAATTATCAGTCCTTCCTAATTCCATATGAATATTATCCATGCTGCCTTAATTCCTTATTTCCTACTCCTTAATTCCCTCGTTTCCTTTTAGACAGCTAGACCATGGCTACAGGTGTTTCTGTGTCCTTCTGTCCCTATATGGCCTTTACCTCTCATGAGGCAACTCTGGATGGGTGGCATACTAGAGTCAGTCTAGATGAGCTCATTGATGGAGTTATGAAAGCAGGCTCCGCCCAGGCATGGGAGCAGTTTGGTGAATGGCCCCGTGGCCAGCCAGCTCCATGCCACATGAAAACACTAGCTCTGTTTGGCCCTTCAGGAAATTCTTCGGCATTTCTGTCTGTGATGGTCTGAATTTGTCTGAATCAGGTGAAACCAAACATTTGCTATCTGCAGTTTGCAACTGAGAAATGATCAGGCCATGTGAAAAAAATGTAGACATACTCGTGTCGCTCCTACCAGGAATGGCTGCCTGGCCTGTCTGGACCATATGCATCTGTAACAGATCAGCCTATGGCCCCATGTCACTCTTCCCTCTGCACTCTGAGTGGTGACCTGATTGGATTTTCTGCTGGACTTCAGCGTGGGTGTGTGTCAGTGTGAGCTGATTGCAGCGAAGTCCCAGCGAAGAACTTAATCTGTACGTCTTTATTAAACAAGTTATGTTAGCTAGAACCACTACTTTGAGCCATATTTGATGACTCCCATTCATTCATTTTCAAGTATTCTATCTCTCGTTTTATGCATCTTTTCAAAATCCTGTCCTTCTAACCCTTGCACTTTGGTTCCATTTTGGCCTACGCATGCCTTTCCTCCCTTTACTGGCACACCGTAGTTACCTTACTCTTCCTCATGCCAGGGATGATGACATTACTTTCCATTATGTACAAGGTCAAGTCTAAACTTCTTAGCCTGCTACTAAAGCTGTTCCTTCTGTAGCTCTCCCTAATCTCCCCAAAGAAAGTTTATCTTCTCTTCTGAACTAAATTTAGAGTATGTCCTTACTTTTATCTTTGTAGCAGTCTTGTTGTGGTGTAAAATTTTACCAAGTGCTCTGTCTCCACTATCTGTGAGCTCCCCTAGGGCAAAGGTCATACCCAATAAATGTTGGAGGTGCTAAATTGACCTCAGGTAGCTAACCCCAAGCTACCTCTGTGAAATTCCTTTACAGCACAAGTCTGTGTCTCCTTCTATCTGTACTACTTCCCCGTGGATTTTAAATATGGCACAAATTAATATTAACAAGGTTTGCACAGATAACTCTTATGTATTTGAGTTTTAAAGTTACTTAATGGAATAAGCTCCCTTTGTTGCGTTGGTGGAAATCTTTGTCAAAGCAGTGCGCTCTTGCTTTGAAAACAGGAAGGTAGAACATTCCAGCAGCATCATGAACCCTCTGTTTATATTTGTAAAACCTGTCGTCTTTCCAGGCCTCTAGGCAAGAGCAAATAGACATAATCAGAGGCATTAGAACTTGATTATGTTCAATTGGATTCTTATAACTGAGGCTTGATAGCCCAAATTAGTGGTGTGCTAGTTTATACTGAAAGAGATGGTTGCATTATTGCAAAACCATAGACTTCAGCTTGCTGGAATCTTTGACGACATCTGGATGTTTTGAAAAATACAGCAATCACATGTTTTTTATTATCTCCATAATTGTATTCTTTTTAAAAGGGAGCTGCATAAAGACGTAGGGCAGGGGGTAATGGAAGGCGATGGGGTTTAGATTGAGATAGATGGATTTGAATCCTGGTTCTGCCTCAGCCAGCTAGGGTAACTAGAGCATATTTTGTTTTTGTTTTTTTGTCTTTGTATGTACTTTCTCCGTTTTTAAATAAAGAAAATTGTTATGCATCTCATAGGATCACTGTGGTAAATAGAGCAGGTGATGCCTGACTCCCGTCAAGTACTAGTGAGCATTACCTCCCTTCCCCCTTGCCCTCTGACTTGAAATAATATGAATGCTGTGGCTTATAAGTGGCTATTTTTTCCTGCACAGATAAAGCAGTTCTGTAATACCGTGTCACTTTTTACCCAAAGGATCTCTGTAGGGACACAGTTCCTCCTACCCAGTTTCTCCATAATGCTATTTATTTCTAGGGTCCAGAAGAGGATACAAGACCCCAAAAATAGTCATTACTCTGTCTGACTTAAGACACTCACTGATGAAAAACTCTTAAAATCACATCTTTTTATGGAAAAAAAAATCTTTCCAGCAGTCTCATTGCCTCAAAAACAGTAGGTATCATGGGTTATTAAAAAAGAATTATCCAAAGAAAGTGCTCTTAAAAACGACTGCCTGCAGAGGAGTCTGGCTTATCAACAGACAAAAAAAAAGGAATTTTTCGACTAAATTTCAGCTTGTCACTACAAACATGAAAATAGCAACATCCATAATATATTCTTTGGGGACAGTGCTGTGAATGTTTCCACTAGGTGAAATTCTCAAGTAACAGCTTCTAAGGATGAACATGAACTCTCCGAGAACCCCAGGGAATGTCTATTAGGAAACAGGTAAACAACAAAATGAAAGCCATGACAAAGAGGGAAGAAAAAGGCAAATTAAGTAAATAATTTCTTTGCAGACCACATTGTGGAAAATATGATGTGATAGAGACACAATTCATTTAGCCTGAATGACCAATGTAATTATAACTGGCTAATGAATATTTTTTTTTCTTTTTCTGCATAATATTAGTGTCATCCACAGTTATGAAGGTGTTTTTCATATCAAAACTCCACAGCCATGCAAAATTACATTTATAGACTTCTTTCCTGGTGAAAAATCAGTGGTGTTTTAGCCTTTACCTAGATTTCCATTTCAAGGTTTATCCATAGACTGGAAACACAGTGTTAGAAGATAAAGAAAGATCTACAGCATAATTTCTTTTTAACCTTTAATACACAGGTATTGGAACTTACCCTCGATTATACTTTTCTTGGTGTAGAGATACTGATCTCCTTACGCAAAATACTCTGGAAATCTGGAAGTGGTTCATGGGAAAATTGTAGCATTCCTTTTATTAGTGATGGAAATAACAAGAATAATTATCCTGGTGGTTTAGCTTAAGTTTGGTCTTTTCATGATAGGCATGGAAACAAGCTGACTTGACATTGCCCCTCCTATTCTGTGATTTTGTATTTCTAAATCATTACCAGAATTTCTATAAAAATGTATAGCCAGTATCTTCCTGGAAAAAATGACTATTCAGATAATTCTTTGTCTTTAAGCGATGGAGAGACTTGTAAATAATGAGATCCAGAGGAAATCTCTAATTTTATTTAATGGTAGTTTAGGTTTGATTCTGACTCGACCATTTTACTGGGACTCCTAACAAGAAGATGAAAGGATTGAACTTCAAGCCCCATGTCCTTCTTTTTTCAAAATTAAGAGCACGTTGCACATGAAGGAGTGGTAGTTGGTATCAATGAACTGTGGTGAACAGGGCCCTTAGGTAATGATTGATGTAAGGAATAGGATTGTTTGGAAAAGTTAGGAAATGGGGTCCAGGGGACAGAAGCTTAAGAAAGATCCAGGCACATCACTGGTAGAGATAACCTTCCAGAATCTCTTTTTCTGCATATAGTAGCTCTTACCCTTCTCCAATGGATAGTTACTGGGAATTCATAAAAACACGAAATGTTTGCTTTTTTCATGTCACTCCAAAATTTAACTGTAAATCCCAGGTGACAGCAATAGAGGTTTCAGTATCATCTCTGCTTGTCCTGTTTAATAGAAAGGGCTGGGAGGGGCGGTTCGTTGTGGTCATGGGCACATCCAAGAACCACCATACACAGAGGGAATCTCAAGTACACCACGGTGGTTCAGTGTGGAATTAGGTGGGCTGGAGTTGAATCCCAACTGTACTATTAACTGACTGTGAAACTGGGGTCAAATTATACATCTTAATCTAAGCCTCTTTTGTAAAATGAAGATACTAATTTTTATTAGTGTTCTTGTAAATATTAAATGCCATAAGAGATGAAAAGCTTTATACACAATAGGATCTTAGTGTATTGTTGGCTTTTCTGTGTTTGATGAATTGCCACTCTATGGATAGAGAGACACGTGGACTGGATGCATATGTGTAGAGGTTCTTCCCTGAAATGTCTAAAAATTCATTTTATTTAAGATTGCAATGGACCCTACTGGAATACCTGAAGATTAGATTTAATCACCACCAGAGAGAAAGTACGGTATGAAGTGAGACACTTGGAGATGGGAACCATGCTTCATGTTCCTTGCCATTGTTGTAACTCATATTTAAGTCTGAAAGCACTCATTTGGTCTTACTTCCCTGTGTCCTGTAGCAGGTAGGGCGTGTGTCATTATTCCTTCCTCATAGTGTCACCAAGAGGAAAATGAAATGCTGAAGGGCATGCCCCTTTCTGTTATGCATCACTCTATACTACACAGTCATCCTATCAACAGTTGATGCCATGAAATGAATGGGACAGGCAGTGTGGGGTACTCAAAAGATCATTAGGTAGGTGGGTGGAAGGTCTGAGTTCTAGTTTTTGTGCTGTCTCGAAAAAAAAAAAAAAAAGTCCTTTGCTTTCTGTCAAATTACTCAACATTCTTGAACCTCGGTTTCTTCATCTGTTCAACACTGGACAGTTCCAGTAATTCACTAATTATCAGAATATAGGGAGCTAAGCATTAGTGATTAGGAGCTTGGCTCTGGATTCTGTCTGCTCGGGCTTGGAGCTGCTTTCCCTACTTGACATCTCTGGCCCCTTGGCAAGGAACTTAATCTATGTAAGCCTCACTTTTCTCATCAGTGCAGTGGAAATAGCCAAATTAAAACCTCCTTAAAGAGTTGCCTTAGGATTCAATGAGGTAATACATGAAGTGTTTAGCAGAGTACCTGGTCGAATTACATGCTCAATAGATATTGACAGGCTTTCCAACATGCCTTATTCAAAAAAAGGTATGGTAAGTATCTCTGATGTTTTCAAAAAGCAGCAGATATTAATGTGTCTCTGCATTACTGACCCAACAGCTTAGGGTATGCCCTTCAAAGCTACCCAAGGGCAGGTGATCACAGAGGAACATCCCACCGGCCTCTTGAGAGATACAGTCCCTCTAGCTCCCTCTAAGAGCTCAGTAAATGTTTGACAGTGATAATGTTGATGATTGTCATAGCTGGGAGTTTGCTGGTGCAGAGAGGTAAGACATGGGGACCTTTTAGTTTCTGGCAGGATTTGGAAGGCTGATTGTGAAACCTTTGGTGTGAGCGAGCTATTCCAGAAATCCTGCCAATAGGCCTAAACTGCTGTAACTAACAAGTCTTGTTTCTCTTATATCTGATGCATCTGCCTTGCAGTTTCTCTTATATCTGATGCTTCTGCCTTGCATTAAGTCTCTGGAAATTTACCAGCCTAACCATCCAGATCTAGTTTGAGAACACTGCAGAGGTAATGGCACTTTTTGATGCCAGGCTCAAGATACGACTCTCACGTTTAATTTTGACTATGTTTTTTTTTTTTTTTTTCAAATTAAAGACATTCAGCCTTAACACATATAGCAAATAAGGCAGAGAAGACCTAGAGAACATCCACATTCCACCTGGTGGTTCTTTTCTTTTGATTCAAATTAGGTTGTATGGGTGTCTGCCTTAGTCCTTGTTATGAAATGCACACCCACTCTCCTTTGCAGCCTTCAGGCAGAGAAAGGATGCAATGGATAATGTGGCCGTAAAAGTTTATTGGCCAAGAAACATGAAATCAGGACAAAATGTGATGATCAAATCTCCTTAGAATGTAAACAGGGTATTTAGTAGTGGCCAGCTTTTAAATGCTTGCCCCCAATATTCCACATGCACTCTCTCTCTCCCGCTCTCTCCCGGTGATACCAATGGGATCATTTAAGAGTCATTTCTCCTTACTGAACCCATTGGAATGGCAATTGTCTAATTCATATTTTATCCCCAGTTCCAGCACTGACAGGGTATAAAGTTAGGGATTCAATACATATTTGTGGAAGGCAAGAAGGAATCACAGGAGGAAGGGGAAAGAAAGAAAGAGGAAGAAGGAAAAGAATGGATTTCAGCTTACCTCCAACAGGTGATTATAAGTAATTTTGTTGGTGCTGGTGGTTCTGCACTGTAATTTTGGAAAAGGACAGAGCCTTTAGTCCTATTGAAGAAGTAGCATAACATGACTTTGGGAGCGCACTGAAACTCAGTTCTGCCTGTGTGCTTGACATGGGTTATCCGAATTACTATACAAACAGAATAAATTCAGTTTTATATTCATCAGCTTATAGGGTAGGGCATATGCTTTTCAAACATGATTTTGAGGGTTTAAATTGGAAAGAAAATCTCATCTGGAGTAGAAAGTCAAGCCTCTCTTCTCTTTCCATTTTCATATAGAAGAAAGGAGAACACATTTTATTTTATTCTTTTTCAAAGCACTTAACTTACATATTAAAGGGCTTCATTATGCTCTGCAGGATTCTATAAAAATTTAAAGAAGAATGCATGACTGAACCAGCAATCAACAACTATTTATTGAAGTCCCAAATGTCAGAAAGTTCCAAGTGCCAGTTTAGTGGTCTTCTTGAGGGATTTAATAAACTGTCATCTTGCAAAGAAAAAAAAAAAAGTCACTGCAGAAGATAAACATTTGTCAGCGAGTGGTCACAGGCTGCAAATGCTCTTTCTATAGAATGGAAGTCTTATGTGCTTCATTTCTTGATATATTAGTCCAGCTAAGAAATACAGTCCAGGATGTACAACATTTTCATTTTTTCTTTTTTTTTGAAGCTTGCCAGATGTGTACAGATGACTCTGAGTTCCTACATCTTTGCTGCTTGAATACCTATTTTGAATCCTCCACACCTGTCCTTAGCTGAAAGCTGACATTCCAATTAAAGCCGACAATAAACTCAGCTGAGAATCCCTCCCTCCCTCTTAAAATTGTGATATTTCTACTTGATTGATTATTTGTAAAATTCAGTTCATTGGCTTTGGCCAGTCAGCATTGTGAATAGGAGTTTCGTGTTTAACCTGATCCACGGAATGGTTATGTGTTTGTAGCCATTTCTTTTTGAATGTAAAAACAGAAAGCTACTGCTGTGAATTATTTAATTTGGCCTGGTTAAGAGAACAGTACTGTATCACTACAGGATGCTGGTAAGGTGATTCTGAGGTTCTTTTCCCCATAAAGCAAGGTTTCTTGCTGTATGGCAGGGTAACAGGAGGCCCTGTCATAAGCCAGCCTCACACGCCCTCACCCCTTGGGTATACATCACACCCTGCAGAAGGCACTGATGTGAATTAAAGACCTAAAACATCATCTAATAATGCCTGTCTAATGGAGATAGGCATCATTCTGGTGATGTAATTGTGGTCCTTAGACACTTGCAAGTTAGAAATTTGATTTTACTCCTCATGTAAGAGCTATCTTTATTGAAAGGGAGTGATGGAAAGTTTACAGGTGGCAAAACATGGAAGGCTTTTCACATCAAATGTCACAGTAGATTCAGATCCTGATGTAAGGGGCCAAAGGTGGTTGGCAGCCCCCATAATCTTGCTATGCCTTCAGAAATGAACTAGTCACTGTGTTAGAATATGCCCAGATTCCTATAAGACGCTGTAGGTGGGCAACATATTTCTTCCCTTTGTGAAAATCTTAAAAAATGAATCTGGTAAGGAGAGAACAAAAGGGGAAGAACAGCAACTATTGAAAACTGGTGAAGAAATAGCTGTTTGAACTTTTAATGATTAGAGGAAGAAAATAAGTGTTAAGAGGTATACATGTTTCTCTTTTCTAGCAGTGAGATGTTAATACAATATGGATAGAAGGCACATAACTAAGAAATCTACTATTAAGCTGATAAATTCAGTCTTGTGAATATAGATATTTTGTACTTAAAACTGTCTGGAATATGCAGATGATTCTCTTAAAATTAAATCAAAGCAATAATAATAGGTAGTGCTGTTTGGATATTTAAAATGTCTTCAAAGTCTGATATCCTAGAGAGAGTTTTATAGATTTTTATCTGCAATATTTGTCAGTTTGTGAGAATGCCCACTGGGTTGTTGAAAGTTAAGCATACAGGGGTATGTGCAAGGCACAGTAATTTCATTGGTAGGAGCTTTATTGGAGATATTTAGCTTAACCTTTTGACAAGCTCTTGCCTACATCTTAAATATCCCGCTTTCTTTCCCGAAATTTTACCTATAAGTGGTACTCTACTGGTGTCAAAAAGCTGGTGATAAAATTCTATTGGGAAAATGTTTTAGCTTTCAAAATGGAATTGTAGTCGGAGCCTGGTCTGAGAACCACACGTTCTTTGGAGAGAATCTTATTTTCAGCCCGGTAATGTTCAGTAATGTTGCACCTGCTTTCCTGTGCAGGGGTGCACCTGTACCTAGAAAGACTTGTAGAAAATGGTCAAGCTTGTCCTGGGGCCAGACTCCGTGGGTTCAAATCCCATCTCTTCCTTGCCTTAGACAAGTGACATCTCTGTGCCCTAGTTTTCTTATCTACAACAAGGAGGTAATAATGTCTACCTTATAAAGTTGTTGAGGAGGTTTAATGAGCTGATACATACGATGTGCTCCGAATGGGGCCCGGCATGTAGTATGTGCACGTTAAGTATAAGCTATTTAGATTAGCTCTAGATAGTGCTTCCCTAGCACCATTTCTGCACCATCTGTAATCATCTAGTAAACGACTTTGTGAACTCTTCTTGTTTTCTACGTGACAAACTTAAAAAAACACAGACCCCGTTACTCAACTGGAAGCTAAAGTCATAACTAATTTACAGGGTTCTTTTGTAAAGCTTTTTTTTTTTTTTTTTAATTAGGTAGCTACATTATTAGTTTGCAGATACCTTAAGAGCAGTGTGCATATCATATTCGTCTTATAATACCTCCACAGCTCCTGACCAAGTACTGAATGATGTGATGAATAAATCTGCCTGCACTACTTCTTCTCTAAGTTTACATTATGAGTATTAGGTTTTATGAGTAGAATACCTCAATTTTCCAGAAGAAGATAAACCAGGTGATGTACCTCCACAGACCCAGAGGTGATAAAAACAAAGGGAAACAAAAGGACACTTCTCAAAACTGTTTTTTGTATAACACTAGTTCACATTAGAAAGAAAGTGGTGATTGTACAAATCTGGGACCCTTTTTAGAAAGTAAAGCAGATAATGGGCATCTGTAAAAAGTGTCTCTTAGGATGTTCTAAGCACAGAGCATAAGGATAATGAAACCTCTGTGTGGCCCGTTTTGCTCTTGGAATATATATGTCCTGCGCATGTATGTGTTTTCATGTGGGTGATGAAATTGTCATTTTGCAAACAGAAAAAGAGGCAAAGGGCTCTCGTTTCCCTCCTGAGTTATCCTCAAGTTTTCCAGGGAAATTGTTTTTCCACCCTGCAACATTTATCCTTGCTTCAAAAGTTAATTTTCAAAACAAGTAAATGAGAACAAACAGAGGAGACAAAGTGGGGAGGGTGTAGGGGGAGAATCAGAGACATGGGCGGGTGCTTAGCTGATTTTAATAAGAAGAAAAGCAACGGCCGATGTTCCTGGATAAATGTCGATATGCATTATTAAGTGAAACAGTGGTAAAATATAGACTGTCAGAGGCATTTTTCTTCTGGAGACACGGGGAGAATTGAAATGCACTTTCAAAGGAGACATCTCTTTCAGTGTTTCTTCAATCATTTTCTGTTTGAAGCTTTAATTACAGTGCTTCTTGCTACCTAATGCTTTCAGTTTAAAATCACATCACAAAAGAGAGGGGGAGATGGGGCTGCTCTGATGAACAGCAACCATAGCATCAGCTTCGAGGTGTTTATTCACCCCGGAGTTCCCGCTACATGATGCCTTTAGAGATCAACATTTTGTTTTTGGAATGCTTTTGTATCATGCATGTCGGACACAATGTTTCTTTAGAGTAATTGCTACTATACTGCTATTGCAAGAGCAGATAATAACCTTCAGGAAATAACGTTTCCTGAAATAAAGGCACTGTTTATTCCCATGGTCTCCTCGGGATCGGGTCCTTTGGGTGGCTGGTGACTTCCTAAGAGTTTAGTATCCTAATCCAAGGAACCTGTATTTGAAAGATAGATCTAGATCTAGATATGAGCTGGCGAATACACATGTAAGCACATACATACACACAGGTCCGTACTTACCTACACATATGCATGCACTTTCATGCATTGATAAGGGTCATAATTTCTCCTGCTGAAGAATTTGTTATTCAAGCCCCGTCAGTATATACTCTGAACATGTGCTCAGCCAAGGGTGGCAGAGGTTCAGAGGACTCAGCCTCCGTCTCAGGTTGCTCATGGCTTGGAAGTAGACAGACAAGGGAGCAAGTATCATAACCTGCAATGGTAGCGGGGTGTATCAGCGGCTTAAGCAAGTAAAAGTGAGCTTCATTTCCCCTCTGGGACCCTGAGAAGGCTCCAGGAGGAAGTGACCTTTGAGCTGATCTTTGATGAAGGAACAGCTAAGCAGATAAGCAGAAAGAGGTCTACCAGGAGCAGTACATAATCACTTCAGGGCTGAACTGACACCAAAATGAATATGAGCTCTTTTGTTTCCAAATAGTTTAGATGGTATTTTTAATGCATTGTTCTTACTGCCCAGAAGAGGAGTCAGGGACCAAACCACAGTTGCTTGTAGTAAAGATTATATGTAGTATGGACTCTATGTATATATACATCTATATGGAATAAATAAAGTCCTTTATAAAGTTCTTTATTTTTTTCTTTTTACCTCATAACAGTTTAGCAAGTTAGATGAATCGGATCATTATTTTTCAGGTCAGGAAAAGGAGGCTCACAGAAGTGATATCACTTGCATATGGTCACATGCATGATTCAGTTTCCCTCCAGTGATGTTCTGAGACTCACCGCTGGGACCAGGGTCTGCGCTGCCCTTGCCACCGTGAGGGGGATGGCGGATTCCAGGTTAGATCTAGGACCCCGGGATCCCCCACGTCATCAGCGGTCAGTGGCTTTCCTCAATCATTAGTCACTAGTGATGGATAACCAGTTAGCATGAGTCAGTGGGCCTGTCTCGATCGGTCTCACTTCATGCAAAATTGGCACGGCTCTTTATCTGTTTCGGGAAGCCCATAGGATTTGAGCAAACATGTTGACTTTCTCATAGCTCTGCCAGGTCCACTTCCCTTCTCCCCCCAGGAATTTAAAAAAATGTCTTAATTCTGCATCCTCATTTCCGTACTTCAAAGTATTTCTGCCAGACAGACCTTGTCTGTTCTAGCTCTGACTCTTCAGGGATGGGTAGGTTTCTTTCTTTCTTTTTTTTTAATAGTTACTTGTCTACTACCTGTGGATTTACACCCACCCAGGAGGAACAATTTAATTTTCCTCATTTGTACAGGTGCTACTGTGTGACCATATAATTAATTGAAACTGAGTCTGGAATCAGGAAGCATGGGGGAGGAAAAACCCCATAACCTATAAAAATTAAAAGTGATATCACACAAGAAGGGACTGCCTCCTAATGAAGACAGTCTTCACACGTAGAATCCGTACTCTGTAACAAGGAATTTGTAACAGCTAAAAAAATAAATAAATAAATAAGTTGCTCATAAGAAGAAAGTTGAAAGATGCTATATGTAGCAATGTCTTGATTTGGGATTCTGTGACGCTTGTGAGAAATTAAAAAAAAAAAAAATGAAGAATATTCTTTTCTCTCTTTTTTTTCCCCCTACAATTAAGATCATTTTGACTAAGAAAAAATGCAGAAGAGCAATTACTCCGTTACTTTAATTACTCTCCTAATTATAACGATAACCTTGTCACATTATCATAATTCCCCAAACAGAAAATGCAAGATCCAAATTGCACCAATATTTGGTGATTTTACCTTGTTAACAGCTCACTGTCGGTGCGTAGAAGACTAAATTTTTTTCTCATTACCTTTCGGTAGCATGGTGTCTTTTTTTTTTTTTTTTTTGCCTCCAAAAATGATGTTTCATTCTGTAGAACACATTTGTGTTCCACCACCCCATGATTTGAATGCAACTTTGTAACAGCTCCTCACAGCTTCCAGAGCTATCTCTGGAGCAGTCTGTAATTCTCCCCTGGCTGTTTGATGGTGACGGAAATTGTGCCTGTATCAGGAGAGAGGAGCGCACAGCCTGGGGTGAAAAGTAGCTATTTATCAAGGTATCTTACAATCTGTTTATGTTGTTGTAAAACGTTACTGTACATGTTCTATGAGATTATATCCGCTAGAAATTTGTCAACCATTGTCAACATACTGTAAGGAATAAGGACATGTATTTTTCTAGTCGACTTAATTTTAGTCTGCATTTCTTTGCCCTCATTTTCAAAGAGACGGACTACCAGTGACACTTGCTTGATGGTGCCATCTGTTAGGTTGTGAATTGTGCAGAGTGAGTGCTGGGATTCGACTCGAACACTCATAGAACCCTGGCAGGTAGACAACGAGGCATCCTGATGCATGAGTCTTGCCTGTGTGGAAATTCTCCCTCCATTATTATAGCAGATGATATTGTTGACAACCATTAAACTTGCAGAATGGCTGCCTGGTTTATAATGCTAATGTAGGGGTGAGATAAAATAGAATCATAACAGAAATCCTTCCAAGCAGAATGGTAAATTTCCCTTATTTTAAAACGTATAATAATGTAGCCCTGAAAAGCATTAGTTCTTTAGACAGCCTCAGCCTTTGGTAAAATCATGAAATCGTGGGGGTGGTAGTTATTGTTGTATTTTGTTGTTTGCTTTTAGTGCCCTTAAAATTCCAGAACTCTCCAATTTTACTTCTATGGGACACTTCGGTCATCATTTTTTTTCTCATCCTCAAACTCCTACCAATAAAACCAATCTCAAGATGAGTTGGTAACTCATTCCCCTCTGGGGAATATAACTGCCACCAGTGCTAAAGGTTACTTTTTTGGAAGTATTCACATTTTAAAAACTATGAGCAAAGCCTTGGGCTAAATGCAAGTAGTTTCTGAAATGGAATATTTGGCAGCTACTGAAGAACTAAGCGGGAAGGGTGTTCATGGGAGGAAAGGTGCCGTTGCCTTGTGAAAGTTCCCTGGACACCAGGTCAGCTTTTTAAATCCATCAGACTCACTCAGGTTTTCAAAAGGATATTTCATCTCACATAGACATAGACATTTCTGAAATTCAAACCCAAAGTAACTGGAATGTTATGTAAAAAAAAAAAAAAAAAGTTAAACTTCTTTAATGATCCCTGTGTTTCCCAGGGAGGCTGTCTGGCAGGTATCAAGACAACCAGAGTTGAGTACTGTCTCTACCACTTCTTGGCTTTGAGAATCTAATGCAGGTTATGTGATTTTCTAGCAGGGTGGTCTCCTTCTCTGTTGACTGAGGTTCATAATATCCACCCATAGACTTGTTCTAGATCAGATAAGATGATACTAAGTAGTGGAGAGAGGGAGAGAGTAGATGGGCATTTCGTCAGTTAGTTGTTGCTGGTTCCAACTTGACCCCCTGTCCTACCTTTTTTTTTTTTTTAATTCAGACGCAAGATCTCTAATTCATTTCATAACTGTCTTAAAGACTATGATGCTCACGGGCATCAATTATTTTCCTGTTCTTCAGGACATTCTTCAGGCAACAGCGGTTCAATAACAGGAAAGAATGCCATCACATGATTGCATCATGTTCTTCAAAATGAAATCTATTGATGGTTGAACAGTATAAACAACAAGGAACATAATTGGTCAGAATGACCCAGGGGAAACAGCCCAATGAAATTAAACAAAGGAAATTTTATACTGTGAAGAAAAATCAATGGGTTGTAACAGAATCCTACATGGAGGGACAGAGCTCTTGAATCCTAGAGACCTAGAGAAGCCGTGTGGACTAGAGGAGACAGGGCTTTTTGGTTTACTTTTCTAAGACTGTTTTCACACTGTTAAGTATAAAGATAAATAATAAATACATGTGTTTTAAATCTGTTTTTTCTTACATAAAAGTAGACATCCAGAAGCATCTATAGCACATCAATTTTTGAGAATTACAGTTTTCTAGACACTGTTGCCCTACTCAATTGGATCATTACAGAAGGCTTATGAAGTATCAATTGTCATGGTCATGCCCAAATAATATCACAGCAGTTACTTCTGTCACCAGGGCCACACAAACAGAAAATGATGAAATTGGAGTGGGACCGGCTGTATCTGACTCCAGAGTCTATGCTATTTAACAAATGGCAGATGCATTTAATGCCACCCCACCCCAATTCCCACCTTTTGTGACTGACTTGGTTCAGATCTTCTATAATCTCCAAACCTCAGTACTTAACATGATCTTAGAAAAGAGAAACAAAAACAGAGTGGACTTCTCTTGCAAAAAATGTGAAATGTCCTAGGTGGAGAGTATGGATATGTCTGGTATTTATTTGTACATAACTTAACATGATAATTGGCTCTAAATGTCAATGAAGATACTGGAGTTGAAAGGGAGAGGGTGTTAACACATGTAAAAATCTTACCAACAACAAAAAAAATTCCTTAAAAAAAGCAGTCCTTTATGTGGCACTTTAATGGACAGCCAGAAGTCAGGGCATTGATACTCTTCCAGAAGATGATCTTTATCAAAGGAAGTAAAGGACAGGCATGGGCTCTTCATTGGCTCTCTTTGCAGTATTTACATGGCAGACGACCAAAGTGGCACTTGGACATTTACTCTTCTCTGCCTGTAGAGCATTATAGCCAAATGGCATTTTTTTTTTCCATGTCTCATGAATTGATTTGGTCAATGACTGTGTATTATTACTTGAGTTGGATGGATACGTTTAGAAATTTTAGTGATTTTTTAAAAAACTCACAGTAAGTAGCAATTTGGGAATGTTAAAATTAACACTGTTTTCCTTCATTTAATACAAATGGATTAACTTAGAGAAATAGAGGATAATAAAAAATTGAACAAACAGTATCCATCACTGACAACCTGAGTTAGAAACATATTTAGGTAATTAGAAGACTAAATCATTACATCTCCACTGGGCCAACCAAGGCCGCCCCAAATGTATTTATGGAGGATCTGTGTGAAGACATTTTTGTCTTTGGCAAAAAGGGTTGGTATTCTGAGTGTGCCATCGGACTCATAGGTA
The DNA here is from genome assembly GCF_011800145.1 of Mirounga leonina. Lineage (NCBI taxonomy): Eukaryota > Metazoa > Chordata > Mammalia > Carnivora > Phocidae > Mirounga > Mirounga leonina. The sequence continues at coordinate 17,208,094 of NW_023270825.1, read as the reverse complement.
ATATAAAAATAAAGTATTTGAAAGTAGGGTTCATTTTCTATGTCTTTTGTAGTCATAGGTAACACTATTACAGAAAAATATGACTACCTATCATGATTGAAACAAATGATATGTAATTTAATGTAATAGTTTTTAAACTGTGCAGCTCTGCATCGTCCTGCAGATCAGCTTCTTCATCTATATGATAAGGATTATAATAGTGCTGATTTCAAAGGATTTTTTGTAGTGATCAGATGTGAGATTATATCTAAAAGTGATTTGCAAGTTGAAGGGTATTATTCATGTGTAAGTCCTAGTGGTGATTATTATTCTGATTCTTCAGGGTAGTTCATACATTAAGCCATATTTCATGTGGCCTGTCTTGTCATATGAAGTTTGTATAATAATACCTAATTTAAATCTATTTCCTTTGGTTTCACGAATTTACAACCTCATATTTCCTGTATAACCACAAGTTAGTTCTCACATGCAATCCTGGCCTTACCAAAAAGTAAACAATTTAATTTTATAATTCAGTCAGGGCTTGGAGATTTTAAAATGTTGCTTCCTCAATATTAAAGAGAATTCAAACTCCTGAACTGATGGGTTGCATGTAATCTATATAATATTAAATGGCACGCTGTTGAACATACACTGGTCATTTCATAATAAGGAGATAAGAAATTAATCATGTGACCACTGGTTTTATCTTGTCTCTGTCTTACCATTCCTATGACAGCAAGAAAAGAGTAGTGAAGTTATGAACTATACCAGTTATAGAAACAGAATTGATGAGATATTGTATACAGCAGTCAAGGTACAAAGCCATAGAAACCCTAGAGTTTTGTTGTTGTTGTTGTTGTTGTTTTTTAAGTACACTCTACTCCAATGTGGGGTTTGAACTCATGACCCAAGATCAAGAGTCACATGCTCTACTGACTGAGCCAGCCAGGTGCCCCCCACCCCCTGCCAAGTTTTATTTTAATCTAGGCTTCCATTTCTGTTGCTTCTATTCTCTTCAGGGATCTTAGGAAAATGTGAATGAAATCTCCTGTTTTAAAAACTGCTCTTTTTTTGTTTCTGTTTTTTTTTTTTTTTTTTTTTGTGGGGCGGGTGGTGTAGGGGCAGGATGAGGATAATGAAAATCTTCCTGATCCAAATGACATGCAGCCTGGGGTGTCATGTATTGTTTTTGCATAGGAAGAGTGATATTAATACCTCCAGTATGTATGGAGTCATAAAAATAACTTTTGTCATAATATCTCTTGTGTGCTGTTCCTTTTCTCATAAGAAATCTGTCACATTCATTTTAAGTTACAATGTGAATATGAGACAAGTGGATTCTGCAGTTGTTTTAATGGGTTGGGTGTAAAAATAATGACCTTGATGGAGCTATTCCGAGTATTATGCAGCATCTGGAATGCCAGTAATTTCTTAATCTTATTAATAAGAATATTACCAGCTCTCCAGTAGGTGCACGACCAATGACCAAATTTCTTTATTTTGAAATTTTCTAGTCATTTCAGGAACCATATACGTGGGGATGCATTAAGATGTATATGCTTGAGAGTTCTTGTGCTCAGGTTATTGGTTTTAAAATACAGGTGTTTAGCTTTTTAAAAAGTTGCTATTTGGGGCTGTCATGCTTAAAAGACATTCGGAAATAGCATAAAAAACATCCCTACATTGAAAGAGCTGGTTCAAGTCATGAGGGAAAATGTGCTTGACATGACACTGATGTATTCGTACCTATTGAATCCATGGGTCCTTGGGAAGGTTTAGAACCTGTAATGGAATTTATTACAAAATGCCAACCAACAGGCCATATCTTAGGGGGAAAAAAAAGTCCTTTCTTTGTTAGTCCTCCAGACAGAAACTTCACTGCTTGTGGAGTGCTTTTAATAGAGGATGAATAGCACCAATTTTCTGTAACATTTTTCCTCCACTCCCAACCATTAGAATAAGAAAGATGGGTCTTTGCCCTTTGCCAAATCTAGGCCATGCTGACCCGTGAACTAGAGTAGGAAAACCACAAACGGAGGGAAATTTACAAATGCTTCTGTGCCAGTAGATTTCTGATGAAGTATCCTGATTATTCATACAATGGAAACTGGAGGACAAGGGAAGATATAATTGGATAGAGATCCACTTTCATATTGGCACTTGCCTAATTCCCTGTGGTTGAAGGCATTAAAGAGAACACATGCGCCAACAATAGTTTCTAGATGTGTTAGAGGGGGGTAAGTCAGTGTTGTGGACTGAGGTACCTGATGAGCCATGCACGCATGGGTCAGGGGAGATGGTATTCAGTGGATGAAGACTGGGTCTGATTGTAAAAACGTACAAGGGAAAGTTTCATTGAGAGAAAAATGTAGCAGATTCTTACTCCACTCAAGATTGAAATCAGCCTTTGCTCTCCAAGAATAAAATGGCTTTGTAAAGGAATCCAGGGGATCATCTTGATTTTTCAACCCATAAGATAACACTTGGTAAATTCTCAAGGCTAATTCTAAAGGAGACATTCTTACCAATCTATGAATGTGTGCGTGTGTAAGAAAGATGGAAATTTCTGCTTATATTTTGGTGAAAGCATTTTGGAAAATGCAGTATTTGGTATTATCCAGTAGTTGATCCAAATATGTATGGTAGAATACACAGGATTTATATTCCTGGCCTAGTAGCAGCAAAAGAAAATGTCATCTGGTGGCTGAAAAATAATCTCAGTATCGGGTCCTATCAAATCTCTGGCATGAATAAAAGGGAACATATCCCTTCCATGTGTCAGCTTCCCAGGAATGAAGCAAGCGTAGATACTTTTCAGTTTGGTCGTTTGTGAATTAGTCATGATGAAAAAAACAGTCCGTTTCTGCCAGATGAAGGGTAATACAGTGCAGGACTTTCAAACAGTGTTAATATTTGTGTTGTGACTAAAAAGTAATGAAAATAGTTTCCACAGGTCACACAGAGCTTCTCATGATTCAACCAGTGTCTTTGAAAGTTGGAGGAAGGACACATCTATTGGAACATATTGGAACCTTAAATGAAAACCTTAAGTGAAAAATGTGATGAGGCCTGTGCTCAGGGGTCTTTTTTTTTTCTTCCCAGAGCATCTGGGCCGGGGAAGTTGTGTGCAAATACATCCGTAAATTGGGAGCAGGATTGTGGATTCGAGCTTTACAGAAGTGGTAGAACCATCCTAGTTCAGCTGCCACATTGACACGTCCACTCAGAACTCTGGGCACCTGGGCAGTGCTGTGAACATTGCGGTTTCCCCATTATTGGCATGGCGACTGCCCATAACAGAAACTCCAAAGGGATTTAGAACCTCTAAGCTTCCTTCCATTCCATACCGCTCCTGTTAGACTAAAATGGCGCTTTCTAGGAAAAGAGGCACTGTCTCTATATGCCCTGAGTGTGTTTGCCCTGTGGCCGTATTGTATGGATTAAGAGCGTGAATTCTGGAACCAGCCTTCTGGACTCAGACCTCAGCTCTGCCGTTTACTTATGTAGGAGACTGGATAAAGTTCTTTTATCACTCTGCCTCAGTATCCTGCCCTGTACAATGCAGATAATTATAGTACCTCCTCATGGCATTGTTGTGAGGGTTGAATGATTTAGCATCTGGAAAGGGCCTAGAAAGGAACCTAGCACAAAGTAAATAACCTGATGAGCGAACTTTGTTTTCCTGTAGAGACCAGGTGAACGCTTAGCGTGATTACCTTCTATGAACAGCATGGTTTACGCTCCCCCCACCCCCACCACCGGTGAGTTACCGAAGGCTTGTACAGAGCCGCCAAGCAGGGAGTCTTACCACTTATTTGGAAATTAGTCATCCCTGTTCTTCTTGTGGTTGGGCCCTTGAGAATTTGGCCCCTTCCTTGTTTCATAATGGGACAAATAAAGATGAGATAGTGAAAGCAGAACCGTGTTGACTCCGGAGAAGGTGGTGCTGGGGGACGAACACGGGCCCATGGGGCAAAGCACATGGCTTTGTTCTCCTGTCCTAGGCAAGTCACTCACTTTCTCACTGAGTAGGAGTGCCCTGCTTGGGCAATCAAAAGGGCTATAGTATGAATGAAGACTGAAATTAAAAGATGATTGGAAAACCTTAATGACCATGTGTGAGGCACTAATATACCGAGATAATGGTCATTGCTAGGTGTATTTCCTAATTAACTCTACTTTCCTTGCCTTATATAATGTAAATGGAGCTTTTCCTTAAAAAATGTACTCACGTTTGGGAAGCATGGAGCAGCTCTGGACCAGAGGGGTACAGAAAAATGGTGATTGAGCTTCACACTCAGTTTACCCTCTGTTTCTTTTGTCTTTTTCATTTCCATGAACCTTGTCTGGGACCCAGGGTCTCAATCCTGCTTCCCCTGCCTCGCCATTAATGAGGACACCTCCCTGTGGAACCCCACCTTGGCTGCTCTCTCCTCTTATTCTTGGGATACTTACCTTTCTCCTGTAACCTTTGAAACCCAGTTTCATGGCCTGTAAAATGGAGCAGACTTTACCGACTTCAGAGGTTAACGGACGTGGTATGTAAGTGCCTGGCGTATTTTAGCCACCTCTCCCTGCCTCTTAATTCTGTTAGAGATTTGCAGGTCAGTCTATCTTTTATCTTAGAAATTCCAGCTATGATACACACTGATCAGTAAGCCTTTTCATGAGAAATAGTTAACATTTTAACAATAATTTCCTGGCAACTATACTCCTTCTCTGAAACAGAAGGACTGTATGATGATGGACTTAGAGGGCCTGGAGCAAACTAGTGAAGACTCTGTAGGGCAGAAGGAGGGCACCTTAGCCAGTACTGGTGATTACCATTTGCCTTTGAGCACTACTTTGGGATTTCTTGAAAGAAAAGAACTCTGCCCAAAGCAGCTCTGTCATTATTTCCACACATCCTTGGTGGCTGACCATCTATTGTTAAGGGTACCCAGTGTCAATGCAGGCTTCCTTTTTCTAGTCTGGGATGGAGTGAAGGGGAAATGTGAGCTCCCCTGGTTCCCTGGGCTGACCAGAAAATGGCACGAGGAACAACCTGGAGTGCAGAACCCAGCGTGGAGTCCTCTGGGCTGGGACCTTGAAACCAGGGCAGGGCCAGGACAGCATGGGTGAGAGATCATTTCCCGCACCCAGCACCACACTGGAGGCATTCAGCTTGGCCCTTAGGGAGGAATGTTAGTGACAAGGAGACAGGAGGAGCCAGGACATTGTGAGTGCGCTTGAGAGTTCTAATAAAAGTCTGCAACAAACAGGGTTCTGGAGGGGAGGGGGGTGGGAGGATGGGTTAGTCTGGTGGTGGGTATTGAGGGCCCATTCTGCATGGAGCACTGGGTGTTATGCACAAACAATGAATCATGGAACACTACATCTAAAACTAATGATGTAATGTATGGGGATTAACATAAGAATAAAAAAAAAAAGTCTGCAGACAGTCACAGTGGGAAACGTGTTTTAAGAATTTCAGATGAGGTTTATTTTGTCCCCAAGCCCTTTGGTTACCATGGTTTGTTTGGGTTTTATCAGAGCTACTGAAAAATACATTTCTCTTGCTAAATACTGATGAGTATTTAGCATACATACAATGGCAGAATACCAATCGTGAAGTGATGTTATGAAAGCATTCTTTTTCTGTGCTTTTGGAGGGATTTTGCATTAGCAATAAAAATGATCACAGGTGCTGTCATTACCAAGATGTTTTCTCTTAAAAGTTTCAGTCAGTACAGTTTGGGGATCATGCTAATTAAATGTGACAGTGAATCTTAGTGGCTTTTATAAAATGTTGGTATGTCCATTTCATCTACCACAGTATTCTTCAAAGAGGCTTCCTCCAAATGGGCATATCGTCTTTCAACACAAGAAAAAACTCAAGCATGGAAAGTGACAAGCTGCCTTCACACCAAATAAGACTCTTTATCTCTACCATTCCCCTTCTCTAGCTTCCAGTATTGACAGCCATCATTCAAGAGGGGAGAGTTGTCACTTTGACACATAGATTATACCTTGGCTCCTTTAAAGATGTCCTTTGTTCTTTTGCCAACTTTGTATTGACCATTAAAAGTGAAAGCCCTTGGTTTTCATAGGTTTCACTTTTCAACTCTACATTAGAATCTATGTGAGGTTATTTTAAATAACTCAGTAGATATGAAAATTGAACATGTAATAATTCAACTCCTTTTTCATTTTAGGTATTAGGATTCATTGTTGTACTTGCTTACCTCAAACTGATCACAGCATTGGAAGCAGCTAAATTAATTCACATTTAGAGGTCAATTATTTTTTAAAACATTGCATTGATGTGCTTTAATTTGTACTCTTAATGAAGGAGCAGAGTGAAGTGTATGGTTTTCATGAATTCTTTACGTTTGTGTTTTCCCTTATATTCTCATTATTTCTTTGAAAACAACTCTGGTAGCTTAATATATTCCATTTTACTTTTTAAATGTTTTTTCCATTGCACTCTATACTGAGTCAAGAGTTTAGATTTTAAAGCCTTGTTTCTTCAAGTGTTTGTAAGACCTGTCTCTTAAGAAAGTGTCTGTTCAGGTTTCTCAGTGGTATTGTGTTTGGGTGGTATAAGGTGGTGGTAGTGTATCTTGGGCACTGGTGACATCCTAAGGATTTGGAACCCAGAGCTTTTTTTCATCTATTTTGCTCAAGCCTGAGTGGTTTAAAATGGATATACTTATTTCAGTATGGCATGCTATCTGCTAATGATTTTTTTCTTTAGAAGAGTACATCATTTTAACAGTCACCATGGTTTTAGCTCAGGGTTGGCTGTAATGTTTTTATATTTGGATTTGCTATAATATTTTTATATTATAGAATTTCTTTTAAAATGGAAATTATCACACTCATATATTGGTTTCATAAACTTTAACAAACTATAAGCAAATAAAATATGGGATAGGGAAAATATTAAATTAGGGGGCCAGACAGTACATACTCTGACATTTTCATCTGATGGTGCCTAATTGGCCATTGAAGAGGGTAAGCCAGTGGATGGGCTGGTTGATGTGGGTGCAAGAAGGAACAAACAGTTTGTCTAAACTCTGAGCTCGTCCCTTCCATTGACATGTCCAAAGGCTATACCAAAGACTGATGCCAGAAAAAGGGAATCAAAGATAATCATTATTTGCCAGGTACTTCATTAACTTTCTTAACCATGGTAGAAAGGTAAGTGAGTAACAAGATTGTGGCATAACAAGGTGGGCTGAGGCAAGGCCACTGGGGCAGAACTATAGTGGGACTCTCCTCTGACTCTGCATTTGACATCTGAAGAATACTGTTACCACCGTCTCTCTTGATTGGGTTTGCCAAAGCTCTTCTTGGCTCGTGTGTCCCATGATATAAACCATTTGTCAAGAGACACCATTTTTTCGTAGTCAGTGAAATGGAAGTGTGTGTGTGTGTGTGTGTGTGTGTGTGTGTGTGTGTTGGGGCAGGGAGGTGTTACTGCCAGCTTACTAAGATTGTATATACTCCACAGTCAAGCTTTTCTAAGCAACTCCTCCAAACCTTTTTGGGTGGAGTCTTGAAAATGGTCACTGTGATTATCTAATAGTTGTAGAGTGCTGAGAACAAACGTGAAAATCTTGAGAACCACGGGCCTGAATAGCCATGGTCCAACTTCTGTGCCTGGCATTCAGTGCTGCAAATGACCTGAATAATGTACTGTCTGGCAATAAGTCATCACTTCGCCCTGCGTTCTCTCCTTTCTGCAGCTTTACTTTTATCAGAAACCGAGGATTGCCTCTTCTTTGCTTATCTAAATCCCACTTCTCTTTCAAGGCCAGTCTCAAGTAGCTTATCTTCCATGAAGAATTCCCAGAAGGCTTCAACTGTGGTGGTTCCCTTTTCCCCTGGGCTCATAGGCCTTATCACTTATACCACTTCTGCCACTATCCATCAGCTATTCATCAACTACCATTTGTGCTTCTGTGTTGTCCTTTGGTGGGATTTAACTGGCGTCATTTTCGTTCACTTCTCATGCAGGTACAGGTCACCCCCTTAACCGAGACCTGGGGAGCCTGGGAAGCATGCCTTGGAAATTTTGTATTATCAGCATTAATTAATCAGGTCTGATGTCCATGGCAGGGGTTATGAAGCTTGTATTGGTTAACTGATCATCAGACAGTTATCTGCGGACAGTGAGTAGGTCTTGATATTCTTTTATAGCTCATTGGTTCTGCACTTAGCCAGGAACAGAGCTGGTTCTTACCTCAGTATGAGCAGATACATCGTGACCCAGTGGACCCACAGAAACACACAGTCGTGCTTCTCATTCTCACCATTTAGTGGGCCATGTGCCCTGCACTGTGGTAGGTACTCCACACCTATTCATTTAATTAATCCTCATGGTTGAATTCTTTAACTAAAAAACTAACTTTTTTGGTAGATGCTGTTATTTACATTTTACACATGGTGAAGGGGCTCAGAAGGTTTGAATAACCCACCCAAGGCCTCATGGTCAGTCAGGGTGGAACTTGTCTGAGTAACTCTCAAGATAGATCTCTTATCACCACTTTCCACTCTACTGGAAATCTATTGCATGCAGGCCATCCTGCACTTTTAGCTTCCAGTTCTCCACTCTTACAACTAACTGATTTGCCATAGGTTCTATGTTAACATCTTTCATGGCTGAGTCATGTTTTTAGACATCTTGAACTTCATAGTTAGCCACTTAGAATTGTCAAACATAGCCTCCATGGGAGGTAAGTTCTCATTAATTGTAAGTGGAGGGGTGTTGGGGAGTTATAGTAAATGTCCAGAATATCACAGGAAAGAAATTCTGCCAGTAGTAAGAGAAGGAAACACTTTGTCCTCCACCACTCCTACCACAGACACACACACACGCACATACACACACACACGCACATACACACACATATGCACATACACACACACCTCATATCCTTGGAAGCAGTAAGTAATCGAGTTTTATATTCAGTAAAGTGCAATTAGATTTTCTTTACTCACTTTTAATGCTATGTTAACATTTACTGATACAATGAAGAAACAGCTTACATCTGTTGAGTTAATTCCTGATTCAAATGTGGATTTCTTTATGTTATATTGTGATTGGACTGTAGTTTGTAGCTAAGGAGTTTACACATTAGCTAAGGATAGAAAAATATTTCAGCTCCTTCAGTTGGGTGTGCCAACTCATTCAGCTGTTCCAGAAAGGATGGAAGGAGGAATTGTTTAAAAATGACAGCATGGGGTGAATTCTGGCATCAGGTGTCAGAGATGCTATTCTTGGTTGTGCTTCTGGATTGCTAATTTAAAGTGAGTGATTTTCCCTCAGTGTCTTCATCTGGGTAGTGAAGAAATGGTCCATGATGATATTTTTTTAAACAACATTTGGGTTTCCATGATCTCCTTTTGACATTCTCAAGTTAACACTGTCTTAAGATTTCAGACATCTGACCCACCTCTAAAGGCTTGATGGAGTGATTTGAACCATCAGAGAAATCAAGCTTATTTCGTCTTCCTCATTTCTTTTTATTAGTCTGGGTTAAAACAGTCATTCTCAAATGTGTGTGCATCAGGACTCACCTGGGAGCAGGTAAACATAATGCTCTTTGGCCAGTTGGAGAACGAATCTGTAAGGGAAAGTCTCAGGAATCAGCATTTTCAAAGAGCTTCTCAGGAAACCACAAAGCACACTAGTGATTAAGGACCTCTGGTCACACCATTCACCAGCTCAGAGGCAGTTCATTCAAAATTTGCTCATGACTGCTTGATCATAAGGTTAATAGATTTCATAAATAAAAATACAGGATGCCCAGTTAAATTTGAATTCTTGATAAACAGCGTTTTTTTTGTTGTTGTTGTTTGTTTGTTTGTTTGGTTTTGCAAACATATGTCCTATGCTCTGTTTGTATCTTATTTTATTTTACCTGGCAACTTTTCATGCTATAGAAATTCAAGGCGGTCTTGCTTCTTTCACAACTGTCAATACTGAGAGGTCAGAAAGGATCCTGATACAGAAAGAGGTGTATGGAGGCTTTGGTTCTGCCTGTTAACTTGTATCTTGATCCTTTTGAGGAGTATTATATTAGAAAGAAATTTGAAGATGCCTTTTTTATCTTTTATTCATTTTTGTGCTTTTATGCTGCATTTTGCCAGTGTTGCATTCATTGTCATTTCTTAAATAAATTGAAGGGTTTTTTAGAGTGCAAAGGAATTTAGCCACATGGCTCCTATTAATCCATCACTTCATGTGGAAATTTGTTCCAAGGCCTCTCATGTGGGTACAACCACCTTCTCCTAAATTACAGAGCTCTATTTTGATGCGAGGCTTATGAGGAACCTAAGACCTCCCTGTTGACCAATTTGTTGTCTTCCCCAAATAGTTATTCTTCAAAATGGAATATTTTCCACTGTCACTGAATTGAATCTCTTTGCTCTCCTTTGGAAAAAATTTACCCAGGACATAACTGGGTACAGTAGTCAACAAAGGCATTGGCCATCATTCAAGAGGAGACCAGATCATTGCCAACAGCACTAAGATTCGTTTCCACTGAAATTGATCTCTGGGTACCTCTCACCTGATTATAGACTGACTCAGCAAGAAAGGCCTGTAGTCATTGGGTAAGCAAATATTTTCTCTTTGGCTTTTATTTAATAAAGTTCTCAGACGTGATTTTCTATGCACTTAGTGGGTACACTTGTCTTGTGAATGTGGCAGATACTAGCACAGAGCCTGTAATAGGTGGTTGTGATTGCCAAGGAAATAGTTCAGCTGGCTGGACCCAACCTTATCATCACCCTGAAGGGTGTTGATTCCCAACCTTTGCTCCTGGGCTTTTGCCATCTCACTGAGATCTCAAAACCTAGACCCAGATCATCCCACATGGTCCTCGTGTGAGAAACAGTCCCAATGTTATACTGTAGGTAAATATTGAATGTGTATATCTGATACCTCTGGGTGCCTTAGAGTGGAGTATGGGTGGGTGGAGCAAGGGACTTTGTGACTTACAACCCCATATCTAATTTTCTGGAGCCGATGACAATTTGATTAAGGTCTTACATAAATATTTCTTCAAACTCAAACAATATCTACTAGTACCTCCGTCTCCTCCTCAAAACATTGTTTTAGAATGGATTAAGGGCTGGGGCGCCTGGGTGGCTCAGTTGGTTAAGCGACTGCCTTCAGCTCAGGTCATGATCCCGGAGTCCCGGGATCGAGTCCCACGTCAGGCTCCCTGCTCAGCAGGGAGTCTGCTTCTCCCTCTGACCCTCCTCCCTCTCATGCTTTCTGTCTCTCATTCTCTCTCTCGCAAATAAAATCTTAAAAAAAAAAAAAAAAAATTAAATAAAAAAAGAATGGATTAAGGGCTTCTGCAGCTCAAGAAAGAAAAGATGGGTGTCCCCAAATTGACTCACCATTTTTGTAAGTACAGGTTAGGTTGGAACTAGGGAAATGAGATGGTTCTCTGCTTTGGAACAGGCACGTGGGCCTCCCCAGTAGGGATCCCATGCAAAGGGCAGCTAACTGGATTATGGGAGAGGAACAGTTTGGATTCCGAGACCCCTAACCAGCACTGCCTACAGCAAGTATTGAAAACCCTGCCTCTGACTGTCCTTCTCCCTGTGGGGCAAAGGACTGTTGCAGGTGCCAAGCATAGCTGCATGCCCAGCCCCGGTGAGTGTGTGCACAAGGGAGACAGAATGGGACCTGTCTTTGTTTCACCTAAGCCACCTTCTAGCCCTGCTTCCACTGCTCAGCACTTTCATTTCCTCGTGTCAGATTGTCCATCTGTAAAGAGGTGATAATACTACCTACTTGGCTGAGCTATCCAGAAAATTAAAGCAAATCATACATGTTAAGTGATCAGCGCAATGTCTAGAGACACATAGCTTTTAAGGAGTTCAGTAAACCTAATCCCCTCTTGCCTGTAAAACTCCATTAGTGAGGGTATATTCTAGCATTGGAAAGAGCGCTTATTGCACTAACTCTTTAAGAGGTGATGCACGGCCTTGTTTATTTATCCTCTGCACTTTCTCTGATTACTGATCTACCATTGGGTTCACTGGTGACCAGTCTTAAGCTAAAACGGTCTTCCTTTCCTTACAATTTGTGCTGTTACTTGAAATTCTGGCCGTCAGGGGCAGCCTCAGAAACTCATGACCAAAACCGTAGTTTTTTGGGTTTCTTTGAGATTCACTGCTATTTTAATTACATGTGTTTTCTTATTTTCCTTTCAGGACAAGAGCTATGTATTTTCATCACCATGGTTATCTTCTGATGCTTTAAAGTATTTGGCTGTTTTCCTCTATTTGAGCATAGAGGCAGGATGCTGTACTTTGAAAGTATTTACTGTCTCCCAAGAGTAGACAGAGTGACTTACATTTATAAAGTGCTAAAACATTATCATTGTTTTGTGTTTGGCGCTTGCAAACTCAGAACTTTACATGTTGTTAAGAGCTTTCAACACCTTCTTTTCCTCCTTTGAAAAATAATCAGCATATTGCCTCTAGCATTCTTTCAAGGAAAGCCAAAGATTGTGTGTTCCAATTTCTGAGAATCTAATCCCTAAAGCAATGGCAGTAAAAACTGCTTGTACCTTTTGGGGCTAAGTTAACAATCCATTTGTCTTTTTGTTATCAAACTCATTCAGATTTACAGCTCTCCATATTAAAACCAGTTGCTTGCTTGATGGTGGTTATATTCTATTGCAGTGGAGGAAGGGCCTTATAGACATACCTCGAAGGCATTCCAGATCCCCAAGAGCATGGATCTACTAGCTCAGAAGGCAGCAAACATTCTGATGGCCAATCCCAATCCTTGACCTGAAAGTCATAAAATGAGCATGTGGTTTGTATTTCTGTTCAGAAAAAGTGAAAAGCCAGCTCTGCCTATGATCTTAAATGTTGTTATACCTTTAAATATAGCTCAGGACATTTGCCAGGAAACTGTTAAAAACAAAATGGAAATTCAAATCTCACTATAAATAAGGAGTGATTTGTAATGCATCGTCCTTGCATTTTTCATTTTGGGTTGGCAAATCGGAAACCCGTGGGATTCCATTGTGGGTGACCCATTTAAATAATTTTTCAAAGGCTACCAATTCTTATAATTCTGATGTCTACGTTTGCTGTTGGAGTAGAAAACTCCAAAGCTGAATCGATTTTTTGAAATTATTTTTATATTTTGTCTGTATATGTAAAAAATGGAGGAGAGGAAGTGAAATGATTCATTTGAAATGACGTATGAATCCATTTTCTCCTGAAGTGCTCTTACCGAATTCCTGTTGACATTCAGGAGAGTTGAGTGCATCACGAAGAGGAGAATTCTAGTCACAAGCCCACTGTTGCTGCCATTAAAAAGGAGGTGCATGGGATTTTTATTAATTCCCTGCATCCATGCTCCCCTTCGATATTCTGCTTTCTAGGCAGTATGCTCTTCATTAGTCAGCTGGTTAGCCTCTGAAGACCAGGCCCTGCCTTCAATATATGTGTTCTACTTCCTTTACTGTCAATAGGACTTGAGCGAGAAGGTCAAAGACAGACTTGCTAATGGCAATCACTGCCTTTGGAGAGAGTCTGTCAAGTTCTGAGTTGAGGAAGAAAGTTTTTTTTTGTTTTGTTTTGTTTTGTTTTTTTAAAGATTTTATTTATTTATTTGAGACAGAGAGAATGAGAGAGAGAGAGCACATGAGAGGGGGGAGGGTCAGAGGCAGAAGCAGGCTCCCCGCCGAGCAGGGAGCCAGATGCGGGACTCGATCCCAGGACTCCAGGATCATGACCTGAGCCGAAGGCAGTCGCTTAACCAACTGAGGCACCCAGGCGCCCAGGAAGAAAGTTTTTATTATTGCCTGGAATGCTGCCTTTTATGTTGTCACCGTGTACAAAAGGATACCCAGTCTTTTTTTTTTTTTTTAATACATCCACACTCCCCCCTCCCCCCGCCATTTCTATGTGTAACCATTCAGAAAGTTGCAGCTTTTGTGACTTGTGCCGGCATGAAAATCACAGGTGCCCTGTTAACTAGGCAGTGTAAAAGCATATTGCAAACATTATCATCAGATCAGAACATCTTTATAAGTCTATAAGCATTTTGAATAATAATGGCAGCAGTAACAATGATAACTGACGGATGATAAACCCAGGCCGAGATGGCTAAGTGGCTGTTTTTGAGAAGTCACCTTGTAAATCAGAGGCAGAGCGGCAAGAAGGATGCTTTGGCCGGACTCGCAGGCAGACCTTTCTAGCCCTGACACCAGCAGGAATAGATGCCACCGCAGAGTAGGGCAGATGAGAATCGGGGAATGTGACATGCCTTTGTAAGGAACTGCTTGGTTATTTCACATGTTTACTCTTATGTAGCTCAATGTAGGAACATTCTCTTGCAAAAAAAAAAGAGTCTGGCTTCAACTTATAGACATGGACAAAGTCACAGAAGGGATGCTCAAGAGTCACAAAAGATGCTGTATTGCAGAGTAAAATACTCCTGTCTTACCATGGTTAAAGGGGCAAATCAAGTCTCATTGAAATCTCGATGGCTGGCCCTGCTTTTTAAACCCAGACTAGCACTCAAAAACCTGCAACCCTCTTACAAACCTTGGAAGTTACAAATTTCTGCGCAGCAGTAACACATCCCTCCCAGTCGAAACCTTGTATCTTCTGATCCTTCCGGCAGCCTGGTAGAAACCAGCTTTTGGAAAACACTTTGAATTCTTTTTTTTTTTTTTTTTTTTTGAGATGACTGACATCTGCAGTGAATCTCCACTCCTCTTCTACTCTCCCCTAAGCATGAGGTCCTTCTTCCAGCTGGCCCCGATGGATCTCATGCTCCCCTTCCTCCCAGAGCTGTCTTTGAAGTACAGTGGCTGGTGGGCGTGGGGGGCCAGAGGGGAGGAGTGGGAGCCAGCTGAAGTTCATGCTGCTTGGTGGGATTACAGGTTTCTCCTTCTCTCTCTCTTTTAATATATATATTTACTTTTATTTTGAAATGTATGCCTTCTCTCGGCTAAAGTAAGAGAGAGTTGGTCTGGTTTTAAAGAATACCCCCAGAGCCGTCTTGTTTATGCATAGTTGACTGTGACAAGCAGCTGCCCCCAAAGTCATCAGTGCCAGGATTTGGAAATTGGACGTAGGCCCCTTTTACTTAGGCATAGGTTATTTGGGGGGTGGACAAGGGCTGAGAGGTGTCAGAAAATTTATAAATGCATCCTGACGCTCTCTCTTCCCCAATATCTCGTTTTCCAGCTACCCGGAGAAAATTATTTTACCTCTCAGAACCTCAGTATTCCTTATCTATAAAGTGGAAATCAAACGCTTAGCTCAGAGGGCTGTTTTGAAGGCTAAGGGACACAGTCTTTTAAAGCCCTTTACGTAGTTTCTGGTTTCTTTTAACAGCTTAAGTACCTGAATCCTTTGTCATTATCAGGACCATGTTTATAGTGCGGCATATTTTTACTGAAAATGTATGGGGATCTAGAGGGCAGGAATTGACAGGGTCTTCCTTAAAAGCAACACCATTGGAATAATAATGAATACCCTTATGAATCTATATGCCAATAGTCCAGACGAGGAGGGGGTGGTCATCCAATGCCCAGGCTGTTGGAATTTCCTAAAATAAGTATTTTTCAAAAGGGGGTGCCTGGGTCATTTGTAGATTTGTCATTGAACTCTCAGCAGTCTGGTTTGGGTTGTCTCAATTTTGTCACTCAGATTTGCATCTTGTCTTTCTTTCTGTTTTTAGTTGTTTGGATTTCTCCCAAAGTATTTGTGGCTAAAATTCCTTTTGGACTCTGAGGCTGCCTTTTTTTACATAAGCCTTGGATTGGAATCAATAGAATGTCAAGATGCCGGGCACATTCAGCCTAATAGCAGGTGGGTGTCTGCTGGACAGTGTGCCTGATTTGCCTGACAGTAGCAAATTTAGGCCAGAATTAATGAGCCAGAGAAGGTGCTGTTAGTGTTGCAGGATTTTTGCAGAGTTTTCAGAAGACATTTTGTTTTCTCCTTCTAATGGGATCATGTTTGCTCAAGACATTTGTGTTCACGTCTACATCTGTGCGTGTGTGTGTTGTGTGTATATGTTTACTGTGACATAGAGCTGATTTATGATTCGGAAATAACCTTGACACACACACCTAAAAATTGGGCTCGTAAACCTCAATAGAGTTGAGTTTAAGTTAACAGTTTGTCTCGGACTGTTTAATGTTCAAGGAGAAGAAAACACTCAAATGCTGAGTGAACCCCCGAGGTTTTTGTTTACACTTATCAGGACACATTGCTGTTGTATGAAGAACAATGTCAGAAAACAGCGGGTCAGCAGAAGGGAGGTCCTCTGGGTTAAGGGAATGGAGTTATAGCCAGAGACTACTGTGTTTCTCTTGCTTCTGCTGTGTAAAAGAGGTTTAACATTGAGAAAACCACCTGCCTTTTGACTTTCTTTTCCTCTGGGTCTTTACTTATGTATCAAGGAGTCAAAAAAGACTAAATATGGAAATGCAAGTTAGGTAGCTGGTGTACATCATAGCTACCCCCTCAGTGGTGGCTTTCTAGCTCATCCACAGAGAGAGAAGAACACAGCGATGGTTCTGGTTTCTTCCCTGCTTATATTTTAGTTGGTCTTTTTGTTTTTCTTACTCTGTGTCTTGCAACAGGCTTTCTCTTCTTTCAGCTTTGGATTTCAAATAGAAACTCAACTCTAGAACCTATGCTTTCTAATCCTTGACCAGGAATGCCCTTTAAATTCCTGTGACCTCCCACAGCGAGATGATATTAAACATCCTGATCTAGATTTTGGCAGAGGATGAATAAAATGGAAATGAGGCTTATGCAAATTAGCTTCCCATTTGTTTGGAGATGGTCTGGGGCAACAGCAGTCATGGAGTATTCCAGGATTCTAGAACAGAGCAAGTGATGCTCTGAATGACAAGCCCGCGGCTTCACATGGCTCATTCCAGGATGCCCATTACCCCAGAGAAGACTGGCCTCTATATTTAGTGGTCAAAGAAAGGAAAACAATAGTTTGACAGTGCCACTGAGTCCCAGTTTAAACAGTTTAGAAAATTCTACCACGTCTCCATTTCTCAGAACAAATTGATGGTTGTTCCCTTCCTTTGGTTCAAAGCCCTCGTCCTCATGGACATTCATAGTGATGAGTGCAGTAATGTTAGCATTGGAGATTGATCCAGGATGAAGACTTCCATTTTCTTCTGGAATAAAAGGTTGAATTCTCCCTTTGCAATGATGATAAAGTTTGTTTTATGGTATCAATTATTTTTAAATTTATAGAAATCGATTTCAATAATACAGTTATTAATATTTATTCAGGAAAAAGGTGTGCATATTTATGGGGATCATGAAGATGGTGCCCAAAGTTCCTTTGCCATATTTCATTGGAATGAAAAAAAATCATCCAGTATTTGGGGTCATTTTGCAGGGTTATTTCTTCATATTATGCTATCCACAATTAGGACGTCTGACAAAAATGATTCTGTCATTTCACTTCAACTTGGGTCGTAGACTTTGAAGGGATGAAGCCTTGGCTGTGGAAGACATCTGTACCTGTGAGCGTGGCTATAATCTGGCATTAATTTTTGTTTCCCTACAGTGAAGGACATGGTTTTCTTTTTGTGGAGTTCGAATTTACCCTGTTTTTTGTTTGTTTGTTTGTTTGTTTGTTTTTTACTTGGAGTGTCGGCAAATGGAGAAGTATCATCCATCATTGCAGTCTATTCATGGAAAGAACACAGGCTTTGGTGGAAGAACTAATTTTAAATATTTATTTGATGATTATTTTTCTGAATCTCTAAACTGTACATAAGAAGTCCTTCTGGGAGGCACCTGGGTGGTGCAGTTGGTTAAGTGTCATGATCTCAGGGTCCTAGGATAGAGTACTGCATCGGGCTCCCTGCTCAGCGGAGAGTCTGCTTCTCCTCTCCCTTTGCCCCTCACCCGCGCTCATGCTCTCTCTCTTTCAAATGAATAAAATCTTTAAAAAAAAAAAAAATAAGAAGCCCTTCTGGAATATTCTTAGGAAGTTTAAATGAGAGGATATTCATAGGGAACAGCACCTCTAACAATGGAAGATATTTAGTTCCGACAGCTACCACCCCATATCCTGTGTGATATACCAGGCTTAAGGTATGCCCAGGTCCTGCTCTTAGATGTGCAAGCTGGTGGTAAGGCAAAATGAATGGGGTTTTGATATCATTCTATTCAATAGTTAGATGAGCATTTGTTTGATGTGATATGTCCTTACAGTTATATGATGTGTGTGTATGTGACTGTGTGGAAGTGAGAGAGGACAGGGAACAGGGGGTGATGGTGTGTTTTGACTTAGGAACCCCTACGAAAGTGGTAGAAAGCTTGAGTCGGGGAAACTAAGGGAGAAGTAGAAATGATTTGCTCAATTATTCTTGGGAATCTTTTTCAGCCCCACTCATTGATTTTCATTTGTTCTTAGTGTTTGTTTGCGACAGTAGAACAAAGTGGTTAAGAAATCTAGAATCAGGCCAATCTGGGTTGGAATTCTGGCATTTATTAGTATTTATCTTGAGTCCGTGACTTATCCACTGTGGGCTCAGTTTCTTCATCGGTATAATGGGAATAACTAGAGAACCAACTCTATAATGCTTTTGCATAGATTAGATGAAGACATCTGAAGTGAGGTGTCTGGCACATAGTTAGGCACTGAATAAATAAATCATAGCTACTGTTGTTGTAACATTACTATGATGTGTATGATGGGGATAATAGTACGATCATATGCAGTTATTATGAGGATTACATGAGATCTTCATGCATTGATTTGTCCTGCAAAGAAAGTGCTCAGGAAAGTCTAGCCATTTTTATTATTAACTCAGGATGAAAGCACCTAATTTTGAGAGATGCTAAGTAGTGGCTGTGGAAAAGAACACTGTTTTAAAGGGTCCTGGATATGTTAGATATATTTTACTTGTTTAATATATTTCTATGATATTCTGTGTAATTTTTTTTCAGGAAAAAAAGTGCACATTGTTTCACTGCACAACTTTGGAGGTTAAAGCTAAGCTTCCTGCACAAGCCCCTCTCGTGACTTATCGAAAATAGAAAGCCATCTGAAAGAAAAGAACCTGCAGAAAATTCCCGTGTGAGGAGTGAGATTGTTCTTGTGAAGGGTTAGGGCTCTAGCACGTATGCAGAAAACCCTTGAAAGATAATCTCCACAAGATGCTGAAAATTACTTGGTGGGGCCGGGGGCGGGGGGTGGGGGGCGTTGGCTGGGGAGACCGACCCTGAAGGAAAGACTGCCTCTCCCAATAATTTCCAAAAATAAATACTTGAGGGACATTTGTTTGTGTATGATGAATTAAATTTTATTCATATAATGTTTATACTATGCTATAATACTTAAAGAAGCAGAGGTAATGAGAAAAAAATATATAGGAGGTCCACACATTTTGTTAAATGGGAAAGTAAGGAAACACTTTTAACTCTTTCAGAATCCTTGCTTTTGGTGAGCTGGAATGGGCAGATTTCCCAAATAGTAGCAATCAAGGAATTAATCCATTGAGTGACTGATGGGCAGTCTTTCCCATGATCAGAATTCAAATGTGGGTTAAAGCAATGAATTTTGAGAGCAGAGCACTCCCATTTTGGCAGCAGTTACTGGAAGCTCTAGATACACCCTGAAGAAGACAGTGGATGCCATAGGGAGAAGCTCTAAGCCCGTCCCAGAACTCCTCCTGCATGAAGTCAGGATCAGACTCCCCGTCTGCTTAAGGGGTATTTCTTCAAGGCATTGTGCAAAGAAGAAAATATCCCTTCCTTTATATAACATGAGCGCTGCATTTTGACTACAGTGCTCTGGAGAGAGCAAAAGCTGAAACCTCCTGAAAAATCAAGGACAGAAGGAAGAGGAAGCGGGACTTTCTTAGGCTAGTCAGAATCTGACAATGGACAGATGGATGTTTTAAGAATAGACAGTGATTGGAGCTATTTTTTTTTTTGGTATTGATTGGCTCCTGCGGTGCACTGGACTGTTTTTATCCCTGCACTAGGATTTATTTATTTATTCCTCCGAGAATAAGGGCTCCCCCTGTTCCCTGGAAGCTGTGAGCTTCCAATCTAGGGAAGCCTCCACAGTGAAATTACTCTCTTGTCTTAACCTCTCTGTTTAAGCACCTGTGAACTAGGGCTCCTTAGCTACCTGCCTTACAAAATGCAAGCGTTGATTAGTGTTTGCACAAGACTAGGAAATGTCTTTTATGAATGGGATGTGCTCACACCAGGCTGTACAGTGTTGACCGGGGGCATTGCGCCTGTTATTGTTCAAATAATTAGCAGAAGAAATGACATGGAAAAGAAACACTGGAAAAACGTGAGGTAATGGTGTCTTCATTCTGTACTTGTGTAAAGCGGTCGACATTGAGTGCCTAGGTTGGGTGACTGGACGCAGTCGGACTTGGCGGTTCTTCCTTCGCCATTTCTGCGGCTCTTTCTTCCCTTCCTGTCTTTCGGGACTTGCCAATATGCCCTCCAGAGCCACAGAGGACAGACATTCTTCTCTGGGCTCCTGTGGCAGCTTCTCTGCTCTGCCTGCCTGCCTGCCTGGGTTCGGCAGAGAATTAGTCACTGTGCAGAAGCTGGCTACAGATGCCCGTTAACACAGGGTTCTGAGCGGCGCTGAAAGCTGCTTTATGAGCCTTGCAGAGTCGGTGTGCATGTGTGCAGGGGCACGTTTGTGAGAAGACTGGGGTGTTGGGGCATCACTGGCCCGACCTTCATCAGGTCCTCTGTGTGGGAGCTATATGAGGCTTTTGTGCCCCCTGTTACTTTTCATTGCAGATGGGGCATTGTCCAAAAAAGCATGGACAGGGTGGGCTGGAAGTGCGGGGGACAGGGGTGGGCATGGGAAAAGCAATGAATAAAGATATAGGAGCACAGAGGAAAGGCAAGAGACAGGCGAGGATTTCTGTGGCACGGTGAAAGGGTATTTAACTTGGAGCCAGGGAAGGTGGTGGGCCTTCTACGGCCACTGCTGCCTGGCCCTGTGACCTTGAACCCTGCTTTCCTTATTTGTAAGATGGTGGTCTAAATAGGTGGAGGCAAGATGCAAGGGAGACATATGCTTGTCCAGCCATCTGTCATCAACACTCATTAAGTGTCTAGTCCCCGAGCCTTCCGAAGCCCTCCCTCCACAGGTCTGAGTGAGGTCAGTATCTCCCCTCTGGGTTGGAAGAGCAGTACTGCTTGTTCCAAAGTTTCATTTCTCTTACTAATCTTTTTCAGATTTGGTACATCCCAGACTGTCATTTTTCAGGACAGTATTTATATTATCAGTATGCTAATCCTGCCTTCCCTACTCAAAGGGGACTCCATAGTGTTCGGTTCTAATAGAAATACTAAAATTATCCTTATTTCAAAAACACGAAACTTATTTCTGACCACGAATATAAGACACGTTTATTTGCAGATACATAAATAAATCCAAAGTGAGAGAGTAAAGTAACCAACAGTTGTAATCTCAGTCCAGAGAATCATTTTGTGTGTGTGTGTGAGTGTGTGCATTACATACGCAGGAGGGTATATGTGGTGGGTATTTTATTAGGTATGCGATTACTTAATGTGTTATTTAGAGTTCCAGATTCTGCAAAATAAAGTTTGTTGAGATTAAGGATGGATGAATTTTAGTTTCTTCCTATTTAGGTATATCTAAATCATCAGAGATTTGACAATGCATTTGGTCCTGGAAGCTGTGACCAGATTTAGTTGAAGAGCTGGGAAACCAAGGATGGGCAGTTGTATTTTCTTTTCTTTTCTTCCTCTAACTTTTGAGGAATAATTGACAAATGCAATTGTATATGCATTTTCCTTTCTTAATGTTCTGTAGGGATACCATTGCTTCAGGCTTGCTGCTGTCAACAATAATGATAGCAAATATTTTTATATCATTTACCTCTTTGGCATTGGTCCCACTTGACACACACACATTTATATAACATATATACACATGTGTATGTTTTATATATATGCACACATACATATGATTTATATATAATTCTTTTTATAGACGAGGTAAGTGAGGCACAGAGAGGTTAAGTAACTTCCCCTCAAGTCACACAGCCAGTGAAGAGTGAGCCAGGCTTCAATCACAGGGTGCTGTGCAACTTGAACTTTTATCAACTCCACTGACCTCATTGACAATGCTGATGTCAGAAATAATGCTCAGTCAGTGGGCATAAAGTTTCCATTCTGCAAGATGAATAAGTTCCAGAGATCTGCTATGTAACTTTGTGCTATGTAACTTTGTGTGATAGTTAATAATAGAGTACGATACACTTAAAATTTTGTTAAGAGAGGTCTTATTCATTGTTCTTATTGCAATAAAATGAAATTAAAAAGAAAAGAAACAATGCCTGAAATAGGTGTTTCATAAACCTGATAAAACTCATCTCTACTTATATGCCAATTCTTCCACAGTTTAGGAATTGAAAATATGATGTTTTGTTCTATTTATTTCAAAGTAAAAAGTAAAAGATAAAATGGGGTCTTTGTTTAATTTTTTTTAAACAGTTGAAGTTAGAACACGAGTCAGGTAAATTCCCCTGGGCATGGTAGATGTGGAATCAATTTAGTAATGATCTTGTCATTTGTACAATGGGGCCATGGTATTTCTCAAAATCAGAAGGAAGAAGTTCACATCCAAAAGGTCAACACAGGAAGGTAAGCTGGTTCTCATGGAATTTAGGTGCATCAAAGTAATTCCCAGGTAGCATGTAAATGTTAACAATAGCAGATATTTTTTTTTTTCTTTTTTAATTATTGGAGTTGGCTTTCCTTTATAAATCAGTGTTCTCTAGTTTGGCTCTAGGGGAATCTCACTATTGTATATAACCAATCTCACTTGATATTTGGCCTTTGGTTACATCTTAGGTAAGGTGTTATAATTTCCGGTTTTATCATCAAATGAGGAAGCTCAGTTTATACTGTTTTCAAAATGATATTAAAAAAACACATTTACAGGGGCGCCTGGGTGGCTCAGTCGGTTAAGCGACTGCCTTCGGCTCAGGTCATGATCCCGGAGTCCCGGGATCGAGTCCCACATCGGGCTCCCTGCTCGGCAGGGAGTCTGCTTCTCCCTCTGACCCTCCTCCCTCTCATGCTCTCTGTCTCTCATTCTCTCTGTCTCAAATAAATAAATAAAAATAATAAAATCTTTAAAAAAAAACACATTTACATACTTCCAGGGTTTCAGAAAATAGGCAGAAATAGATGTTAAGCTTGAAACTGCTTGGTCATCCAGTTTGTAGATGGCTAAGGAATGAGAAAAAAAAGCAGAGTTCATCTTGGTCACACTAATTGACTCCGACAGCAGACAGCAGTGTGCCAACCACTCCAAAGAATTCTTGTGGACGAGCTACTTCTGCTGTCCGAGATTTTTCTTATGTGTTTTGTTTGCTCATTTGATGTATAATCTTGTGGTTTCTGGTCCCCTTCTCCATCTAAAGCAGAAAAACATATCGGATTCTTAGGTCATTTTAATTGGAACTTGCTCTCCAAGTCCTAACTATTTCAACAAATTAAAGGACTTGACTGGAATTCTTTTTTTTTTTTTTTTAAGTGAACACTTTGCTGTTACTCAAACCCTACCACAGGGTCAGCAGACAAATGCCATCTGTCTCTTTAGATGTGGTCACAGTTGACAGTTCAAAAGAACAAAATCAAAACACTTTAAGACCTGAAATCAAAACTCATCCTTGGAAGAAGAGCTCATATTTCAAAGATGATATTAAAATGTAATAATTTTAATATCCCTTTTTAGCATAAATTTTTCCTGATTAAACACTACCCATAAGGCTATATTGTTTTCATCATCCTTTTAGAGAGATCTCTGGAACGCCTGTGTGGTGAATGATGAGGAAACGTTCTAAACATGCTTTTATTTTAGCTTCCTTTTTTTTATTTTTGGTGATGGGATTAGATTAAAATATTCTGGAATGAACCACATTTGACTATTTGAGTCCTGAATTTTATTTTGTAGTACTGTTACAACTTGAAATGAGTGATTCCTGTTGTGGCCTTTTATGTTTTCTGTCTTCATGCATTGTTAAAAGAATGACACAGCACTGTTATTAATACAAATTAATAAAAAAATACTTCCAATCCAATCAGGCTTCCAGGAATTGGATGAAGTGCTTTGCTTGGATGATGTCGTACATTATCTTCATCCACCTTTCAAGATAGGTTCTGTTACATTACTATTTATTACCTTTATGCAGATCAGGAGACCTGGGCTTCCAGAAGGTCACTAACTTGTTTAGTGTTCTATGACTAGTTCAGGGTTTCTTCACAACAGTGCAATCGACAGTTTGAACTGAAAAGCTCTTTGTTGTGGGGTGCACTGCTGCTTCCTGCAGGAGGTTAAGCAGCATCCACGGACCCTACCCACCAAATACCTGTAGTACTCCCAGTCATGACTTGAAAATGTCTCCAACGTTGCCAAATATCTTCCAAGGGAGGGGGGCAAAATGGCCCCTGTTGAGACCTACTGCACTGGTTACGTGGTGGAGCTTGGGAATGTCTTAGGTTAATTCCCTTCCTCTTAGCTCCTCCATTGTACTGCTTCTGTCTGTTCATATAGCACATAGCTACAGCTCTCAGCTCTTCTTGCCTCTTTCTCTCCCCTGCCCTTTCTTTTTTTCTGAACTTAGAGTTTTTGCCCTTAGTAAGTGGTCACTATGTCTGCTTGTTCATCTCAATAATGGGCTAAGTGCGGTGATAAACACCTTCCTATTCTCTTTGTGGGTGTAGTCAGTTAAAAAAGGGGTAGGAGTCTACACATCCTGAAGACAATAGCACACGCAGAGCAGCATGCATGAAGAAACATACAGTGAGCATTTTTTAAATTGCTCATCTCACTTGCCTTGCTGAGTATATGCTTGGGTTATGTAGTAGTCATGTGTTCATGGAGTGGACTTCGAATCACTGTTGCCTGTGAATTGCTGACTGGCCTTGAGCAAGTCACTGAGTCGTCCATGTTTCCTCTTTTTTTGTTGTTGTTTTGATGAAATGAGAACCATTCTTCTATCATAATGCTTCTTACTTTTGATTTTGGAGAGTGGTGCAATGTTCACAGCAAAACACTTTGAAAAGAATTCTGAGGCATCCAATTTATTGAAAACTAAATGTAATTTTTGAAAGACAAATCATTATTCAGTGGAATTGATTTTCAAGATGAAATGGTGCATTTGTCCGCCATTGATATATAAAGTTGAAGAAAGCCAGGAGGTAGTGACACAAAGCTCTCCCAAGCTATCCTCAGCTTGGTTTCAGTTTTCTCAGGATTAAACACTTTTTCAGGCTTTATAGTCACTGAGGACTTGGACAAATATCATTTTGAAAAAATGGAATGAAAACACACATCAGTGGTGCCTTGATGTTGGTGTCATCTGTTCATTTGACAGAAGCTGAGGACATATCTTGCCCTCTTCCAGCGTAAGTGTGTTTGAAGTGCATTGTCCTGTGGGAATTCATTCTCCACAGAAAGTTTGCTGTGAAAAAGAGTCTGAACTCTGAGAATCTGAAGATGCACAGGCAGGGGAAGGACCACAGCCCTGCCTGTTGCTTGGTAGGTTACGGAACAGGTTCTTATTAGCACTTGAAGCGTAACTTAGGTGAATACTTAGGTGATCAGAAATCCCATCACCTTCAGCCTGCAAAATAACCCTCAAATTGTTCTTGTCAATTAACATATCAGATAGCTGAGAATAAAACAAACCTTTATATACCTAGGTTAGTAGGCGACTAAATGGTTCTCCTTATTGCTTTTGATTTACTGAGTGGCAGGTGTACGTGAGTACTTAATTTATAAATGAGATTCAGTTTTGTCTACTAAGTATATAGCATTTTTATTGCTTAATAAATATTTCTTGAGCTAAGTCCTGACTCTTATGGATGTGAGAAATAAAGGGGCATTATGCTTACATAGAATGCTATATAAATTTAATATACATTTATCTTGTTGTTTTAAACACATATAACAGTCAAGAAATGAATGACTCACTCCACTAAATTGAAATAACAGAGTAAATTGCAAATTGATTTTTTAAGTGTCAAATTAAATATCTGTCTACATAGTAGTTGATTTCACCCTGCCTGAAATGGGTCATTAAAATAGATGGGACAGGAAGAAAACAAAAATCTTCTATAAGATTTTTTTAAAGAAAACACGTGATAGGATAGATGGCTTTCTTATTTTTTAATGTTAATCAATACATTCTGTGACGACAGAAGAGAAAATAGAATAAGGAAATAGCTCTAGAAAAGGAAGGAGGCAGTTTCTCCTTTATTCTGCCTTTTACATCATCCCAGGGGCCACATCCCCACTTTCTCCCCCCATCCGGTAGCAGTTAGGCTGCATGTTGTGGGACACACAGCGTATAATGACCTCCTCCCTTCTTTCCATCTTTAACAGGTAAGAAGAATTGGTACACCCTTTCACCTTTGATGATAAAAGTGCATCAACTCAGAATAAGTGGGGTCTGGTATGTGCAAAGAAGTATTAGCTTACTTGCTCAGTCAAAAACTAACCACATGAATTTTGCACCTGTTCACGCAGGATGCCACGCAGAGTGCCCTGAGGGATCTAGACGTGGAGAATATGCTGCTTAGCCAGTTCCATGAGCTCAGGGCTTTCTTCACAGTCAATCCACAGTATTTTAAAATTACATAAATATTTCGCATAATATTTTCAAATCAGTGGATGGAAAATACACAAAATATGTCTTCATCTACTATATGTACTGCAGGCCAATTCACATCTGGATACAGGTAACATTTTCTTTCCTTTTAGGCTATATAGTTGCCACTGGCTTATACTCTGATTTGTTAAGTTGACGTTAACTTCAGAAGAAAGGAGGAAAAGATGATTTGATTAGATGTCTATATAAGATATCTAGATTAAGTTTTCATTTATTGGAGCATAGCTTTCAAATGGTTAACTAATGAGTTTTTAGACTTTTCTTGAAACTTCTACGTTTTTTTGTTTGTTTGTTTTTGTCATGCCTGTGTACTCTACTCTGTGTTGCTTTTGAAATTCCATGAAGCTAACAGCTGCCTCTTCCTCATGATATTCAAACTCTGTTTCTGTACCTCATCTCCTAGCTGCATGGCCTGTAGGTTAATTTAATGTTTACCAAACCTTTCATATGATTTTTTAAATACAATTGGAACCCTATTGATTTGATAAGATTGAAACATGTTGAGTCAAAAACAGTAGGTGCCAGCAGAATTTTAAATATGTCATGTATTTCTGGGGATTGGAAATATTGAAGGGATATTGTTGAATATAGTCTACCTGGGAACTAATTAATAATGTTTTATAGATTTAGGGCTCTTTACACCATTGCCCACCTTTAACTATTTCTTTTGGTTATTTAGCATTATTTACATGGCTCTTGTCTTGTATGTGGAATGTATGTGCATGTGTGTCTTTTGAGTATGATGTGTGCCTAAGTAGAGCTTCGTTGGACTGCTTCCTCTGGTATCCCTGTGCCCAGTTCCCTCCTGCCTGCAAGTCTCAGCTCAGATGTCCTGTTGAAAATGCACACACTCCAGAGTGCCTGGGTGGCTCAGTTGGTTAAGTGTCTGTCCAACTCTGACTCTTGGTTTTGGCTCAGGTCATGATCTCAGGGTCCTGGGATGGGGGCCCATGTTGGGCTCCGCGCTCATCGGGGAGTCGGCTTGAGGATTCTCTCTCCCCCTCTCCCTCTGCACCACCATCCCCTCCCACCCAACCCTGCCCCAGCTTTCATGTGTACACTATCTCCTAAATAAATAAATGAATCTTAAAAAAATAAATAAATAAAATGCACCCACTCAGCCCTTCATCACACACCCTAAATCCCTCCTACTGTAGTTGGTGCTCAATAAACAGTTGGGGATTTTTTCCCTGAGCTCTGAAAGAAGTTCAGCCTTTATAGTTGCCCCAGTCTCTGTCATTTCCATTTGAGGAATATACATGAGGCTTTTATGTTTTAGTACTTTTGATTCTAAGCCCCTCTCCTATTTACATTTCATATAATTCTGAAAAAACTAAAGTTTTCTTTATAGTTCCATACACACCCACACTAAATTAGTAGGAGATGTGTGTGATATGTCAGAACAACCCTGGGTTTTGGGAGTTGCATAAGCCTAGATTCAAGAGCTGAAGACTGATGGTTATAATCTGTGTGAATTTGAGCACATTGTTTCACTTACCTTAAATTTAATGTTTTGTTTTTGTTTTTTTGTTTTTTTAAATCTAAAAACTGGGTTAGTCATAATGACCTACAAGTGATTTGTGAAGATTAGTGGTAGGATGTAAAAAAATGAGAAGGTGGGCTTGGCATTAAGAACGTGCTCAGTAGTTGGTAGGCACACATTTTGAATATATATATGTATGCTTATTTATTTTATGTTTGTGTATATGCACATAGCTCTGAGAAATCATGGATTTCAAAGATACAGAAGAAAGAATCCTTTGAAGTCTATATGAAAAGAGCTTAGGAATTAATGTCCCTCTTTTATCCAAGCTATAAGTGCCTACCATGTTCAAAGAGCATCAATAGGATTAATATTCAGAATTTTCTTTGAAGTCCTAATACAGAAGGGCCTGGAAATGAAACCCATAGCTATTTCTATAGGGGGATAACTTCTTAATATCAAGTAACAGGCCCGGCGGGAAAACTAGGCCATTTCTGGTTCGCTATATTTTCCTGTTTTTACATATACATTCTCTTGGTGCCAGGAAGAAGGTTGAGAGGGTTTCAGTTGACTGGCAAGAGGTGAGTGTGTTCCTTGCTTGGTCTGGAGCTTAGAGTCAACTTCCACAAATCCCCTAAGGGTGGGCTTGAGGGCCTTTGAGAATTCTGCAGTTCGGATTGGGCTCATTTTCATTCATCTTCAGACAAGCTTTAGGCCTGCATCTCTCAGGAAATTTTAGTTCATTTTTTGACTGTTCAGGAAGGACCTTTTAAAATACTGCACAGGTCAGGGAGGTGGCATCTCCCCAGGGGCCAGGAAACGGCTCCTCTGAAGTCCAGAAGTGGTTTGTTTTCACGTGCTATCTACTCTTCCAGATCTGGAGAATGACCCAGAACCCGTCCGCAGGGATTGAGGTGGGAATGATCAGCCTTCATCTTCACAAGAAAGTTACAATGAATCAAGCATTTCTGTAAATATTAAAACAGTTGTACACACCTTTTTCATGTAGTTTGTTTTTGTTTTTGTTTTTGTTTTCTTCTTTTTGAGATGCTCTAGCACATTTGCTATTTGTCCTGCCTCTGTCTTGTAGATTCAGGAATCAAATGAGATTAGACACAAACACAAGACAGGCTTTTTTTGAAGTAACCTCTTCTTCTTCCTTTTCTTTCCTTTTTGTAATGTAGAAAAAGGACTTCAATGTGAATTTATTTTTTGAATTTTTCCAATGCACAAATAAATAGAATTTCAGACTGAAAAATTTTAAAGTAAATGAACCCATTATCTTTTGAAAGACTTTTTTTTTTTTTTTTTTTTTTTTTTTTTAGCATTTTCACTGTTTAAACTCTTTCTGCCTATCACCATGGTACCTGGGAGAATCTGGATATTTCATAGGCGAGCAGTTACCTTGCAACTGCACAGATCAGAACATGCTAGCGGTGCCTTGCTTGTTATGTGATGTGTCGACTTTCAATTGATTTTAAGCACACTTTAAATGGTAATGAGAATGCTGAGCTGGGAGATAGCATATGGCTTTAACAATTTGGTTCTAAGAAAGCAAGCAAACCTTTAAAAATGATAGCGTTTCATGATAGTGAAAGTCAAGGTGAAATCTGAGTGTTTGAATGACAAACTATTTCTTCCCTTTCTATTATTTTCAGCTGTGCCTTTGTTATATTTTATTGTGTTAATATGAAAAAAAATAAAGAGGAAAACCAAAATTTGCTATCGAAGTTTGGATCAAATTAAATATGACATAAGGCTTTGTTCAAAAGGTATGACTCCTTTGGTACTTTTGAACTCAAATCATCCTTTCAAGCAAAATTTAATATGAAAAGTCAATTAAAATATAATAAGGAAAACTGTAGTTCAAGGAGCTGGAAAATGAGAGAAAATGTATTCAGACCGTGAAAGAAAGATGAAGAGAAATATTAGCTATTTAGGCATGAACTACATTTATGTGTATAGCACTCAGTATATATTCTCTGATTAACTGGGAGAACTATGTGAGTAAATGAGATGAGCCACTTGGAGATATTTGCTTTCCTCATGAGGAAATACATCATGGGGGTATCATTCCTGAGTTTGTTTTCTTCATTTGTTCTACTAGATTTTACTGACTGCCGTTCCCAGTTAAATAACAAAAATCTGTGAAGTTATTTTTTTTTTCTTAAACTCTCCTATTTTCATAGTTTAAATTTAATCCTGGAAATAAAATGCAGTCGGTCTTTGAGAGATTTCAGGGCTTAAACAACTCGCGAGAAGTCCCGTCTGTTCACAGATTCACAGAGGCACCACGCTTCTCTGCAGTTCACTCACTCACTTCTACTTCTGCAGAAATCTAAAGATATTGGCGAATTTTACAGTCAGATGTGTGGCTTAAAATTATATACTGATAGGATGTTACAGCTGAATGGGATTGCAGAGAGGATATGCTCTGGTGGCATTTTTTACATCAACAAAATTGATTTATTTACACTCATAAATAAAATTTCTGCAGTTGGGAAAGATCTCCTCTGTTTTAGACTCAGGTTGGTAGCTCTATCCTTGTTACTATTTAAATGTAGTTATTGCCTTTGAAACTCTTTTACTCTAGTTACTTCATGTAGAACAGCTTACATCCGGTGATGAAAGTAATGATTATCATTTATTGTGCACTCAGTCCATTCAGGCCATTTACTAAGTAAACACTTTGTATAGATCCCCTCTTTTAATCTTTATACCCACGTTGTAAGGAATTTTTGGATTAGAGGAATTAAATGATTTGCTGAATGTTTGCCTGCCGCTCATTAATGACAGAGAAGGTGTCTGAACATACAAGTCTGTCTGACTCTATTTATTCATCCTTGAATTAAACACATTTCTTAATTGAGTAAAGTCATTCTACTGGAATTCTAAACTTCCTTAGATTTTCAAGTGATTTTAGATTGCAGAGTACAAGTCATACTTATCAGAACCCAGGTACTAGAAGCAGATTCAGGAAACCAAGTCTTCTCTGTCATCCTTCCTCATCAACACATTAGATTCGCTGTATGTATTGTGGGGCTTGGCTTCTGATGGTAACATTCAGATGCTGTGAGAAATTCCTTTAAATCTCAAAGCTAATTCTCAGTTGGACCCAACAGGTGGCACTCCATCCCTGGGACTCATGGGATTTTCAAGCTGAAAGAGACCTTAGGCATTGTAACAATCTTCTTCCTATTATGGTTTTAATACTCACGAAGAGAAATTAAATGACTCCCCTCAAGGCCACACATCTAGTTAGTGACAACACTAAGACAAAGACCCAAGTCTCTGGAATCCATGGCTTTACCTCTTTCTACTATTCAGACAGCCTTCCTTTAAAAAGTATTGTCGAGTAATAGATTTAATCATATACAACATATTTCATGCAGCTATACATCAGGGTGAAATAGGGGAAGTGGTTTTTTGTTTGTTTTAAATTCAGATGGCAAATGCAAACGGCTTTTGGCCCCATGAAACACTCTTGACTCAGTCGGCTAAAAATATTTTCCAGTGTCAGAGATGGCCATGTTCTGGTTGTTTCATCCCTAGACCATGCTCAAGAATAGTATTAATAACCACCATAAAGCTGGTGACTACCATAGATAAACCATGTTGCTATTGCTAATTTTTAAAGTAACTCTGTAAGGTAGATATCATTATCCCTGTTTACGGAAAAAAACATGACTCAGCTTAGTTAAATGATTTTTACAATGTCATATAGCTACTCATGAGAATATCCAGGAGTTGAACGCTGGTTTCTCTAACTATAAAGCTTACATGTTTCCCTCTATACCACGTTGGCCTAACAAAATTAAAGTTAATTAATGCTGAAGAATTATCAAGTACGTCTAACAATGCTACTCACAGCAAAATTAATTCCTCCTTCTTAAATTGCCTCTTGGACATTCAGTTTAACCATCATTCATCTATGTTTTCTTTCTCTCATCAGTGAGTTAACGAAAGCCTGTGTATTTTACACGTGAGGAAATCAGGTCACGGCAAGATTAAGTAACTCCCCTATGATCACACAGCCAGAAAGTGGCAAATCTGGGATTTCAATCCCAGAAGATACGCTGCATCCAGCTATGAAAAAGTTTAAATGACAGTATCTTCACAAGCAGTGGAAATAAAATTTTGAGTGGCGCAATACAATGATACTCTCAGGATATTCATGTAAGTAGAGAGTGGTTAGAAAGGAGAGACTGGGGACAAGGAGATATGAGACAAGTGTAGTTTAGCTCTTTATGGGGTTATCAGCCAATATATGAAGAGGGAGTTATAAAGGAAGAATTGACCTCACTAGTGACTCATGTGGGTGGTAAGTTAGGAGGAAGTAGAAAGAGTGGGTGCCACTACTGTGCGTAACTGAGGAGATTGTTGGTTGAAATGGAGTAGTCAGAAGAAGAGCGTGAGAGATTGAAGTTCCAGATGGATGTATGGATGCTAATGTCTGTGGGTTTGGAAATCAGTTCAGATGTATCAATGTTGAACTGGGTTGAAGATTTGGAATCCAGCTTTATACATTTAATCATGTATTAAAGAGAAGGATCATGAGGGTAGATCTATAAGGACTGTCCACATTTTGGGGGTTGGGAGAAAAACAGATGTGGTCAGAAAAGTAAGAAGAAGACTAAGAAGGTATCAGAGAAACTGATGGAAGGGAGAGTTTAGGGGGTAGCAACAGCTCAGGAAGGCAGTGAAGAGACAGGGAGAGAGGCTGATGTGCCGAAGGGAGCACGCAATGAGATTTAAAGGAAGCAAAACATGAAAGAGACCACCTGACAGAATGTGGCCCAGGGCGGGCAGCACTCTGACAGTCCCAACCCATCAGGGCCGGGTTGAACTCACCCTGGACTCATAGACCATTGTTGAGCCATTTTGTCAGCATTGCTTACAAGCCCCTTTGAACTTTAAATGGCACAGCATGATCCTAATAAAGAGGTCCTGGAACACAGCCAGGCTGCCAGGACTAAAATTATGTTCAAGATCACCAATTCCCTAGAGAGACTGCAGGCCTCTGGATAATGGAAGACAGTAGGCTGCCTTAGCAGCTGGGTAATGGCAAGCCACAGTGGATGGATGGCCTGGGGAGAAAAGCCCTAAAGATCTTTCCACCCCAGAGGAAGGAGCATAACCTTGGGATGAGAACACTTGGGTTTAAATCCCAGTTCTGCTACCCACTACCTAAATAAGGTTAAACAAATCCCTGGAACTGCTGGAGCCTCAGTTTTGCCATTTATAAAATGACCCAATCAGAATACTTGTCTTCTAGAGATGGGAAGATCAAATGAGATGTATGGGGGAGTACTTTGTAAATTGCAAATTCTATGCAAATATTATCTCTTCCTTAAGTATCATTATTATTGGTAAAGCCACAGAGATGTGGATAGCTAAGAGACAGTACTAGCAGGATGATTACCCTGTATCTCAGAAATGTACTTGTCCTTAAGTCCACCATAGAATGTTCTGAATATGAGGCTATACAAAAGGTTGTTCCTAGAAGTCAAGTAGAAGACATTAGTGTCTGTGACAAATTGTGCTTCTTGGTCTATATGGAGGAAAGGCTTTTTTCACAATAGACATTTGAATTTTTTAACCATATCTAAAATTTATCATTAAATACTTATTTTTAGGAGTGCCTGGGTGATGCAGTTGGATAAGTGTCTGACTCTTGATTTCAGCTCAGTTCATGATCTCATGGTTGTGAGATTGAATCCCACATCAGGCTCTGCGCTTAGCATGGAATCTGCTTGAGACTCTTTCTCCCTCTCCCTCTGCCCCTCCTGCTTGTGCTCTCTCTCTCTCTCTCTAAAAATAAATAAATCTTTAAAAATAAATAAATAAATAAATGAATAACTAAATAAATAATCAGTAAAGGGTAGAGAAGTGTATTTTGTGGGTATAAATATATTTGCATATATATACGCGCATACTCTGTAAATGCATATAAAATTTTACATGTTTGTTACACAAAAATATACATATACCTACCTGATTTTCTTTGCTCTAGCTTACAAAGCTGTCTTTTGAAACGATGATACATTTATTCCAGTTTCTCAAAGTAACCGTCTTGCTATAACAACCTTGGAATAGTCCCTGTGCTCAGATTTGGAGTTACAGCTGCAGAAGCATTCCTGGTATGCTCCCGGCTCTTCTCTGAAGAAGGCTAGATGGCACTTCCGATTTCATTTAAGCACCCTGGAGCTCAGAGAACAAATTGGAGAAATCAGGATTGATTACATTCTGTGCTCTCTTCGTCTTCATCAGGATTTGTCCAAAGCCAAGTTAGAGTTTTCAAAGTGAGAGTAGCTTAAGGGGGCTCTACATTCAGTACAGAAGGCTGTGATTTGGTAAAAGCTCCAATTATTATGAAAAGTAAAATGGAAAGGGTGAGCATAATTTTGCTTTAAGAACCATACCTTCACATCAGTGACTTCATTTGCCCTGTAGCGGAATGGATCTGTCAACTTATTTATTAGGAAACGAGTTGCTACAGTGTCATAAATGGATGGCATATCCTTTGATGTATGAGAATTCCGTGTAGAGATCCTTCATTCCTCTTGAAAAGGAAACTAATAACCATTTGGAAGATATATATGCCATAACCCCAGATGAATGATCATCTCTGTTCTTTGGTTTATTTTGAGGGGTGTCTTGAGGTGATTTTCTTCTTTATGACTAGATGGGGAGTTGGAAAATGAAGCTAGTCTCAAATGCCACTTTCTTTCCAAGTCCTTCAGGTATTCCCAAATATCCCTCTTTCTTACCAGCCTGGATATAATTTTGTTGATGCCTCTATTTATGGCATTTATGACCTTCTGCCTTCAATTATTCATTTATCCATCTTCTTTGCCTTCTTCTCTCCTAAGTAACATGCAGGCAAGGACTTGAACTGATTTATTTCTGAATTCCCTGAAGGCATTTAGTAATTCCTTCCACTTAGCTTTTGCTCACTTGGTAGAGGCTGCAGCTGTTCCAATGAGGTAAACCCCAGAGAACAGTACATAGAGGCCTCTTTGCTTGTGTCTGTAGGGAAGACGAAAGTTGAGGTTCTGGGCATCGATTATTAAGAGGAGAAAAAAAAATCCTTTCTAGAATAATGGCATTGACTGAATAACTGATAAGCTCAAAACTAGCATATAAAGAATGACCCTGTCTTATTGTTCATTGATGAGTAAAGCCCTCTGCTTGAGGACATGATATGGCCAGATAAATAACTTCTGATAGAAGATGAAGGGATTCCCTCTTTATTTTTCCTTCTCTTGTCTTTTTGTCAGATCTTGGCAGGTAATTGAGAATCTGGATTAAGAATGGAGAAAAGGTCAGAGAGTAACATTGTACAGATTTCTGCATAACAAAAAGAGCCCCTCCACTGTTTTTGATGGGACTATTTTGGCTGTGTTCAAGCATACTGCTTTTCTTCAAGCTCATATCATTGCTTTCATTAATATCACTTCTATGAACTCAAGAACTTCAAAAGCTACTTTACCTAAATTAATACCACTGGGTTTTGCTGTTTTGTTTTGTTTTTTTAACATTTTTTGTGGTTGATTTTGGGGGATGAAATGCGTTGAAAAATTGTCACTTATTTTAACATTGGGAAGAAGCTTAAAGAGAAGTGAGTCCAGCTCCTTCCATAAGGTTGTGTATGACACAATGCCTAGGAAAGTTAAGAGACATGCCCGTCCTGATGGGACATTCAGGAATAAAATCAGGATCTCCAAAATCTTACCCAGGTCTTCCTTTAATTATACCTTATTTCATGTGTTTTCCACTTGTTTCTCTCTTGTCTGTAATCTTCTCTAATGTGCATATTTATTTAGCCAATAAGGTTGTGAAATTTTCAAGGACTTGGATCATATCTTTCACTTCTTTTGACCTTACACAAGCAAGCCTGAGTTTTTGAACATTGTTATTCACAGTAGGTCACACTTCAAGAATTAA
This sequence comes from Mirounga leonina, assembly GCF_011800145.1. Taxonomy (NCBI): domain Eukaryota; kingdom Metazoa; phylum Chordata; class Mammalia; order Carnivora; family Phocidae; genus Mirounga; species Mirounga leonina. Next base: position 17,171,968 of record NW_023270825.1, on the reverse strand, counting down.
TGGTGGCTGTAGGCAGCATTTATTTGCACAAATTGGTGTGGATAAAGAAATTGAGAGAGAGTGGGAAAACTACCAAAAGGGGAAAAAAAAAAATCAGAAACAAGATGAATAAGCCTAAGGATTGTTTTTAAAACTGAGAAGGATTTCTTTTTGTTCTTACTGTTTTTGAAATTGGACTAATGGCAGAGGAAATAAAAAGATGCAGATAAACTAAATTGCTCTAAATCACTGCAGTTCAGAACAGTGCTAGAGAAATACCTTCAAAGAGGGTTTAGAAAATGGGAAAGAAATTAGTCTTTCCTGCTGTGTGTGTGTGCAGAGGGGTGGACCAGGGGGATTAGGAAAGAAAATGGGAAGACCACAGTGGCCCTCCCAGCCTTGGTCTGGCTGTCAGTGCTAGTTAGTGAAGACAGGGCGCTTTGACATGACACGGAGGGTTCAGAATCATCACAGATCAAAAAACCACCACTAAGAATTCATAGCCCTTTTGGAGCCTAACTGCAGTGCACCTGATGAATAATTCAGGTAGTTAGAAGTGCCTGGGTAGGGTAGACTTTAAGTGTGCTTTTTCATTTTTTCCTTTAATAACATCCCAGACTTTCCACCTGATTTAATTAAATTTACACCCTCCTTTCAATTGTCTTCTTTTTCTTTCTTTCTTTCTTTCTTTCTTTCTTTCTTTCTTTCTTTCTTT
>NW_023270825.1:17040916-17171264 GCF_011800145.1 Mirounga leonina | reverse complement strand
TTTCTTTCTTTCTTTCTTTCTTTCTTTCTTTCTTTCTTTCTTTCTTTCTTTCTTTCTTTCTGTCTTTCTTTCTGTCTTTCTTTCTTTTTTCTTTCTTTCTTTCTTTTCTTTCTTTTCTTTCTTTCTTTCTCTTCCTTTCTTTCATCTTCCTTTCCTTCCTTCCTTCCTTCATTCCTTCCTTCCTCCCTCCCTCCCTTCCTCACTTCCTTCCTCTCTCCCTCCCTTCTCCTTCTCCCTCTCTTTCTCTCTTTCCTTTTTTTTCATCAAGAAAGGTCATTTAGGACAAAAAGAAAGGTCATTTAGGGAGCCCAGTGTTTTGTTTTCTTTGAGCTACATTCTGCCTTTCAAGAACTCACAGCTTTAGTTGGAAATAAAGAGCATTATTTATTTTGGCAATGGTAGGTGCCTCCATTGGATGGTGCTCATCAGTTTTGCTTAAGTTTTTGCCTCAATAATAAATTACAGCTTTTCTAGGTTTTAGGGCTGATAGAATGACAATATGCTTTTGAAAATGTCTATAGTGTACAAGTTACCCATATCAGACACAATCGGGATGGTTATTTCATTTTAATTAAGAAATCATAAAAAAATAATAATAACTTATATACACATAAAACAAAACCATTTAAGAGGACATTAATTTGCCAGTCTTTTGATGTAGGCCCCAGGGTTCTATCTGCATATGGAACCTGATTGGATTAATACTGTCTTCTTCCCCAAATGCACCAACTCTGATTTCCGGTTTCCTTTCTTATATTGGAATTAAAACATTTAGGCACTAGGAGAGTAACCTGAGTGTAGAATTGAAACAGATCTTTAAGATCCTGCTCTCTCCATTTTTGTCTTCCCTAATGTGCTGGCAACTTTAACTGATTTGCCATTAAAAAAAAAAAAACAAGACAAAACAAAAAAATACCTAGTTTTTCTAAACTATTCAACCGTGTTTTCATGTGAGTAACTCCCTTCTTGTACTTCTGTTTTATTGCTTTACAAAATCTTTATTCTAATTGTATAATTACAGTACAGAAGCCTAACTAACATAACATGGTTTGGAACTCTTGGTAGACATAGAGCTCAAAAGTCAGGAGCAGGGGCGCCTGGGTGGCTCAGTTGGTTAAGCGACTGCCTTCGGCTCAGGTCATGATCCTGGAGTCCCAGGATCGAGTCCTGCATCGGGGTCCCTGCTCAGCGGGGAGTCTGCTTCTCCTTCTGATTCCCCCCCTCATGCTCTCTCTTTCTCATTCTCTCTCTCAAATAAATAAATAAAATCTTTTTTTTTAAGATTTTATTTATTAATTTGAGACAGAGAGAATGAGATACAGAGAGCATGAGAGGGAGGAGGGTCAGAGGGAGAAGCAGACTCCCTGTCGAGCAGGGAGCCTGATGCGGGACTCGATCCCGGGACTCCAGGATCATGACCTGAGCCGAAGGCAGTCGCTTAACCAACTGAGCCACCCAGGCGCCCCAAATAAATAAAATCTTAAAAAAAAAAAAAGTCAGGAGCAGGTGTGGAGGTACTGGAAGACTATCCGAGCAGCGTCCAATATGCAATCAGTGCAGTCAGTGAGGGTATGCGAGCATAGTATTTTTAGGTATATTGATTAAGTGGCATATTGGTAAGGAGCTTTCTGCTACATATATCCCAGCCACTATAGATCTAAGATGTGTAACCTTCACAAAATTAAACACTTAATGCCTCCATATCTACATCAGTAGAATGTCAATATAATAATAACAGTTACTTCTTGGGTTGCCACGAGAATTAAGTGAGTTGACAAAGCTCAAGCATGCGGTGCTGTGCATTTCAGTTTTACATGGCACTCAGCACATGTTAGCTATTCTTCTTACTTCCATGCTTGGTATTCTTACTTCCAGTCTATACAAGTATCTCTCAATTTTTTTTTGTTGTTGCTCCTCTAAGAAGGTTGCCTAGATATTTTCTTTTCCTAAAGCTCCCTTTCCCTTGTGACATTTTAATATTGTGTATATATAGTATGTCTGTTTGTGTCGTGTGGCCACTTAAAAGGCCACAAGCTATCATAATATCTAAGGTTTTCTTCTCTTTCCCCCAAGAACCAGTTTTTACCCACCTTGGGGAGGGTATCACCCTTGTAGAGAATGAGTGATTTATTGTATGTCAGATGACTACGCTTCCTCTCCAGCCAAGGCCGTGGGGCACTGTGTCAGAGTGGGGCCGACTCATTATGAGACTGGGCAAGTTGACCTGGGAGTCCTGCTCCCTTCCCCCCTAGATGAACGCCACCCTGAGATGGACACTTAGATTTGAGAGCTGCTGATGCAGAGAAACCGGCAAAGGGTTAAAGCACATCAATGATTTTTAGAGCCTGAGAGAGCAATTAGAGTTAGACAATATACTTTTCTTAATAACCTCTTAGCAGTTTTCATTTTTTATTAATGGACTGTCATCAGAGGTATGAAGTCATTGTTCGCTGGCCTGAAAAATAGGGGGTGGATAGATTCTTGGAACTGCTGGGGGTATATGACCATGGTACTTGAGAAAAGAAGATTTTCAGCTCCAAGAGTGAGAATGCTGAAGTCCTAGAAACTGAAATCCGGTTCAGAGTGGAGGTCCAGAAGGAAGACTTTCCAGCGGTGTACAAACAAATTGCTTTGCAGTCCTGCTGTGGGAGTGGGGCATAAGTGAGCTGCTTTTCAATCACCTCGTTTTACAATTGACTCTGGCATATCTTTCTTTTCCACTGCATTGTGAACTATCGAAGTGAGGTATCTCTACCAGTTTACGTGGGCTGCCGTAGCAAAGCCCCACAGACTGGGTGGCTTAAACCACAGAAATTTATCTTCTCACAATCCTGGAGGCAAGAAGGGTGAAATCAAGATCCACAGGATTCTGAGACCTCTCTCCTCAGCTTGTTGATGGCCATCTTCTTCCTGTGTCTTCACATGGTTCCTCTCTGTGTAACTGTCCTGATCTCCTCTTCTTGGAAGGACACCGGTAATATTGGATCAGGGCCACACTAATGACCTAATTTTAACTTAGTTACTTCTTTAAAGACTCTGTCTCCAAATATGGGCACATTCTGAGGTTCGAGAGGTTAGGACTTGAACCCATGAGTTTTGCAGGGCACAACTGCGTCCATAACAATCCACTACTTGTCATGTGTGGATATTCAATAGTGAACTAATGAATGAATGAATGAATGGATATTTATTTTGGCCGCTGAGAAGCCAGTCCAGGCCCTGGGAGAAGGTTTCTGCAACCTTCAAGAGCATATCTCAAGAGCATAGCCTGGAAGGGCCATATAGGCTTTGGATGGTCATGGCCTTTGGCCCGTTGCACATCTTGACCTGGTGTGAGGGTGCAAGTCACAGACAGGTCTGACGGTGGTACTGTGGTCAGTCACAGTTTGAGGAATTCTCACTGATTTTGAGATTATTCCCATACTCTGACTTCCCTGAATAGTGATCAAGAGAGTCAGGGGACAGAACATTCTGAGGAAACATTAGGGTTAGGGCTTAGCAACAACCAAAGGAAGCTAATGGAGGTGATTATTTCACCTGAGAATCTCTCCATTAGGTCCTGACCCTAAGTCTCCAGTTTCTGACCCCATAAGTCCCTCAAAAGACCAACTCATCTCTTGTAAAAAAATGAAGCAAAAGACTTGGGTCTAAAAAAATACAAATTAAATTTTTTTTTTTAAAAAAGACTTGTTTCTAGAAGCACATGAGCTTTCAGGAGGAAACAGACAGTGCCCAGGTTCTTGCCCCTCTTGAGTGGGGCCCATCCTCACTGCAGGGAGCCAGGCAGCAGTGCCCACCCCCCTCAAGTGAGACAGAACAACCTCTCTGGAATGATGCAGTCCTGCCCAACCCTGGACAGCACTGGCAAATTTCTTGTCAGTAGGGCCATTAAAAGCTGCTTTTTCAAATTAACTAGGGTTGTTTTCCAGGCTGTGCTCATAGCTTCAGAAATAAAAAATTAAAAAAATTATAAAGTCAGTGCTTTTCCTCACCACATAGAATAATTTATAGTAGGGAGCAATTTACTTGCTAGGGAACAGCGGGTGGTCTGTACCTTTCCCAGTGAAAGGGACATTATGCTAAACAGGGTGGCTGGCTTCAGTGCTCAGGATAGAAGGGGAGAGACCATTCTAATTAATTATGTGGCTGTCTTTACCCAGCATGGGTACCTCACTTTGTATTTAAAGTTCTTGTTTAGTCAAAGCTGTATTTCTTTTATTTATTTATTATTTATATTTCATCTATTTCCAAAGAGAATTTGAGACAGCTGAAAAATGTGGGGGTTATTTATCCTGAAATGGGACATTGAAAGAAAATTCTGACAGAGTATGGAGCTTACTTTGCCCCCCCGCCAGGTTCCTCTTCTCTATAACATTTTCTGTTCTACTTTATCCCTTCCCCCAAAATTTCTTTCAGCTCTTTGCTGTACAGATTCAAGTTGTCTCTTTTGATCCTTACCTTCTCTCACCATACCTTCCCTGTTCTAGTCCATTTAAACTTGGGCTTCCCATTACCCTTAGAATAAATCCAAATGGCTCTCCAAAGCCATGAGACTTTGTGCAAACAGGCCTATCAGTGGCCCTCTGTTCACTCTACTCCTCACTAAATAAATGCCAGCCACGTTGGTCTTTTCATTCCAGGAAGAGGTTAGGTTCTTCCTCCCTTGGACCTTTGCATCTGCTCTTATTATGCCTAGACATGGTGTTGGCCTCTTTCTTCCCATGCACTGCCCTCTCTTCTCCCAGATCCCTCATTCATTACAACTCCTCATTCTTTGGGAATCCCATTCTCCAAGATGTCATCCATGACCGCCATATCTAAACCCACACCTATCACCCACAGTGATATTCTGTCACCCTTCTTTATTTCCTTCATGACATTGCTCACAACTTTATCATTCTTGTTTCATGTGTGTAGTTTCTTTTCTGTCTTGCTTTCTAAACATGTTACTTTCCTGAGTATAACTACTTTATCTTTCTCAACTTTGCATCACAAGGATCCCATCCTGTGCCAGATACATAGTAAGTAGCCACTCAAGAATTATTTGATGAATTAATGAGTGAGAAATACTAGCTCTAGGCAAAGGTCAGATACTCTTCACTTGATTTAGAATGTCTGCCAAGAATGTTTGGATTTCTAGAGAGAGTAGCATTCTAATACAAAGGAATTGGTTTATAATTATAAAATTTTATAATTTTATAATCAGGGACCTAGTGAGGAAAGGTTTTTTGAGGAAACCACATCATGTTAATTGGCTGCCCATTCAAAGTGTATTTTTCCTTGACCTATTTCTTGAATGTTTTGTCTCAGAGAACAGACCTGCCATTTAGATGTAATCCTTTAGAAGATAAACCTTGTCACACCAATCATGATACTCCCAAGGGTATGGAGACCCCGTATTTTAGTCAAGCGTGAGAGTGTGGCTAAGGAAGCAATGAGTAATCTGATCTCATGTCATGCATGTGATGCCGCCCTCATCGATCTCAGTATTTTAATCTGCTTTATCATCCCAAACATCATGTTACTCTCTAATACTTGAGTTTTTTATTTCATTTAGAAGTGAAGATTGGAACTCTTTTCTGGACATTTATCAAGTAGCTGAGACAAAGATGAAACACCAGTCTAAACTGTCTTCTTGCATGATTGTGTGTGTTCGTTACTGGGACGACCTTTCAGCTGTGTTGCCTCCCTCTGGTGGTGGCTTTGTGTACCTGAACCTGGGTGGCACTGAGTAAGGCTGTAGATTGCTTTTCTTAATAAAAAGAAAGAAACAAACAAACAAAAAAAAGGTCATCATGTTCTGATGTGTGTGTGTGTGTGTGTGTTTGTCGGGGGTGGGGGAGAAGATCTTTTCTTTAAACAAAGAATTAAGTGGTTGAAATTGATTGACAGCATATAATTACGAAAATATAAACTTTCTGCATTGGGGATAAAGTTTGAAGCCCGCAATGTTCATAAATGAAAGGAGTGCTCTGACTGTGTGTAAACCAGTAAAAGGATCTGTTCGTATGTTTAAATTCTCCTTTGTTTGGGAAACATATCTTACTTAACACTTCATTCAGATGAGAAAAGCTGTTAGTGTCGATTTTCCAAAGATAGCTTTAAAATCTGCTGTGTATTTTTAATATTTTGCTTTGAATGATTCCTTTTGTGTAGTGTGAAGCTTACACTGGACAATACTAATGGCTCTCATCTGGGGTTTAATTTTCAGTCTGGGAAATCCCTTGATTTTATTTTATCCCATATCTGATCATGCTGGGCGAGATGCCCTTGAGAAAAGGAGAAGGTCAAGGATAGGAAATCATCATCTTTCTTTTGTTTCTTCTTCCCTCTCATGCCTCAAATCCAGAAATAGTCCCCTGAACATAGCCTGACACTTCAGTGTGACAGGTGTTCAGAAGACGAGGAGGCGCTCTGTAAAACCTGTTTATTCAGTGAGGAAATTTTATACCATTTACATTCAGAGCCATCCCTATGATACTAAAATAGGCTTATGCAATGAATTTTTCATTTTTTAAACTCAAAACCAGGTAACTCACCTGCAAATACACACTATGCAATTTCATTTCATGTGCCTGATCAATATCACTGACTGAAATCTATATTCTCCTTGTGAAGGAGACAACAAGATTTTCTGTTTCATTATGCATATTACATATGTGGTGCAATATTTTGGTGGGAAAATGGGTCATGTTTATATTTTTGGATTCAGTTTATTTTTTTCATGAGCTTTTTTATAGCTCTTAAAGTTCCCGACCTATTTTGTATGGATTCTAACTATGCGGAATGGTAAAGGGGTGTGCAATTAAAGCACAGTTGAACTGTCACATTGAAATTTGTGTAAATATTTATAAGCTATTGGCATTATATGAGAAGGAACACTTGGGTTTTTCGTTGTCGTTGTTTTGGGGGGTTTTTTTGTTGTTGTTGTTCTTTTCTTTTTTTTCTTTCTTCTTCTTCTTCTTTTTTTTTTTTTTTTTTAGAAACACAGAGTTTCTGTAGTAGACCATAAGGACTTATCTGAATTCGGGTCACAATCATCATAGAACTGAAAAGTTAGGTATCTAGGGTGATTAGACGTGCCTTTCATCAAACCAAGTTCATAATAATGGGTCAGGCTGACCCCATTTCAGTCGATAAGAGCACAGAATTTGATGTATTTTGCAAAACAAGTATAGTGCTATGGCAATTACAATTATTTTTAGTTGCATGTTTTATGCCCTTTTCTAAGGTCATCTAGTTTCTTTTTATTTGAAGACTATTCGTCCATCTCTCTACCTATCTCTCAGTCTCTCCAGGTAGGTTAGGGTTGCTTAAAGCCTTTGAAGCCTTTTCCAGAATATTAGCTTGGTGTTTCCTTATGAGACCTCAGATTGAAGTTGTCAAAGAGTTTTTACAGACTGCCTCTTCAAGCAAAGTAATCATCTGAAGGTTGCTTTTTGATTCATCTATTTATTCTATAAACACTTCTTGAATGTCTGACATCTGCCTTTGTAGGCTCTGGGGAAACAGTAGTGAGCAAAAGCAGTCCAGCCTCTGCCCATGTAGAGCTTACAGGGAAGCAAGAAAGGGGTTAGGAGCAAGGCTCTGCGGCTCATGCCTGAGTTCAAATTCTGTTCCTCCCTGTCCCTTATCTCATGATCGGCTTTGGAGAAGCTACCTAACTTGGGGCTCCTTCTCTCTGTGGGGGTAGTAACAGTATTAAATGTATTGCTTTATTATGAGTCATTGTATGGAAGGTTCTTAAAAAAGTGTCTGAAACTGCAAATGCTAAGTTGGAAATGCCTTTAAAACACTGAAATGAGTAAGTCAAGTGGGTGTTTGGAGCTAAGAGGGGAAGCTAAGATGGAGACTGTAGTTTATTTGCATATACAGATGACAATTTAAATTTAGGGCTTGGTTGCCATGTCCTATAGAAAGAGAAGAAGAAGAGCACCTGGATCCAAGCTTATTGGACTCACACTGAATGCCTAGATTGAGGAGAGGAAGACTGCAAAATAGGAAATAGGAGGAATGGGAGGAAAACCAACAGACTATGATGTCATAGCTACCGGAGATTGAGAATGGTTCAGGAATGGCATGCACAGCAGGTCTAAATGATGCTGCAAGATAAAGAAAAAAGAAGACAGGCAAGAGCCCTTTGGATTTACCAACCCAGGACTGATAATTGATGTCAGTGAGACATGCTAGTGTGAAAGTAGAGACAGGAACCAGTGTGGAGAGTGATGGTGGGAAATGGGTGGGAGGTGAGAAAACAGAGATTCGATTATGAACCAATCTTACTAGAAGTTTGGCTAAATCTTAGAAGAGAAATGGGGCAACAGCTGGAGGGGGGTGATTATTTTTTTTAAGTGGAAAATACTAAAGAATGTTTATTTTTTAAAGATTTTTATTTATTTATTTTAGAGAGTGCTAGAAGGGGAGGGACAGAGAGAGAGGGATAAGCAGACTCTGTGCTGAGCACAGAGTTGCACTCGGGGCTTGATCCCATGACCCTGAGATCACGACCTAAGCCAAAATCAAGAGTCAGATACCCAACTGACAGAACCACCCAGGCACCCCTAGACAATGTTTAAAAATAGATCTAGTTTGAGACAGAGAGGTTGATACACAGGGAAGGAGAACATAGAGAGATATATTCTAGAGAGGCCTGTGGGGCAAGGGCTCAACAAGAGAGATGGAGTGCTCAGCCTTTGAGGAAAAGAAAGTGGATGCAGACGCAGATGGACTCAGATGTTTGGCAACAGAAAGACATGAGAGATCCTGTCTGATGTCTTCTGCTCATCTTCAGATTAAAGTCATGGTTGTCTACTGAAAGTGAGAGGAGAAGTTAGGGAATTTAAGGAGAGTGAAGATTGACTCCATCTTTGAGGAGAATGAGGGAGAAGTTTCCAGAGAAGTAGAACAGCGTTGCTAGATGGGGGGGCGGCCTCACTGTAGGTTAGTGATTTCTTATTTAAGGTAGACCTCATGGGTGCTATTAGGTGACTTTCTCTGGTGAGAATCTGAAACTCAGGAAAGCGCAGGGGAGATTGGGTTTGTGATTGGGTGGATTTGTTTGCTTGATTCAAGGTGCAATGAAAGAATAATGGGCAGAAGAATTTTTGAAATAATAGATTGTACACCCAATAAGATAGGAGGCGAATGTGGTGGGAAGAGCACCAAATTGTTTTCTTTTTTTTTTTCTTTTAAAGATTTCATTTATTTATTTGAGTAAGAGAGATCATAAAATGGGAGAGGGTCAGAAGGAGAAGCAGATTCCCCGCTGAGCAGGGAGCCTGATGCAGGATTCAATCCCTGGACTCCGGGATCATGACCTGAGCTGAAGGCCATCGCTTAACCAACTGAGCCACCTAGGTGCCCTCTTTTCTTTTTTATCAGAAAGACTGAACTGGGATTCTATGGCTAGGATTTGCTACTATTTGAATTTGAGTAAGTCACAGATTTGCAAATTCTGGATAATAATGACTTATTTCTCATGGCTCTGTGAGTATTGCACTCAGTATTTGAATATTTAGCTGAATTTGAACTCAAGTTGGAAATGTACCAGAGGCTTAGTGGTGCATAAAGTGATTGTAGTCATTTGCTTATTTCTTCTGTTGAATTATTAAGGGCAGTGTAAATAGCAAGCTCAAATCTCTTGTCCTGCCCCAACATAGCTTGCCTCTCAAAAAAAAAAAAAAAAAAGAAAAAAGAAAAGAAAAGAAAAAAAGAAAAAGAAAAGAAAAGGAGGTTGGAAGAAGGGAAGAAAAGAAGATGACTTTTCATTCCCCTCTCCCCCACTGTAGGTGAATGCTTGGGGTCATGACAGACTAGGGGGCAGCATGGAAAGGGACACAAGTATTCAGAGTGAGCACTGCATTTTTGGTTCACAGGACAGATGATAGAAGAAGAAATCTTTCAGACTTTCTGGAGTCAGGTGTTCTTATGGGATTGTTTAGAAAAGGTCCTTTGCAGAATGAAAAAAAAATGATCTAGCAAGATCTTTCTTAAAATTACTGTTTGTTAGATTACTGATCTCACTTTCTACAGATTTTTTTCCCTTGGAATTCAAGGAATTCTTGATACCTACATCATCTCATCCCAAACTATTAGTATACAGAAGGTGGCCATGTGTTGGGCAATTGGTGACTAGCTTTACTCCTTCAATAGCTTTTGCCGCAGTGGCCCCACATAAAGACCTTCCCAAGCTGTAGAATGTGGTGACAGCCAACTTGGGGTTCTTTGAGATGAAGTAGGCAAGGAAACTTTGCTGTTTTGCTAGCAGCCTATCAACAGCCTCAAGTCCTTCAGACTCCCCCAATCCTTGGCACCTTGCTGCTGCCCCTCAGCTGAGCTGCAGCTTAGTTTCCCACTCCTGCTGAACCCTGGAGTCACAGGGAAGAAGAGACAGTGGGTTCCCTGGCATAATTACTCTTTATTTATGCACTAGTCCATCTTGGGAGTTTTACTCACTTCAGATGCCAGGCTACTGATAGTTTTGTACTTTTAATGAGTAAGGAGAGACTTTTGTTTTTGCAGGGAAGTGCATGTTGGTTTTAATACCATCATAACTAAGACCATTTATAAAATCATACCAGTAGCTAGTATTTTCTTAGGGAAAATTTATAATACCGTCCTCTGCTCATACCATCCATATGACTTCAAGCAAATTACTTCATCTCTGTAGACTTCGTTGAGGTTGGTAGACATATCTCCTATGGGTTGTTGTGGGATTACATGAGATGAAACATATCAAAATGCTTTTAGAATTATAAAGAGCTTTATGCAAAGAGTTATTTGACCTGACGTCAACTGACACTCAAACACGGGGCCTGTGCCATAGATATCGTTCTAGTAACCGGGCCTATGCCTGGCAGGGAGTGGGCACTCCCCATGTGTTTGCTGGGTCGTACTTGGTGCTGGTCACACCATGTGAGTCTTGGAAATGGAAAACAAGACTCACATGGTGTGACCAGCACCATTTCCATTCTGGGCAGCACATACCAAGACACAGAGGCATCAGCATTGCTAAGATTCTGAAGCAAATGAAAGAAATGGGACATTTACATAGGAAAGGAGAAGATCTGAGAGACCCGGTAAATGTCTCCACATATTCGCAGTGTTGATGGATGGGAAGATGTATGTGTATATCTCCAAAAGAAAGAACTATGATCAATGAACGAAAGAGGAAAGTAAAATTTGATGGATTCAAAAGAACCAACTCGCTACTAAATTCAGGACAAAAGCTCCCTGTGCAGGAAGCTTTTTGTTATTGTTGCTGGTTTTTAGAGTTAAAATGGGAATGGCCAACACATAATGAGTGGATGTTTTCCACATGTTCAATAACACTTGAAATGATTTACAGCCTCACAACAACTGTGAGAGATTAATACTACCATTTTCCCCAATTGACAAATCAGTTAACTGGGGCCAAGGGAGGGGAAGCGATGTGCCCAAGTTAACACCACTGGCAAGTCAGAAAGCTATCCATGTCACCCGTCGCCAGAGCCCAGCGCACTTTATTAAGTGCCTACTTGGTATTCTTAGTTACTTCACATGCATTACCTCTAGTCTTTCCAACAATTTTGTGAGCAATGCTTATTATCCCCTCCTGAGATGAACAAAGAGACTGAAGGAGGTTAAGTCAAATGCCTGTTGTCATGCTTTTGAAGAGTGGCTGAGCTCAGGTCAAACCCAAACTTTAACTTACCCCAAACCCTTTGCTCTTGCCAGGCCACCACATCTACAGCTCCACCTCTTACAAGTCAATTTGATCCAAAAAAGAGAAAAACCAGTTGCTTCCATGTCCTTATAGTGGGTGTCTGGGTGGTTGAGCCCTAAAGTGGTTGATCATCAGATCCATCTGGGGAATATTGACAAAATGCACATGCAGAGCCTTCTTTGAAGACCTATCAAACCAAAAATCTGCAGGGTAGTACCTAGAAACCCTCTTTTTCCATCATCTTCCCCTAGTGTTTTTGATGACCCTTGGGGTTGGAGAATCTCTGAATCAGATGACGGGAAAAAGTCCGTCTCAGAGATAAGAGCCTAAGAAACCAGCTATTTTCCTTGCTTGAAACATGAAGTGCTCAGTATATGTTTGTTTGACCAAATGAATGGATGGATGGATAATTGAGTTAAGTACCTTTTTTGGAAATGGATTGACAAATATATAGATATGGGCTCTAGGGGTTCCATCCTTTATGGACTGTATACTTATTTATTTTCTTTAATTGTATTGGTGCTATCTCAGTAAAATTCTTCTCTATTAGTGTCTGCTCACCCCTGAGTTTAAACACCATGAAGGCCCAGTCTTGCATCCAGATATGCAGATTTTTAATGGAACCGAGGAATGGTGAGTGGGGGCTTTCTAATGGATGTAGAACATCAAGTGACAATGATGAATGTGTCCTCAAAGTTTATGCACTTGAGTTTTTAACATTGGTTGCTTGTTCTAAACTTATTATTTGAACCAACTGCATTGGAAACCATGGGGGAACAACTCTTCAAATGTGTTAGGGAATTTTATGCTTGCCAGGAGAATAGCTCTTTTTTTTTGGTCCAATTTTAATATTTTCAATTCGAGACTGACTGGAGCCAGGGAATTGTCAACTGTTTATATAAAGTGTTTCCTTTCCTTCCTTCCCTCTTTTCCTCCTTCTCTCCCTCTTCCCTTCTTTCTTTCTCTTTGTTTTAGCAAAGAAAAATATTTGTCTAATGAGAAACTTCAAGGAGCTTGGTTGAGGGTCAGTGAATGAGATGGAAAAATGGCTTTAAGTTAAGGGGTAGCTATTGTTTTATTTTTCCCCAAATTCCTCTGCTAATCCCCACACCTTGGCCCGCTAACCATAGAACTCTCCTGACTGTTATAGGAACAGTATTTATAACCTATCTTCAGGGATGTGGAAATGTGCACAAGATCTATAAATTGTTTTAGTGTTTCCAGATTGTAACAGAGACATTTGTAGTGTAGTTAGGCCTATGGATTCTGCACCTGTGTGTCTGATTTTAAGCATAAATTATCTATCTCCAGAAGTGCTAAGTCCCAGGTACCCAGGGAAACTTTTGTAGAGAATCCCTCTTCAGGTTAGCTTTCTCATTCATAGCATTCCATGCACTGCACTGTCTTGTGACAATCCAGCCAACGCTGAGACCATTAAGATTTTATTGGGTTTGTCCTCGTGTCATTATATTATGCAATCGGCAGGGCTTGTTGACAATTCTTATTTTCTGAACTATGATTTTTAGAGTCTGAGTTTATTAAGCGCTCCTGGAATACAGGCTCCTGGAATTAATTAAAAAAAAAAAAAATCTTCTTAGCACTGGGAGAGAAACACTTTGCTGAAAGCTTTTACATGATTTATATGCTTTGAGTCTCAGTTCCTATGAAAAGAGTTAAATTAGAGTAAAGTAGCCCAGAATAACTGTGCCATTACAATCAGCTTTAACAGACTGGCAGGGCCAGGTTCTTGGGGTCTCCAAAGAGGATTTGTTCCGTGTTGATTTATACTCAGCCTTTGGAAACTGTGTTTTCTACTTTCAGTGAAAATTCTTGTTTTTCCTTAACACCTTCCATTAAACCATTCTTCACAATCTCTAGTTTCCTGGAGAGGAAGCATATTCGGTGCAGTATTCAAATAGGAAGGGGTGGGGGGGAGAAGAAAACTTTTGCTCTCAATATTTGAAACTCATAGTGTAAAGCAAAATCTTTTATTCCCAATATTTAGAGACTTATACATGGAAATGGCTAGTGACCTTGAAACATGGGTTTGTTTATTATCTTCTGGAAACAGGACTCCCTGAGTGAGAAGCAGGAAGAGTTGGGAGAACATGCTGTGCTGTCCAAGTTTTATTTCTTCTCTCCGCTGGGCTGGGTTTCACTTCTTTTTTTTTTTTTTTTTTTTTTTTTTTTAAGATTTTATTTATTTTTTTGTCAGAGAGAGAGAGAGAGCACAAGCAGGAGGAGTGGCAGGCAGAGGGAGAAGCAGGCTCCCTGCCAAGTGGGGAGCCCGATGTGGGACTTGATCTGAGGACCCTGGGATCATGACCTGAGCTGAAGGCAGACGCTTAACCGACTGAGCCACCCAGGCATCCCATGACTTTCACCTCTTGATCCAGATTTCAACCAGCTTGGGTCCATGTGCAGCACTTCTGGAATCTTTTCCCTTGCTTGTACCTTTTTAGCCTTCAGATCATCACATAGACAATCCTTGTCCTGCAGCATTTTCCCTGATACCCCGGGGACTAGGTTAGAGCTCTTTAAGCACAACCATAATTCTTTGATACCCTAGTATTAGAACACTTTACATAGTACCATAATTCCCTGCTTATTCATTTCTCTCTCCCCTCACTGACTTTAGTCAAACTCGTGAAGCCAAAATCCACATTAGCTCCACCTTAGACTGTATCCTCATTCTAGTGCCCTATTAAATGCTGGTTGAATAAGTGAATGACAGACATGTTACATTTTCATGTTTTCTTGGTGTCCTTGGCAAGAGGCTTTTTTAGGTTCTATTTATTAGAAACCCGATGCTCAATTTCTTCTATAAAATTAGAATAATAATGCTAACCTTTAAGGTACTTCTAAGATGGTGTGGGTCTGTGGTTCATAACTGGGGGTGATTTTGTCACCCCAGGAGACATATGTAAGACCATGTCTGGAAACATTTTTGGATGCTCATGGCAGCAGCCCCACACAGAATTATCCAGGCCAAAATGTCAATAGTGTTGAGGTTGAGAAATTCTGGAGTATATGGAAAGGCATAGAACTTGGTATGTTTAAGGTGATTTTATTTTGCAATACACATTAGAGTTTACCTCTTTGGACAACATAAATAATAATAATTAGGGAGAGTAACAGTTTATATTTATTATGTTCTTGCTTGTGTCCAGCATCATGAAAGCTTTTGGCAAATACTATCCTAGTTAATTCTCCCAAGAAAACTATGAGTTAGGAACTGTTATTATCCTCATTTTTCAGGTGAGGAAAGGAAGGCATGAAAGGTCAAGATGATGCGGCTATTCCGTGTCAGAGATGGGATGAGAACTCAGGGGCTGTGCTTTTGACCGTTCTACTATACTGCTTTCTTTATGAATAGTCTCCAGCTTAAGGTCTGAAAGCATTTCTGCTTTTAGTATTCGGTAGGAATTAGCACTGAAAATATAGAGGAAATTTTAGCCTACTTAAATGAAAAAAAAAAAGTCATTATTGCCTATATGTTTGTAATTTTACACTTGCACTAATTTGAACAAAGATACAGTATATTGGCTGACATATATAGGCTGTCATTGATCCAAGGATCACAACAAATCTGCTCTTTTCTGTAATTTTTTGGGATTCTCAAGAAGTTCAAAGAAAACCCTGAGAGCTTGTTTTCATTCGGAATTGAAGTTGTCATAGCTGATCAACACATCCTGATCTCGATGGGACTTTTCTTCTGTTAAGGTGGATAAACAGTGACAGTTTGTCCGAAGTAATCCTATTAGAGGATTTCTTCAGGACCACATCCTCTTCTTACATAATTACGAAAGAAGCACTCTTAAGTAGAGTACATCAGCAAGAGATCAAGGCCTGGGGCAAAGGATGGGCTGATGGGGCTTTTCCCCTCCTTCCATAAGACACAGTGCAGGCAAATGGCAAATGTATAATTTGGAAGCATGGTAGTTTCCAGGTCCAAAATCTGAGTATTTTGTTATCTCCCAGTGATTATTACTTTGAGGTTGTTAGTTGATGAACTTTCTAAGCAAATTCTGTCATCCTCAAGAATTAGCTCATTGTTTCCAGGGCCTTAAAACTTGGCTTGTAAACATAGTTAAGAAACATCTATTCTTTTTACTTAGGAACTTAGAACACTGGAGCAGCTGTTTTTCTCTCTTGGAAATTTTATTTATTGTGTGCTACTCGAATACTCGAAGGAGTACTCCCCCTGCCACTTGTGGAATACTCGAAACTGTGTTAGGTTCTAATCTTTCGGTCTCACTTCCCTACCTGTTATGAAGAGTAAATGTTAATAGCACCAAACAAATGTTTGTTCTTAAATAAATCCTGCTTTATCAAGTGGGCTGCCCTGATTACAAATAACTTTTTAAGCTCCTACTGGGCATTAGTGCTTGTCACTCAGATGTACATTTTCAAGGGTCTGTGAAGGCCAAGGGTATGGTGTAGTCATTGCACTACTCCACATGCAAGCTGTCATTTATGTATAAGATGTAATCTGAGACTATCTCCTGGGGACAGAAGTGATCAGTATGCCTTATGCTTACTCTTCCTAAAGAGTCATTTGACATGCTCTTGCATTTGTTTTATATTTAAGGAAGTAAAACATTTGAATGATTAAATAAGATGTTACTGTGTTTAGGGCAATGCCTCTCAAATGTTAACATAACTCCCTAGGTTCTTGCTAATATGCAGATTCCGCCTTTCCAACAACTTCCCAGCTTGAGATCACACTCCTGGACCAGGATCACCCTTGAGTAGTTAGAAATTAGGGAACACTGAGATGGCTTAAAAATTTGAAATCCGAGCTAAGGATGACATCAGGCTGATGATATTAAACTCATTTTTCCTAAACTATCCCAGTTGTATTATAAATTATTCTTTAAGCAGATAGGGAGATTTTTGCTGGGGGGTTGGGGGATGGCTCCTGTCTAGCGGTGAAATGTATATTTGTAAGTTTTAACAAATTAAATATTTTTTTCTAAAGATTTTATTTATTTTTTTGACAGAGAGAGACACAGTGAGAGAGGGAACACAAGCAGGGGGAGTGGCAGAGGGAGAAGCAGGCTTCCCACAGAGCAGGGAGCCTGATGCGGGCTAGGTCCCAGGATCCTGGGATCATGACCCAAGCCGAAGGCAGACTCTTAACCGACTGAACCACCCAGTCGCCCCAAATAATGTTTGGTTTTTAATAAAGTCATAGCTCAGTCTGTTTTGCCTGGACAAAGATTCCCTATTCCTCCCCTTTCCTTTTAAAGGTTTTCGAACAATAAAACATGCATTTCAGGTCATCAGAGGCATTTTTTAGGTGGTTCACAATTTTTTTTTTTTTTTAAGTTGTAGAACAAATTTACAATATCCTTGACACTTAGATAGCATTTACAGTGTTGTGTTTTTTTTTTTCTTTTTTAAATTACTTTTCTAAAGATAGCTAAGGGAACAGTTTCAAATAGGTCCTGTGTGCTTCTAGATACAAGTTGTTTTGAGTTTCTGTCTGTTGGTGAGAATTAAGAAACTCATAGCTTGCCATGTCCGGTCTTGTTAGCTTATTTTGTAAGGAAATCAAATCTAGCACCTTTCAATTAACTGCTTTACCTCTCTGATCTAAAAACAGACAGGACACGTTGTGGAGCAGGAAGGCATGATTACTATCTGTGGATTGCCTTTACTTCCCCAACTGGGACTTCTATCGTGTCAAAGTCTGCTGAAGGTCCTTCTTAAAAAGTAGGAAAAAAAAAAAAAAAAAACAACCCTCACAGATGTGAGGAAAGTAGTAGTGTTGAAAAATAACTTATTCCCAGTCATGAGCTTGGCAGCTCTTAAGGGGATCAGAAGGGTGTATCTCATCTGTACCCGGAGGTCCCAAAAGAAGGAATAAACAGAAACGTATCATGGACAGGAGTCCAGTCGCTTTCCTTGGTAACTCATGCGTAAGCTGTTTTGGAGAAAGACAAAGATAAGAAGAGGCAGGGTGCCTGGGTGGCTCAGATGGTTTAGCGTCTGCCTTCGGCTCAGGTCATGATCCCGGGGTCCTGGGATCGAGCCCCGCATGGGGTTCCCTGCTCAGTGGGAAGCCTGCTTCTCCCTCTGCCTTTCTCTCTCCGTCTCTCATGAATAAATAAATAAAAATCTTAAAAAAAAAAAAAGAAGAGGCAAAAAGTGGGGAAGAAAAGAGAAATCTCTTTGCCTTCATGCATGCTTCTGTGCGTTACTTTTAGTCCTCTCCCTCAGTGTCAGATGAAAAGGACATATCTTTTATTTTATTTTTTTAAATTAGTTTCAGAGCTAGAATTTAGTGATTCACCAGTTGCATATAACACCCAGTGCTCATCACATCGAGTGCCCTCCTTAATGCCCATCACCCAAGTACCCCATCCCCCTACCCACCTCCCCTCCAGCAACCTTGTTTGTGTCCTAGAGTTCACCATCTCTTATGCTTTGCCTCCCTCTCAATTTTCCTCTTATTTTATTTTTCCTTCCCTTCCCCAGTGTTCACCTATTTTGTTTCTTAAATTCTGCATATGAGTGAAATCATACGGTATTTCTCTTTCTCTGACTGACTTAATTTCTCTAAGCATCATACCAAAAGGGCACATCTTTTTAAACGACCTTATCAGTCCCTATCTTGCATTTGTTTATTTATAACTAGAAAGGGTTTCATGTGTTTGCCCTCAAATTGTATTAGTTACTCAGTCACTTGTGTCATCTTGAAACAAGATGACCAGTTGGATTTGTAGGTGATCATCATTATTGATTCAGTGGATTCAACAGTGTTCCTTGCACTTTTCTATTTGGATATGCAAATGGATATTTAAGAGAAGGTACTGATTGGGATGTAAAATTCATAGTATGATCACTGAGGGTGAGGGTAACAGTATGGTTTTCCTTTGAAAATCAGATAATTGAATCATGTTCCTTTCTTGAATACCTTCTCAACTAAATTATTGTCACTCAAAACATCACTTTACGCCAACTCCTGCCTCTGGTCATTTGGTCCCAGGCACATTGTTCTTGAAGGGCAAAGAGTTAGATCAGCACTTCATCCATTAGGACCCTTAACTGACTTTTTTCTCTTTGCTTTCCTACAACAGATTGCAGATTGAGCTTAACCAAGAAGTTCAGAGTCTAATCAACGCTGAACTGATCTACAACACGAGAAGGGAGTTCTAGTTCTGCCTGCCCAGTTGGGTCCCTGATGACCGCTGATAACTTGGCTTCACTCATTGCCTGTGTGGAAAATTCTCCCTATTGATTTTTTTTTTTTTTTTTTTCACATGGAGGACAGTAACAAAGAAGACAACATAGGCTGATAAAACCAGAGACCACAGGAGAATTCGTTTACCACAGGCCTTTGAGACTTTTCCTCTAGTTGGAGTTCTGGACTTTAACAGAACCCTGTCCAGTCATTTTGGTTTTGTTATATATATATATATTTTTTTTTTTTCCTCTTTTTACTTTCCCCACCACCTTGTATTTTGTTTCTGTACTTCAGAAATGGGCCTACAGACTACACAGTGGCCCAGCCATGGGGCTTTTTTCCTGAAATCTTGGCTTCTCATCTCCCTGGGGCTCTACTCACAAGTGTCAAAAATCTTAGCGTGCCCTAGTGTATGCCGTTGTGATAGGAACTTTGTCTACTGTAATGAGCGAAGCTTGACCTCAGTGCCTCTTGGGATCCCGGAGGGCGTAACCGTACTCTACCTCCACAACAACCAAATTAATAATGCCGGATTTCCTGCAGAACTGCACAACGTCCGGTCCGTGCACACGGTCTACCTTTATGGCAACCAATTGGATGAATTCCCCATGAACCTTCCCAAGAACGTCAAAGTTCTCCATTTGCAGGAAAACAACATTCAGACCATTTCACGGGCTGCTCTGGCCCAGCTCTTGAAGCTCGAGGAGCTTCACCTGGATGACAACTCGATATCCACAGTGGGGGTGGAAGACGGGGCCTTCCGGGAGGCTATTAGCCTCAAACTGTTGTTTCTATCCAAGAATCACCTGAGCAGTGTGCCTGTGGGGCTTCCTGTGGATTTGCAAGAGCTAAGAGTGGATGAAAATCGAATTGCTGTCATATCAGACATGGCCTTTCAGAACCTCACGAGCTTGGAGCGTCTGATTGTGGACGGCAACCTCCTGACCAACAAGGGCATTGCCGAGGGCACCTTCAGCCATCTCACCAAGCTCAAGGAATTTTCAATTGTTCGGAATTCACTCTCCCACCCCCCTCCTGATCTCCCAGGTACACATCTGATCAGGCTCTACCTGCAGGACAACCAGATCAACCACATCCCTTTGACAGCCTTCTCAAGTCTGCGCAAGCTAGAACGGCTGGATATATCCAACAACCAACTGCGCATGTTGACTCAAGGGGTCTTTGATAATCTCTCCAACCTGAAGCAGCTCACTGCTCGGAATAACCCCTGGTTTTGTGACTGCAGCATTAAATGGGTCACGGAATGGCTCAAATACATCCCTTCATCTCTCAACGTGCGAGGTTTCATGTGCCAAGGGCCCGAGCAAGTCCGGGGGATGGCTGTCAGGGAGCTGAATATGAATCTTTTGTCCTGCCCCACCACGACCCCTGGGCTGCCTGTCTTTACCCCGGCCCCAAGTACAGCCTCTCCAACGACTCAGCCCCCCACCCTCTCTGTCCCTACCCCCAGCAGAAGCTATACACCCCTGACTCCCACCACCGCCAGACTGCCTACAATTCCTGACTGGGACGGCAGAGAAAGAGTGACACCGCCTATTTCTGAACGGATCCAACTCTCTATCCATTTTGTGAACGACACGTCCATTCAAGTCAGCTGGCTCTCTCTCTTTACTGTGATGGCGTACAAACTCACATGGGTGAAAATGGGCCACAGTTTAGTAGGGGGCATCGTCCAGGAACGCATAGTCAGCGGTGAGAAGCAGCACTTGAGCCTGGTTAACCTAGAGCCCCGATCCACCTATCGGATTTGTTTGGTGCCCCTGGATGCTTTTAACTACCGAGCTGTGGAAGATACCATTTGTTCTGAGGCCACCACCCATGCCTCCTATTTGAACAATGGCAGCAATACTGCTTCCAGCCATGAGCAGACGACTTCCCACAGCATGGGCTCCCCTTTCCTGCTGGCGGGCCTGATCGGGGGCGCAGTGATATTCGTGCTCGTGGTCTTGCTCAGTGTCTTTTGCTGGCACATGCACAAAAAGGGGCGCTACACGTCCCAGAAGTGGAAATACAACCGGGGCCGGCGGAAAGACGACTATTGCGAGGCAGGCACCAAGAAGGACAATTCCATCCTGGAGATGACCGAAACCAGCTTTCAGATTGTCTCCTTAAATAACGATCAGCTCCTTAAAGGAGATTTCAGACTGCAGCCCATTTACACCCCAAATGGGGGCATTAATTACACAGACTGCCATATCCCCAACAACATGCGATACTGCAACAGCAATGTTCCAGATCTGGAGCACTGCCACACGTGACCGCCAGAGGCCCGGCGTCAGGAAGGCGGACAGTGAGACTCTGGCGACCACACACGTGTGTACACAGAGAGACACGCGATTACATTTGATAAATGTTACCCAGATGCATTTGTGCATTTGAATACTCTGTAATTTATACGGTGTACTATATAATGGATTTAAAAAAAAAAGTGCTATCTTTTCTATTTCAAGTTAATTACAAACAGTTTTGTAACTCCTTGCTTTTTAAATCTTAAAAAAAAAAATGTCGCTGAAGTACTGTACAGGGTTGTACAATGAGAACCCAACGCCAAGGCAAAAGACGGAGTGATTCTTCCTCATGATGCACATTAACCATTTTGCTGTGGAAGCTGTCAGAATAAATTCCTTTCTTACAGTCGGTGGTCAGATGAAAGGGCAGATTAGAGTGAACTCATCAGGGTAGGCTAAGTGATGTGGGTAAAACAAGAAATGGCCCAGATACCTTCATGCTATTTCTGCACTTCCTGATCTGGAAGAGAAGTTAAAAATCTCGAAATATCAGAAAGGAGGTAGTTACCCTGATTTGACCCAAAGCAGGAAATATAGAAAAGCATCACGAGGAAGCCCGTTCCTGTAAGATAAGTTAACCCAACCCGGCAGAATCCAGCAAGTGACATGTTTGGAAAAGAACTTCAAACCCGGGCATTGGCTTTCTGACCAGGAGCTTAAAAATCACTCCTCATGCTTCCCTGATTCTATGTGATAACAGAGTTAGAGACTTGAGTCTGATTTCGGTCATCTTCAGGGACAGGTAGGATGTTCCAGCAAGAAAACTCCCTTTAAAAGTGTTACTATTCAAATCATATGTCAGGTTGAATCACATTCAACAGAGATATATTCTAGAATACTTTTTTAGAAGAGGCTAATAAAATAACGGGAAGAATTATATTGAATGGAATTATTTTTGATAATGAGAATTATTTGGGTTAGATTCACTGCAGCTATGTCAACATGATATTTAGACCAACAAGAGATTAGTGTTTGGAATATACTAAACTTGTTATTTAAAAACTATTGATACCATTTAGACAAAAACAAGTGATCAGCAGTTCTGCTCTACTTTATCAAATGACTGTGTTAGTATCATGTTGAAATAGCTTGAATTAATATCTTTATCCCCTCGCAAATTTGTCTTCCAATCACCTCACATATATTTTCCTAATTAGCTGTTTATGCTACATTTGTTTGTTTGTTTTCTCCCACTCTGCTTAAAATTTGAAAGAAAATTTTGGATGCCAGTCTTGGTTGCACAAAATATCCGTATATACTTATACACTTTAAAATGTATAGTAATTTTCAGTGTTAATAATTCTATGGGAACACATCAAAGCTGGCTGAAATAATGTTTTGTTTTGTTTTTTAAGCAATACTGAGTTTCCACCTTGGACTGACTTTGATCCTGTTCCATTTTTGAAATTTCATTTATTCCTTTTCAGTCTTGGATGTTCCTCTTCTTTGGGAATCATAGAGGGATAATCAATCTTTTATTAACAGGATAACATGAAAAATGAACAAGTCAGGGAACATAGGCTTGTTCCCCTAATCTTGGCAGAGTGGGGCATAGAGCAGAGGGCATAGAGAAGGGAGGGATGTCTGTGCTTAACTCTAGATATTTTGGAAGCAATGCCCATCTTCACAAACTATGTATAATTTACTCCTTTTCATCCCTTAGATGTAGAAGGGCTATCGATTGCATACATTATCTAAAAAACACACACCCTTGGAAAATTCCTTCTAAAGTCAAATTTCACTGTGTTGCATATTTCCTTTACCACTGGCCATTTTTTAGGGACCTATGAAGTTAATGTCACAATCATTTTTGCTTTTCTCTCTCTCTCTCACTTTTAACAAAATAGAACTGTGATGTGTCTTCTTTGTAAGAGTTTAGGTATAAAATGCTATGCAAGTTTTTTCTTTATAGTAAGAGCTTTATTTTCTTTAATAATGTACCCCCAACTTATATGTTTTAATCTCCCTTGTCTCTCAGAATAAGCAGAAAATATAACTGAAGTTATAATGTTGTAGAAGCAAGAATCGAAACCGCAGTTGAGCTGAAATTAGCTATGCATTAATTTGAATTAATTCTAAAGTGACTTAGGTTTCCATTTTAGTATATTAGCTAGCAAATTTTGGCTGTTGCTTTTTTAAAGCTAATTCCACACAGCGAAGGGACAAGACAGTCTGTGAAGGTGATCAGTGTAACAGTAAGCCATGTAACATTCAGGACAATGACATGGGATTTTGTGTACTTAACTGGATAATTCCCTTCCACTGTGCTCTTCCCCTTGGCTGTGTAGATAAAACTCTGTGTTCAAATGATGGTACTTTGATTTCTGAGGGTTTTTTTCTCTCTGATCCACAAAATAATCATTCTCATTTATTTCTATTGCGTGTATAACTCCGGTGTGATATTTGGCTGCTGAAACGTTTTGCTTTGGGCCAAGAAGACCAATGTTGGAGAGGTTTCTATGATGTCTTATGGGATTCCTAGAATTATTTGGGGCTTAACTGGTACAATGAAGACCTAGTCACTTGAAATGATTCCTTTGCTAGAAGATGTTCCAGAAAACATAGAATGTAGTTAATAGGTTTCACTTTGATCTTGCACATAATGTGGCAGAGATTGCTAAATCTAAGATCAATCTCCCATTTGTCATAACATACCCGGGGCTCTCACTTACAGCAGGATAGAAAGCACATCACGGGATTTGTAATGTCTTATGTGTCTTAGGAAAACTGCTGAATAACCAATCATCAGTGTTGGATTAGGCTTTGACTGGCATTTTCAGTCACGGGAATGTGTTCTACTCTGTACTTTAGCCTCTCTTGCTGTCATTGGTTCGTATTTTGAGATTAGTCAAGAGTCACAGTTGAAAGTGCAGGCCAAGTCTGTGAACAAAGCCATACATAAGCTACTGGCTTATAAAGAGCTTGATACCATTTGACCAAACAAGGTGATCAGATAATACACAGCCACTTTCAGAGCTAGGGAACTGTCACTGTGCAGAAACAATTCTAAAAGGAAAAGGTATAGCCATGATCACACAGATGTTATTGTTATTATTCATACCTAGGGTTGAATATTCATTATTATGAATATGTTATTATTCATACCTAGGGTTGTCATTAATACCTATTTGTTTGGGGAAATGTGCTTGAACAGAGAGAGGCTCTGGGCTTCCCTCAAAAATGCATTAACAGCTCATCACAAAAGACAGTCACGGGCAGAGACAAAAGTGTGTTTCCCTGCCTAATTTCCCTGTGTGAGAAGTGGAAAACATCCCATGAGAAATAATGCAATTTCTAGTTATCTGGATGTTCATTGAAAATATATTAGATATATTTCCTGAGGTAAAAACAGAAACAAACAAACAAACAAACAAAAAACAAAACAAAACAAAAAACCCTGTGATGTGACTAGTCTGGCAAAATTATTAACAAAGTAGCTAATTCTAAGGCTCCATTTCTTATCAGTGCAGATCATGATGGTCTTAGTCATTTCACAAGATCACAGCTTACTTCCCCTCTGTGGAGAACCAGCTCTGCATGTAGCCAGCAGGACACCCAGTCCAAACATAAGTTACGGGGAACAGTTGCTGGGTTAGTTTGGGGAACATCAGCTGGAGAGCTCAGTGTAACTTTTGACCACGAAGTGGTTAATTGCCATTGACATCTTTGTTTATAGCATTTTTCGGGAACCTACAACAAGGAGGCATTACTTTAGAACGTGAGAAGAATGGTTTTGCCCATGATTTTCCTGCTTCATGGGCAAGCTAAGCAGTTTCATTGTGCCCCAAAGGGAAAGAGATACAAACACAAAACAAAACACTCTCCTAGTTCTTAATCTTTGTCAAAACTGGCCTGATATTCTTTTTTTTTTTTTTTAAGTCAAAATACTAATGAAGAATGCTATAGTTTACACCCTTCTCTGATTTCTTCAGCAGGGTCAAAAGACAATTGCTGGCAATAGGGATGCTTGTCACAGATTGTGGGGAGAAAGATTTGTACATGTATGATACTGTTGTTATAACCAACGGATCAGATTCTTGTGCTATAGTTTTCATTTTTCTTTTTCTAGTGGCACATCCACCAGAAGAGCACAAAGCAAGGCCATTGCAACAGGCATTTTTAAACTAGCATGAAACACACACACGCATGCACACACACACACAAACACACACACCGAGGCATTTATAAAAATATCCATAGGATGTAAGATTTATAATCTTTTTGAGGCAAGGTGAAAGTATCGCCACTGTCTGTCCTTCCTAGGACCAGTATATATTCACTGAAAGTTAATCCCGATGATTTGTTATTGTTTGAACCATATGTTGATTTGCTTCTGGTTTATGTTTAGTGTGTTCTCACTGACAAGGGACTGCAAGGGCCTGGAAGATTCTGCATTACACATCCGCTGAGACCTACCATGTCGTACACTTTGTTAACTACAAACTTCACTTTACACTATACAGTACCTTGTTGATATATTCAGTAAAAGCTTATTTTAAAAGAAAACCACATTGCGTTTATCTGAGTAAGTTCATTGGGTTACAGGCAATACTTGTGTTGTTAATGTTAAAAAGAAATGTGG
The DNA here is from genome assembly GCF_011800145.1 of Mirounga leonina. Classification (NCBI taxonomy): domain Eukaryota; kingdom Metazoa; phylum Chordata; class Mammalia; order Carnivora; family Phocidae; genus Mirounga; species Mirounga leonina. Next base: position 17,145,477 of record NW_023270825.1, on the reverse strand, counting down.
GATGCTTCCTGATGATGCAGGGATGAAGAAAGTAGTAGGATTTTTCCTTTTCTCCTACCTTGAAGACAACTTGTGTTTTTTAAGGTCATTTGATCCTTTTTGTGTGAGGGGTTTATATGACATCTTCATGTTCTTTTCTATTTCCCAACTAGATTTTGTGTTTCTATGAATATCTTTTCATTATACACACGTACATCAAGCATATTGTTTTGTATTTGTGAAATCTGTGTTGGTTGGGATAGAGATAAATACCAATGTAGTTACCCAATCAGAATCGTCTTTTTCCCTATTTCAAAACATAAGCTATCAGTTTTAAATGTCAATTTTCCTTACGAATTCTCGTGGTACATTTCTACTGCAGATTTCTTTATAGCTCATCCACCCATACTTCCAATGAGCATTCATGAAAATGTATCTATTCGTATGTTCCAGTTCAACTCAGATTAATCTCACAGTTTGCCATAGCCCTTTCTCTAACTCTTCTTGGCCATTTCACTAATAATGTATTTGACAAAGATTAAATCAGGAAATAAAATCATGACACTTCAGTTAACTAGTGTTAATTATTTGTAGACTCTCTATTGGAAAATTAAGTATGAAAGACAGTGGTAACAAGTGATTGATATTACACTTGGGAGATTTTATGTCAAGTAATGTCCAGGCAACTCTTAGTTACTTTTACCAAGAATTACAAACGTTACTCTGTGAAGACCAGACCCTTAGTCAAGGAATACAATTCATTAAAGAAGAAAGTTTATTAAAATCCTTCTACTTTGTTCCAGGCACCTGGCTGAGTTCGGAAGTTTCATAGAAGGATAAAATACAGTCTTAGGCAAATCAATCATATCGTCTACTTCCCTGTGTTCCTAAAGAAATCTGTCCATTCAAAGTATTTACTCCTCATCTACTTTCTACAGAGTACTATGTTAGATTCTTCTGGGGATTCGGAAAAAAATATGACTCTGCTACTAAGGAGCTCATAGATCATGCAATAAGCTCATTTTCTAACACATACCAGAGTCTCAGAGACTGTGTAATAACTACATTCTCTCAAACTCAACAGAGTGTCTAAGGCGACAAAAAAAAAAAATGTACTTCTTGGTAAATTTGATGATGCATTTGTTGTATATATTAGATGATCTTGGTGTTTAATAGATAACACAAAGTGGTAGTGCACTGATAAAATTAGAATTGAATTTGAATTAAATTTTCTAACATATACTACGTGATTGAACATTTAGGAATTGTGTTTGGTAATTAGACTTGCAACCTTAAATTTCCATTGGGCACCTGAATATAAATTAATCTAAAACAAGAATAATGGCACATTACAATTATTGAGCACCTATGTAAGAACATATTTAGAATGCTTTGATACATGTGGTCACATTTTGTCTTTAACCATGTAAGGTACTTCATCATCATTTTTCAGATTGTAAAACTCAGCTTCCCGAGAAGTATAGTGATTGGTCCATGATCACAAAACCTGTAAATGACAAGAGTCGGAATTAACCCTAAACGTGACTCTTAGACTCTTAACGATTTCCTGTCTCTTAATAAATTGACTAGCTTTAAGACTGACTAGGCTTCGAGACAACTTCTTTGTCAATGGTTAAAATTTGTGATGATGGAGATATCACAACTTCACTCAGTGGATGTATATATTAATTATTGTTCATGACAAATCAAGGAATCATTCTAAAAACCTGAAAATATCTGTCTTTTAAATCCCTTGGTTACCCATCCTTTTTTTTTAATAGAAATTCTATGTTTGTTAGTATTGGGTGGCTGCACATTTATCTGATTTGAAAGCTTTGGTTGGAATCAAGATATACTTAAACCCACAGGGTGAGCTGAAAGAACTATTAAAAGGACTTGAGTCAGGTTATTTTTAGTAATGAATTTGTTTCATACTTGAGAGGTTGCTCGAAGTATTTTGTAGATCCAGCTGAAGATGCTCATATGTCAGAATCTATTAGGGCCTTAGCAAACTGGCTTCTGGATTTACGCCTTTTTTTTTTTTTTTCATAGCACAAATAGAAAACGTGTGCTTTAGAGGATATTATAGGAGCTTTGTTTTCATTAGTTATACCAAAAGTTAAGGGTAAAGAATTTGTAATAATACACTCTAAAACAGATGCCTTTTTAGCACACACACCAACTGATGAACCCATTTGCCCATTTTCTTGGTATGAAGTCTAAACTAAATGAAAATTGTATTACATCCTTAAGGAGATTCTGATCACTTCAATGACATAATCAACTTCCATATCGGGTCAATCTATCCTTAAGCAAATATAAAATTGCGCTGGTTGAAGAGTCTGCTAAACTTCCTGATTTGGGTAGTAGGGGCCTTTGTTAGTTTCATTTTGTTTTCATTCCACAAATATTTGCTGAGGTCTGGTAAGTTTTCCTGAATAAGATTGTTTTCCAGGACAGTAAATTTTGCATCATTGAAAATTTTCCCTGGAAGTTACTGGCATTCAATACACGGGTTGGGCTTTTCCCACTTTTTTGCTTTCTTTAAGCGCTCGCACTTTTACGTTTAAATAACCTGGCAACATTTCTACTTCCAATACTTGTAAGATTTCATGAATGTATTTTCTTCTCTCAGTTTCCAAACTCTGACATGGTTAAGACCCTCCCGTGGTCTCTGGTCCACTTACACCTTTCCTATACGCTGTGGGACAAAGGATAATGATCTGTAAAGAATGCCTGATTGTGACACTGTCTTTGTGTCATTGCCATGACTTTAAGAGAGAATTCAAACTCTTTGTATGATGTATATGTCATATATACATTGCTCTCTGACATTCCTTACCAATATGTCCTCCTTGTTCATTATGTGCTCTAGAAATAGATCCATATTTGATATGAACAGAGTCTATTTCCAAGGAACCTCCACTCCCTCAGACTGCTGTAGTTTTGCTGAAGGTCTTTTATTCTGTGACATTGACTTTATCCTTTGCTTGGTGACCTGTTCCTTCCTCAACTCAAGAAGGGAAGTTTCTCAAATCATATCTGTCAATTATCTGAGCCCTCTGTGCAGCTAGTATAACTTTAAAATACTTTTATTTATGGCATCTGTATGTTGTGGTTTTTCATGGATCTGTTTCATGCCTATGCTCCAAGTGCCCTGGAGCCAGAGGACATATACTCTGTCAATTGTTGTATCTCATCCAGTGTTGAGTATAGCGTCAACTTTGGCAGGTCTTTAGTACCTGCTTTTGGGTAAACTGTGAATAGAACGCATGGGACCCTGCTGTGATATCAGACTCCCTGTGGGGTCGGCTTACCCAAACAGCAGCAGCTCGAATAATAGCTACCTTGTCAATCTTCTATGGCTAGGTGCCTTTTTAAAAAGCCTCAGAATGTTCTGTGGAATTCTGGATTTGTAGAATTAACCTTGCTCAAATGCCACAATATGCACTTTATAAGAATAAACAAAACATACATTTTCTAAAAAAGAAAAAAAACCCTCTTGTTTACCCATGACAATTTCTATAGAAATTGTTATTTTCGTGATTATTTGGTGACCACACATTTATCTGATTTGAAAGCTTTATTACAAAATCAGGATATGTCTACACCCACAAGGAAGGCTGAGAGAACTATCCAAATGATTTGAAGAACATACTTTTTTATATTTTACAGACAACCTAAAAGCTCTGAACCAACTTGCAGAAAGGCATATAAAGAGATACCTCGATGAATTGTCTTACAACAAAATGTCATCGTCGCAAGAAGTACCCAAAGTATGGGTAGACATAAAGTCAAAGTCAAACATTTTGACAGTTTGCTAGTAGTCAGGATGAATTTTTCACATGTAAAACGCAGAAGTGGATTATTATTTTTTTGTTTCCATCAGCAATACCAAACGGGACAGCCATTATTCACTGTGTCATATCTTATATCTAAAATATGGCATGTATCATTTAAAGGTTCACATCGTATTATCTTAGTTATTTGCTACAAGAATAAGTAGTTCTCTTCTAGAAATGATATTCCCATAAAGAAGGAGGCAGGGGAGGTGGTAGTTAATAAGAACTCAGACTTGAAACAGGCTGACTTATTTTGGAAAACTATCTCTGCCCGTTGGCCTTGTTAATAACTTATACTTTATGGTCACCAGTTTCTTTGACCTGAAATAGAGGTAGTGAAGCCGGACACGTATGGAGGATGGAGAGCAGTTGGCAATGTCTCAGACTCGAGCAAGCGTTGAGTTCATGGCATTGAGCACCACGTATTTTTCCAGACAAACCTCATTTGCGAGCACAGGGTGATGTATTGCCAACTTTATATGAAGAGACCAAACTTTGTGAGTATTAAGATCAGAATTATATGTAAGAGTTATCTATTCAAAAGTAATTATCATCCCAAATTCCACGTAACTGCTTACAATCGTTTTCAATACAAGTCCGACAGGGGTTTTTCCATTTTCCCTATTCTTTTCTTTTTTTCTTTCTTTTTTTTTTTTTTTTTTCTGGAAAAGTTGGGGAAAAGGAGGTGCCATCAGGTAGCACAGAACCCTACCAGGTCTTCTATCTCATGACGGATGGGACCACTGAGCAGCGCTGTTGAATGGAAAAAAGAATAGACTTCTTTGTAGTGTAGCTAACACATTTCCTTTCTGATCTTCAGAACACATATACATGGGATTATTGCTGAGAGTTAATTCAGGAGTATCAAATGCACTCTAGGATGGAGTGCTCAGAAAACACTGGGAAATTAAAACATTAAAAGTCAAGATAATAACATTCTGTTCAGGAATCTATAATGTTAAATAGCAAAGTCTTATTTCATTTTACTCTATTACCAACCATAACATCTACAGCTGCACTTGGTTGGCAGCTAGTGGGGTTGGTAGACACCAACTGGAAGAGCATTCTAATGGTTTTGCAATGCAGATGCGATTGTTTACCAGCTGTCAATGAGGTAATCAATGATTTGCAATCAATGTCATTCTTAATTTTGTAATCTAGTTGTAATTACGAGGCATGCATCCTCTTCAGATAGGTCATGTTTTTTCCTCCTGTTCACTTTCTGTCGATGATAGTTAAAATAGTCTCAAAGCAGCTCACTCACTGGGGTCCATATTAGCATTATTTTCCTTTTTATCCTGCCATTCCTCACTTAATAAGTGAAGAAGATGAGATATTCAGATGCTAGGGGGGAAAATACATTCTCTTTTAGTTCTTGAGTGGAGAGTTTAATTGGTTTCAGGGCAGTTATTCGGCAGGTATAAATCAATACTGGCATTCCCGTGATATAGAGCCAATTTCTCTTCTCTTCTCTTTGGGTTGTTTTGATAGATTGCCCCCCAGCTCTTTCTATTGTTAAATATTTTACATATTGGCCTCATTAGTTGAAATACAGTGCATTCCACTGGTGTATCTGGAATAAGCAGGAACCAGTGCTTTGCAATGAAAGCCAATCACCTCTGACAGAGAAAAGCAGTTTCTATATAGACTATTGTATGGGGGCTAAATTACTGAACATGAGGAATCCTTCTGAGTCTGAGTTCAAAGCTGTCCAGAGCTAGAGTTACCCTTGCTCCGGTCCATACTAACCTTGGGCCTTGAGCATATTTCTGCTTCAGTTTCCTTTTTTGTCCATGGGGTAATTACAATACTTACCTCAGCAGCAATCATCCAGCACAGGGCCTGACACATACTCAATGCCAGGTACTTTCCGAAAATATACGGAGTTAATGTCCAGAAAGTTGGGTTACATGGCTTGGGTCTCCCTTGGATCATGAGTAAGACCATTCATCTCTCCAGCTTGTTTCTACTAGTCAAAAGCATAAGACTTTGGTTGATTTTTTAAGTTCTTTTGGACTTAAAATCTGTTTCATCCTTGTCAATCTTCCATGAAGTTTAGCTGTAGTGAATTGGGCTAATTTTTGTCATATATTTTTATAAATTTCAGGAAGATGTGTATATGATAGAAAACAGGGAGCATGCAAACACTCAGTTTCATTGACTTTATTACAAAGACTAGCATGCCGCCCATTAGTGACAGCAACAGTAAACTCAATATGCTTGGGAAGCAATATGCACAATTATCAAAAGAGCCGGATCACAAAGAACTGCCACTTTGTACCTGTGTGTTATTACTTAATGTTTCTAAGTCTCACTGCCCTTATATGTGAAATGGGTTAACAGTACTTGTGAAGAGTCAACAAGATAACTTATGTCAAGTGTTTGGTGCAGTGACGGATTCATTCAAACTCATCGTGGCTGAAAAATTTCAACAAATAGAAAGAGAAGCAAGTGGAAACAAAACTCATTCTTATTAACTCAATTATCTTTCCCTCAAAAGAGGGAAGTTCAAACTATGTTACTAAGTAGACATATTTATAAAATACTTTATTTCAATAAAAATTAAAGATAGATTTCCCTACAATAAAACTCATATAAAGCAAGATTGTTTCTTAAAATATTGAGTGCATCTTCTATCTTTGTAAGCCTTTTATGTAATAGCTATTAAACTTTAAATATTCAACAGAAAAGAAATTATGAGAATACCCAGGAAAATGCTGAATTAATAATGTGCTTTATTTTTGATGAAATAGAACAGATTTTAACACTGACTGTGCCACTTCTTATCTTTGAACCTTAAAAAAGTATACAATTACGATCTTAAAAATAAAGAATGAATTTTTAGAATAATCAGAAAATACTTCTTTCCAGGACATTCAATACATTTATAAAACCGCTGCTTACCAGGTAGCTCTGGATGTTAATATTTGGCCTTAAAGTGGTTGCCTAAAAATCCCTACCAGTACATAATACCTTCAACTAATTACATCGTACATCTGAATTTAATAATTTACTAAAGATTTTTGTATAATTCAGACTTTCCAGTCTAGTGATGGATACTTTAAATGAATGGCTCTTAGCTGTGTAGTTAGAAAGTGATCCTTGGGATGCAAATCGAGGTATCATTGTCTATTCACTTCTTTTATAATCTCATTCATTCATTAGGTCCTTATTATGAAATTTTTAAGTTTGTAAATTCTATAAGGAGAAGTGAATAAAATGTAACCTAGTTAGTAAAATAATTATTTTCAAAAGTTAGTTAAGGATTATGCTACTCTCTAAAGGGCCAAAATAGCATTTTAAAAGGAATTTATCAAAGCAAATATTACAAAATTATTTAATAGTATTTTTTTTCCCAAAACATTAAAATTCTACCTGGCAGTTTAGGAACTTTTGAGTAAATCAAAGATGAAGTTATCTGGAGGGAAAAGCACATTGTTATTAATCTTAACTAATTTTGCATAGTGAAGGAAATTCAAAACTTCAGAGGCTTGTTTTTGAAATAATTTATTTTAACAAAGGTAGCTTTCACTAATGAAAGAATTACTATAAGGTGAGTCTGTTTTAAAAAGCCAGTGCAACCTGAAAAGTAAACAACAAACAAACCAGCATAAGGAAAAAAATAAATAAGTACATAAAATGTTTATATAAAATTACCAACATTTTAAGAGCAGTAACAACAATAACAACAATAAAAAGCTAACCAAAACAAAATGAAAAATGCATTAAAATTATGTTTTACTTAACAGTGATCAAGTATGGGCAAATACATTCTGGTGTGACATACTTTTTTAGGGAAAAATAAGCAACGTGTTTTGTGGAGATATGAATAAAAATACTTAAATGTGCAAATCATTTATGGCATGGGTACAAGTTAATCAGGTTTAGTTTAGAAAATATAATAATAAAAAATATCTAGACCAAGAAGTTATCAAAAGAATTAACAAGTAGTTTGAAATATTAACCATTGAAGTACTAGAAATTTGAACTGCTTTTATTAAAAGTTATTCAAGAATCCATGGCATATGAGAGGATGAAAATTGCATTGGCTTTGGAGTTCAAATATTGGTTCATTGACTTACCAGCTGTGTCCCTAGCCAAATAACTAACCTCTTTAATATTTGGTTTCTTATCTTGAAAGTGGTATAATAAAAACCCCTACCATAGTGTTGGTGTGAGAATTCATTTAAAGTTACCAGCACAGAGGCACCTGGGTGGCTCAGCCAATTAAGAAGCAGCTGACTTTTTTTTTTTTTTTTAAGATTTTATTTATTTATTTGAGAGAGAAAAAGCAGGAGGTGGGGAGGGTCAGAGGGAGAAACAGACACCCTGCTGAGCAGGGAGCCTGATGTGGACTAGGATCCCTAGACTCCAGGATCATGACCTGAGCTGAAGGCAGTCGCTTAACCAACTGAGCCACCCAGGTGCCCCAAGAAGCATCTGACTCTTGATTTCAGTTCAGGTCATGATCTCAAGGTCCTGGGATCAAGGACCCCCACCCCTCAGTCTCCACACTCAGCAGGGAGTCTGCTTGTCTCTCTCCTTCTCCCTCTGCCCCTCCCCCACTCATGCTCCCCCCCTCTCATAAATAAATAAATAAATAAATAGATAGATAGATAGATAGATAGATAGATAGATAGATAGATAGATAGATAAATAAATAAATAAAATCTTAAAAAAAAGTTACCAGCACAACACCTAGTACCTAATGGTTGCTTAGCTGTGTTAACTCCATCCAACTCCTTCCTGCCATTTTCTCTTTTCTTTTCTATAATCCCTGGCAGAACAAATTACTTTCTGGTACTCCTGTAATGAGTACAGACATCTCGCAGTCTGTTCTTTCATGAGATTGTCAGAGAGAGAGAGAGAGAGATGCTATCTCATGTGACTAGGAGTGACATAGATTTGAGCATTGTTCCACCAATCCTGCCATACTTTGGGCATGCTCATGTATTGTTTGATTTAAATGAAGTTTTAAAGCACAGTAGTTGCCTTTTGAGCTTCTGTGGGTGTTTGTGGGAGACCTGGTGGGGCACACACTTCTGCAAAATTTTCACGATGTAATCTCCCCACAGTAGTAACAGTAGAGTTAATCATATCTACCCGTGTAACTGGGTCATTTAAAAAAAACTTAAATTCCCTGTGGCTCTTACCCTTTGCTCTGTCATCCCCCACTCTGCTTGAAATGCCCACCAGTTTTTTCATTCTTTTGATTCCAGGCATCCTCACCCAAGTGGCTATGTGTTACCTAGATTTTCAAGAAGTGGAGTGTTTACTAGCCATTATGATGGAGGCTAGGAATAGTGTCTTACCCAAATGCAGCAACTACCAGTAGAGGATGGGACAAAAGACAATTGAGTATGATAAATGGAAGAGTTGGGAGCGCAGGCCATTAAGGATGGACAGCCACTGAAAGGGATCCCAAATTTGGGGACAACACTAAGAAGAGCAAACTTTGCCTGTGTGTTTGGTATTCCATGAAGTGCTCTAGCCCTATTGGTAGAAAGCCTGAGGCTGAAGAGAGAGTATTCGCTAAGGTTCTAGCTTCTTCCCCAGGTCACCACCCTTACCTGATGACTGGTAGGCACCTCGGCTCACAAATGGGTTGCAGATTCAGTTTTAGCTTCACCTGAGATTTCATCATGGGTTCACTTCTCTCTCTACCCTGTCCTTCCTCCCCACCCATCACTTTCACAGCTGTCAATTGCAAGAGCCCTCTCTACTAGTGCATGCTAATCTCTGTATACGTCCACTTCCCTAACAAACCAACCTGCCCCAGCCTGACTCACACTTCTGCTCAAGGCTGAATTTCACCAGAGGTAGGACTATAATTATAAGAAGGCGTAAGACTGAGCCCAAAGATGCTCCCTACTTATTGAACAACATGAAATAAAATTAACTTCATGTCATAACCTCTGACTGTTTAGTTCTATGAATTTGAATGAGACACATGAACACCTACACATGAGGCCCAAATTTTGCTGCATGTTTATGGCAAACCTAGTTTAGTTAATCAATATTTAATTTTTACCCTTCTCTGATGATTGTCAAATTTCTGAGAAAATAACCCAAATATACCTTAAAAATAAAAATTAAAAAAACACCAGCAGCAGAAAAACAAAAAATAGTTAATATTCAATTCTTTTTTAAAGATTTTATTCATTTGAGAGAGAGAGAGAGAGCGCGTGTGTGTGTGCACACACACACACAGAGACACACATACGCATGAGTGGGGTATAGAGAGAGGGAGAGGCACACTCCCCGCTGAGCAGGGAGCCCCATGTGGGACTCATCCCCGGACCCAGAGATCATGACCTGAGCCAAAGGCAGAATCTTATCCATCTGAGCTACCCAGGTGTCCCAACATTCAATTCTTTAAAATCAAGCAAAACCAACATTTCTCAACTGTATATGAAAGGAAAAAGGTATAAGAAAAAGACTCAGGGGCTCCTGGGTGGCTCAGTCACTTAAGGATCTGCCTTCGGCTCAGGTCATGATCCTAGGGTCCTGGATCGAGCCCCGCATCTGGCTCCCTGCTCCACGAGGAGTCGGCTTCTCCCTCTCCCTCTGCAAATCCACCTGCATGTGCTCTCTCTCTCTCTCTCTCAAATAAATAAATAAATTAAATCTTAAAAAAAGGAAAAAGACAATAAAAATGATTGGTGCTTTAGTGTAACCAAATCCAAGTTTGTCTGCTGGATGCACAGCAAAGACAATCACGGAGCCATCGAATATATAGCGAGGAAAGGGTTTATTGGAGAGGCAGCCAGAGGGAGAGACAGGAGAGCAAGCCTCAAATCCACCTCCCAGAAGGAGGACAGGTTGGGAAATTTAAAGACAAACGGGAAAGATCTGGGTAAAAAGTTGTAGCTGCACTAATAAGTCTGTAGCTGGGATTAGTCCCATTGACCCTTTGGTTACTGGTTTCATTAGAACAAGTGTTTTCTGTGGATAGATATAAACTAAAGTAAAAAGGAAAGAATTTCTAGAGCAGGCAGCCTCTACTCTGTAACAACATTCTCTCATAATCCAATTATTTCAACTATACCTGCAAGATCCCCGAAATGTTCTCAATCATTGGCTGAACACTGGGAAAATGGGTGACTCCCACTGTGGCCCGGTTTCCTTCTTCCAGCCATAATACTTCTTGACAAATGTAGTTAACTGGATGGCAACCTTCTCGTTACATTGACAAAATATTGACAGGAGTAAGAGTTGAATTCTCTTTTTGGGGTGGTTTATGACTTTAAAATAAGCAGTTTTTCTTGAAAGCAGTTCCTCACATGGGCAAAGAGAGGATGAGAATGAAAGGCTGTCAGGTATTTAGGGCACCAAATTTACTTTTTTAAAAAAAATTTATTTATTATTTTATTATTTTTTATTATGTTATGTTAGTCATCATACATTACATCATTAGTTTTTGATGTAGTGTTCCATGATTCATTGTTTGTGTATAACACCCAGTGCTCCATGCAATACATGCCCTCTTTAATACCCATCACCAGGCTAACCCATCCCTACACCACCCTCCCCTCGAGAACCCTCAGTTTGTTTCTCAGAGTCCATAGTCTCTCATGGTTCGACTCCCCTCTGATTTCCCCCCCTTCATTTTTCGATCCATGTAATGATAGCAAAAGAATCTATAAATATAAATTCTATTAACAAGCACTCTAATCCTAGCCAAAATCAAAAGGGAAAATTCAGCAGCTCTGAATTACTTTTTATAATGCAAGTAGAATTCTGGGACTCCACCAGAAATCCTAAGACTTCTGATTCTACTTTCTTCCACTTAGTTTACAATATGCCCAAAGAATGATGGCAATGAATGAGTTGTCTCAACCATGTTGGAGAGCTGCTGAATTAAATTAAATGGATCATCTATCTCAGAGATGGGATAACTGAAGCCCCCTGAAAGAATTGGCGAAGATCTGACCATTAGTGATAGAGTGAGCTCTGAAGCTTTGAAACACAGGGTTTAGGATTTCAAATCAGGTGCTTCCCTTTACTGCATTGCTCTGCTTTACTAGTAGGTTTTCCTGCAGTCATTGTTATTACCTAATTACATAACTATGCTGACTCTGCTATGAGCCTGTGGTGGGCCATTCTGCAGATGAAGCCAAAGAGATCTGGAAATGACCAGTCTGAGCACTGTATATTCCCAAAACTGTATATTTTATCAGAACAGCAAGGTACTCAGTGGATTAATGGCCTGACCAACCTCCTGACTACATTTAGAATCATGGAATTACTAGATTTTAATGCAGATCATGACCCTGTTTTCTTTGTCAAGTAAAAAATAAAATTTAATCACCAACATACATATATAGATAGATGGATGGATAGATAGATAGATAGATAATATATTAGATACACTTGAGAATTATTTTGTTATTTTCTTTCATCTTTGGGAAAGCCATTGAGAGCTTTCTCTATAGAAACAAATTAGAAGAGGTAGAGTTCATTAATAATTTTTATAATTAAGATAATGACTGAGTTCTCTCATTAAGACCTCTGCCGTTATATTACCATTTGCTGCCTAAATTTCCTACTTTTTAATAAATGTGTCTTGTGAACATTACTGTATTTATATACATGCCCTAGATCCTCACTGGTCTCGCTCTGTCTTTTCTGTTGGAGTCTAGCATCTCTGCAAAGAGCTTTAAGCCCCTTGATTAGAACACAGCAAAGGACTCAGGCAACCTGGCAAACACATTAGAAGCCACCTCCTGGGGCGCCTGGGTGGCTCAGTCCTTAAGCGTCTGCCTTCGGCTCAGGTCATGATCCCAGGGTCCTGGGATCCAGCCCTCATCTGGCTCCCTGCTCCGCGGGAAGCCTGCCTCTCCCTCTACCAGTCCCCCTGCTTGTGTTCCCTCTCTCGTTGTGTCTCTCTCTGTCAAATAAATAAATAAAATCTTAAAAAAGAAGAAGAAGAAGAAGAAGAAGAAGCCACCTCCTATTCTCTGGCAAACAGCCTGAGAGAATTAGTGTGAATGTTCCTAAAGTGTAGATCCTACCTTACGCTTTTCTGCAGCATAGCTGAGTGCCTGGGTGGAAATCTTGACCTGGTTTTTTACTCATCATGTGACCTTGGGCAAGTTACTTAAACTGTAGCCATAATTTCCTCACAGACTTGGTGTAAGTACTAAATGAGTTTAAATGCATATAAAGCACGTACTACATCCAGTTCTCCATAATGTGGGTAACAATATTATAATCCCTCCCATGGTGCACTTGGTCCATGACTAATTTTAGTGCCTTGCTATCCCAATAAAACACATTTTCGCTAAAACTAAATAAAACTAAAATGAAAACTAATGATAGGGCTTTTCAAAGCATTACAACCTCCAAGGATAAAAGCAGGGAATGCAGTACTTAATGCTGGGGTACACACTGTAAGAGTGTGTACTTTTTTGACAAAGCCCTAGGTATGACGGATTGGTATTTGTCATTCCTAATTCTGTCTATAAAACTTTTTCATTTTTTCCTGGAAGAAATCTAGCACATGTATAGGACATCTTTGCATGTAGGATTCTGTATGTGTGTAATATATAATGACTTTGTCAATTATATGCACACGTGCAAAGTTTTCTAGACAACCTTGAAGTGGGGACTAGCTACCTATTAATGTTTGGTCATAGGTATAGAGGCAGCTAGCCAAGGTAGCTCTAATCAGTGTCCCGATGTCTGGTCATTAACTTCCCTGGGGTCAAGAGGCAATAGCAGGAGAGCCCTGATTTCTGGATAAAGGCTACAGTAAAATGCATTGCACACAACAGTTTAAGGGGTGGTCCCAGATTTCTCTTCCCTTAGCCATTTCTTACTCTTCTTCTGGAGCTAATGTCAGCCTCTATAGAAATATATTTTTTGTTGTTGTTGTTAAATCACCTTTTTTAAAAAGATTTTATTTATTTATTTGAGAGAGAGAGAGTGAGCGAAAGAGAGAAGGATCAGGGGGAGGGGCAAAAGGAGAGGGAGAAGCATACTCCCTACTGAACAGGGAGCCAGATGTGAGGCTCGATCCTGGGACTCCGGGATCATGACCTGAGCCAAAGGCAGACGCTTAACTGACTGAGCCACCCAGGTGCCCCTAAATTCACCTTTTAAATAGGCAATGGAAGGAAGAATTTTTAAATGGTGACATAGAAGTAATTTAAAAAGAGTTAGTGTTTGTTCTAAATGTTGGTAAATCATGGCTTTGTTACAATGAAAGCTGGAAGTGAAGATATTAAATAAAATAACCTATAAGCAGCCCAAATATTATGCACACCCAATATTTATATTAAATCCTCTCCCATTTAAAATAACTGGAATCATTTCTATCTCTAGCATTTTATTCTTGTTGGATGAAGTATTTGGTACCCAAACTGGCTGCAAGTATATTTATTCAAGGATATAAATTTGGTATAGGTTACCTAACCTGTTATAAAAGAGGAGACAATTCTATTAGTGTGTAATGGAACATTGGCAATTCTTGGCTTGCAGTGAAAAAAAAAAAATCAGCTACTGAAATTATTACCCGAGGTCACTGGAATGAAATACCCATTAAGCCAAAGTTTTGGTGAGCTGTGTGATTTCTTCAATAGAATTTTATGATAGGAATATAAATATAATAATTGTGGGGTAGGCTAGCTCTTTCTGACTGGACTGAAATATGCAGAGAAAGAAAACAACAGCTCAGGGTTTTAAATACTTTGCTCAAGGCAAGTCAGAGGCCCAGGGAACATCCATGACTACTTCCCACAGTCTTTTATATCTTGTAGCTGCAAAGCAACTGTTGGCAAAAAAAGGGTACACCACGTCCGATCTTGTTTATTGTTGAATTATAATGTGGGTTGAATCACAGCCTCACCAGATCTCCTCTGTGAAAGTTATGGCCTTGATTGGGAAAGACGGAGAATGCAGAAAACTCAGATGGAAATGCTAGGGGGATATAGATTAGTGTGACTGTACTGAGTGTCCAAATCCAATGAAACTTCCTTGTCAGTAGCAGGCCCTATCCCTGTTGTAGAAGGTTGGTTCTTCCTTTCTTGGGGAACTAACTTTCCTGAGGTAACTAATGTACAAGGAATGCCATTTCTCCTTATGGCTTGTCCTTACCACCTTACTGCCCTCAAACCTAGAGTTAGAATCAGGTCCTAGGGTGTTAGTAGAGGCCAAAGTGTGAGCCAAAAGAAAGGCTAAAATATGAAAAAATATCAAGTGATTGTTGATTTTTATCAGCAAGAACCCGGGGAATATGTGTGGCAATAGATTTGAAAGGAGCTTCACCAGGTGGGAAAAATCCTAAACACGTTGGTTGAAATTCCCCAATATGGGTGCAGGCACCAGAGTCTACATCTAATCATGTGCTCTTGCCCAAGCGGCCCAGAGTGATTATAACTGCCTACTGTGTTAGTTGCCTGAAACGTGGACTCGATGATGGCTCACACCAAATGAAGGTGTGAGGCAAGGGATTTCTTGGTATATGGTAGAATCTGAGGCCTGTGGGGATATGAACAGAGGAGCAATTTATCATCTGATTTCCTTTAACTTCTAATTCTGTCTTCTAAGAGAGTCCAAGGGTATTTCCTTCACTAAGGCCTTTAACAATACATTTATGAAGCTGTCCTCTATTGGACAGAGATGAAGATGCAGATGCTGCCCTTGAAATGGGCTTCATGTTTAAGTGGGAATGATGGAATCCTGGAGTGGGAGAGGTCAAATGACAACACTTATTACTGGGTATAGGGGGACATGACTGTAATAGGCATCAAGAGTATAGTAGTAGGTAAATGGTTTAACCCATTCTCTAGGAGTGGATAATTGCTCATCATAACTTTATGAATAAAATAGATGTCCAGCCAACTTAACTTATATTAAATTGTACAGCTGAACAAATGACCCAGCTGTGACAAAGGGCAGCCTGACTTCAATAATCACAATGGAGTGTCAAAGCCACTTAACAATTCCAAGAGTTAAGTTGTAGGTGTAGTGATTTCTATGTTATCCCCATTACACTTGCTTCTTTCACCCATGAAGAAGTTGGCTATATTTTAGAGAAAAGCAGATCAGTGTACATTTAATCAAGTGGCGACTTCAATGGCTACTGTTGTAGAAGATATGGTATCTACTGGAAAAAATCAACTCAGCTGTGACATCTTATATTCAGCTATTAATCTAGAAATGGTTATAAAATATCTTCTTGTTTTATCTCAATAAGCAAAAAACACTAGAGTGGTTTGCTTTCATTTTAATTAGCATTTCTCATTTCTATCATAAATTACTTCCAGGGACCTTGATTGTCTCACCATACCAGAGGATATTACACAGGTCTACTATTTAATGACATCAAATGACTGAAATTGGAGAGCTGGGAATACATGATATCTAAGCTAACTTTGTAATTTACATACATGGCAGAAGGTAGGAGAAACCCCCTCCCCCCGCCCATGAAAATTTAGGACCTACCATCTTTTTCATATTTCTGATAATTCAGTGGGACATGTCTGAATATCCCTTCCAAAGGAATCAGACCAGTTCTTAGTGGGCTTCCTGGATGTTTGAAAGCAACGTATACCATTTTTGGATGTGCTGTTTTAATACTTTTACCAAATAATTGCTACATCTGTGAATTTTCAGTTTGTTCCAGAATAAGAGTAGACTCTCCAGCATATCCAGGATATAGTGCAGCTGTTCTCTTTGCCACTTGGTCATAATGATTCAGCAAATTCCATGGTGTTTATAGTGTCTGAAGCAGATGGCCTTGTAGTTTGGAAAATCTTGCAAATCTGATAGGAGATTAATAATGTAGATTTTAGAGTACTGAAACAAAATCAGGCTTTTTGCCTGAGATTGATTATTAATATCCCTTTGAGAAAAAGATCCTATTTTGCTAATGGCTGCTAAGAGAGGCCAAACACTGGACCATTGGACCCCCAAGTGGCCATGCAACCATGATCATCATTTTTTTATGAACTAACCATAAACTTAAGCTTGGGTAACAAAAGACCTATACAAAGTAGAAATGGTATATGTAAGATTGGCTCAATGCTCAAATTTGTTGCTTGAACGATTGTTTCCCCTACCAATAGGTTTTATGTTGCTGCATTGCCACTTCTTTCATCAATGCCTATTCCCCAGAAAAACTATAGAGAAGAGACATCTTCCAAGTGAGCAGATCATTGAGTGGTACACCTGTTTTCTCACTTTGCGTGGAAATGAAGGTTGCCAGAAGCATGAATATGATTTGTAGGATTGGTAATAAGGAGATATAGGGAAGAGATATGTGGAAGGACCTTTCAGAACTGTTAGATTCTCTGTGGATATTAATGTCCCATATGACTTCTCTTCAGAAGATGTTCCTAGCTGAAGAAACTCTCAATAATTAATTGAATACAATGACTCATTATATGAATATTAAGCAGTTACTTTCAATAGCCACCTACCCTTGCTTGCTCAATAGATTAATGAGTAAAGAATTTATAACAGCAAGAAGATAGGTTGAAACATGGATTCAACAGCATGGATTATTTGATACAGCCAACGCTGTGTACCTACACAGCCAACCTCAGAGACAAATGCTGACCCTTTCACAATTTGCCGTCCACTAGGGGGCCAGTCATCTATCTGATGACAGGTAATGATACTGGATTCCTTCCATTATGGAAAGGGCAATTATTTATCCAAATTGGAATAGACAGTTATTCTGCATACGGATTTGTCTTTTTTGTGACCCTGCCTCTGCATCTGTTGACTGACTTAATGGGACAGCAACAGAGTGACCCATATAACATTGTTTTTGAACAATGCATTCATTTATGATGCAAAGGTTGAGAAAATGGACTCAAGTCAATTGGATTCACTTGTGTTATCATGTGCCCCAAGCTGCCTGAAGCAACTGGCCTTTTAGAACAGTATAATGTACTATTGAAGGCTCAGTTATGGCACCACTTGGGAGAAAACACTGTTGGGGGATAGGGCACTGTCTTCCAGAATAAGAAATATGATCTGAATTACTGACCAATACATGGTACTTTTTGTTTATATTTAATTGTCATGTGGTAATTACCTTAAGCTATCCTAGAGGTCATTGAATACAGAGAGGCTCACAGACCAAATGAAGATGCCCAAATCTCACATGGCTAATTCAATTTAAAACACATGATAGGAAGTAAGGGGAAGGGCTATTCTTGAAATAAGGTGTAAGTGGGCTTAAGGCTTAAGGAAAGGTCTCTAATAGGTAGAAGTTTTCTGGGGTCAACATACCCTATCCAAGAAGCACAGAACCATGTACACCTGGCCAAAGCTGGAGCCAGCCAATTACTGCACTAAGAGCTATGGATTTTATTTTCATTTATGGGATACAGGACACATGAGTTCAGGAGGAGTTTCACCAATGTGTGGCTAATCCTCAGCCTCATAAATTTTGAGTACCTCATATGCTTTATGTACATTTAGTGTGCCAAGAATATTTGGTGCCTCAGATACCTCATGTATATTTAGCATATTATGAATATTAGGTGGCTCTTGGTCTTCCCATCCCTTTATATCTATGTTCAGCACACACAAGACTTACTTACTTTATGTTTAACATGGCTCATAGGTTACTAACTTACTAACACATCTTATAAGTTTTGTTTTTGCATTTCGCATAGCAGAATTGAATGCTGTCTAATAATATGATGTATATAACTCACACAGAGTATTGTCTGGAAACCAAGAGATGGAACTAAGAGAGGAAACACTTACCTTTCATCTAAAGACTACTCACAATATTCAGCTTTCCATTCACATGACTTTGGGCTATGATGGTTTATAGGTCTTAGCACTCAAAGGAAGCCAGCCTCCCTTCCAAGATGCCACACAGAGATTCCTGTGAACTTTTAAGATTACCACTGGGTAATTTGGTCTTTCCATGCCACTTAACCAATAGGTGAAGAAGTTAACTGCATTGGCTGGCACAATTGATCCTGATTATTAAGGAAAAACAGAGTTACAGTACAAATATTTCTATTTGTATAAAGACTGGCTGCTATATGAGTACAAAGATAGTTACTAGGAGGAAATGTCAAAGGCAGGGGGATTCTAATTAAACAGATTTAGGATTCTTCCTGTAGGCAGGCCGAGTTCATCACATATCAAGTATGGAAGATTCTCACTAACATGACTTAGCAGGATGCTTGCTACAAGGGGGCTAGGCAGTCTCAAGGATAAGACTCAAGGATGAGGCTTCATTGAAAGGAGGGCTCAGAGGAAACTCTCTAAGGTTGAGTCAAGGAGAGAGACCATCACACACATTAGGACATAAAACAAACAAACAAACCTTTCTGAATGCATAGATTTTAAGCCATGTGTAGCAGTACAGAATTTGTATTTTTCTCTTTTTTTATTAAGTATTTTTTTATTTTAATTCCAGTACAGTTAACATACAGTGTTGTATTAGTTTCAGATGCACAATATGGTGATTCAACAATTCTATACATTACCTGTGCTCATCATGATGAGTGTACTCTTTAATTCTTATCACCTATTTCATCCATCCCCTACCCACCAGAATTTGGATTTCTATTTTATAACTGACAAGTTTCTTTGGGCTCATAGCACCTATGTAGAGTATTTTGCCCACAGACAGTGCTCCATAACTAATGTGGACAGAAATTCCATATCTCTGGAGGAATTTTGGTACTGCCCCCGTCATTATGCGCAGCACCTCAATGGGACATAAGATTGCCCTGAAGTCTGGCTCCAGAATCATAACTGTAAATACATTCATTTTAAGCATGATGTTAAGAATCTGAAAATGTACTAATTATTAATTTTCTATTCTACAGTTTCCTCCAGAAGGCTCCAACATATTTATTTTGGGTAACAATTTATTTGAGCAGAAATCACTTGACCCAAATTTTGATGATTTAATAGCTCATTGAAAGAACTAGCCTGAAGCTGATAACAAAATCTGTTGCAGATGCTATAACTCCTATTTGCATCCATTGGTCTTTTGGTTTATGTGCTTTAATCATTTGAAAAACAGGGGGATAATCAGGAACCAAGATAGATATGTATGTCTCGAGGTAGAACTTAATTCAAAATTATACAAAATGTTTTGTCAGATGAACTGCTTAACCACATTTGTTATCAGTGGCACAAAACATGTTGGATTAAGTTTTTGAATAATGTGCAAGGATGGTGTCAGATTGATCCTAACAGACAAGAAGCTCGGGATCAAAACCAAAACTTTGTTTCTATCATACTAGTTTTAGGTAAAAGATTTTACGATGAATTCTTTCAAAATGGAATTTTGGATAGTATCTATACTTTTAATTACTATAAAATTCAATGAATTTTATATCATTGATATTTTTGTGTCATCTTTGAATTCTTCACTTGTCTTTATTTGAATTTTGTCAACAATTTCAGAGAAGAAGCCACATTTTGGGCAAAGGCTTTGAGTTCCTTTTTTAATATACACCCTATACACGTATAGAATACTTTCTCATATTCTGAGAAAGAATGTAGAATTTTTGTGCTAGTTGATTGTACAATTTGTTGTTTTGTTATTTCATTATTTATGTATTATTTTATTTTTATTGGAAAATTATTGTTATTTAACTACACAGGAAAATAAAGAGAGTGATAATAGGAATATTTACCCATCGACTGCCTTTGTCTGATCTTAATATTATTGTACATTTGCTTCAGATCTTTTATTTATTAAAAAAAATTACAAATATAGTTGAAGCCTTTGTACCTCTTACCTATCACACTAGTCTCTTTTCTTTTCTCAAATATTTACTATGTTCACATGAATCAATAAACAGTATATAGTGTTGTTTTACATGTTTTAAATTTATACATAAATGGTTTCAAATTCTATGAATCATTCTGCATCTTGCTTTTTTGTACTCAGTGTAATGTTTGCGAAATGTCTCTACATTGTTTTCATTCATTCATTTTCAATACACTTTGATATTCTATCATATAAATATATCATTTTACAAATGTATAAGAATTTAAATTTTACTTTAGCATGTTGATGAACATTTAAGTTGTTTAACATTTTTGGGGATTGTAAAATCTTCTTCATTGAATACTCTTTTAACATCTTATATCATATACTAGAATACCTTGATCATATATATAAGGTTTTGAATCACTAGATTAAAGACTCAATTTTCATTTGTAGCTCTACTAGATATTACCAAATTGCTCTCCAAAGTGTTTGTACAAATTTTGATTATCACCAGTTAAACATGAGAGTTGTCATCTCCATGTCCTTGCTATTTCCTATCGTAAAACATTTAAATGTTTGCCTATCTTAGGAACGGAGACAGTGTCATTCTGGTTTGAATTTGCATTTCCCTGATTCCTCTTGTATTTAAGCTTCTTTTCATTATTTTTTTTTATCAGTCTGGAAATTTTGTTCATTTTTTCCTCATTGGTTCAAGCCCTCTATATATGCTGACTAGTAATTGTTAGCTTGTTATATTTTCTGCAGTAATTTTACATTTTGTGTTCTTTAATATAAGATATAAATTTCTTTTTTAAAAAAGATTTATTTACTTATTTATTTAAGAGAGAGACAGTGTGTGAGGTGGGGAGAGGCAGAGGGAGAGGGAGAGAGAAATTTAGCAGACTCTGCCCTCAGCACAGAGCCAAATGTGGGGCTCGATCTCATGACCCTGAAAACACGACCTTGAGATCATGACCTGAGCCTAAACCAAGAGTTGGTCCCTTAACCGACTGAGCCACCCAGGGAACCAGAAGACTATAAATTTCTAAGTACTAATTTAGCTACCTCTCTCAATTTTTAGTGTATAAGTTTAATATTCAGCTCTAAATTTTTCCGATTCAATTGATCTTTTATCCATAAATTATTTGGAATGTCTCCAATTTTTTTTTGTTTCATAGATAGATATTTAAAATTATTTACTCCTCACTATCTTTAAGTCAAAGAATATGGCCTGGAAAATATCCTTTCCTTGGTATTTGTTCTGATTTGTTTTATAGTTTAGTAAAATTTGGTCATTGCTTGAAACAAGTTTTTTTTTCCCTAATTGTTGTTTGCAGAATTCTGTGTAACTACATTAGATTGAGCTAAGATTACCTCATTTTTACCTGCTTGTTCAATCAATTATTTGGGTGATGTGTTAAATGATTGTGCATGTGTCAGTTTCAGAAATTGTGTCATATTTTGACTCTGTTATTAAATGGGTAGATTTTAGAATAGTTCTGTGTTTTTAGTAAGCTCTTCCTTTTATAAATACATATGACCCACTTAATTTCTCAGAGGGACATTTTACTTTATTGCCTTAAACTATTTTGTTGTCAGTATAGTTACACCAGCTTTATT
The DNA here is from genome assembly GCF_011800145.1 of Mirounga leonina. Taxonomy (NCBI): domain Eukaryota; kingdom Metazoa; phylum Chordata; class Mammalia; order Carnivora; family Phocidae; genus Mirounga; species Mirounga leonina. The sequence continues at coordinate 17,123,328 of NW_023270825.1, read as the reverse complement.
TCGGCCAATGTTTTCTTGGTGGTGGTGGGATTTTTTTTTCTCTTATTTTTAGACGTTCTATATCTTTATGCTTAAACTGTCTCTTATGAGGAGGGTTTTTTTTTCTCCCCTCAGCTGATTTGGAAGATGCATGTTCTATTTTTATTTCCTTTAAGTGGTTTCCTGACAATCTCAGCATGCCTATTTGACTTAAAGCCCAAATTAATCAATACTTTATTTCTCCTGAATAATAAGAGGAATTTCAAACATGTTGCTGTCCTTCATCACCTGCCTACTTATATATGCTTTCCCACGAGGGCTGGGAGCTCACGTATGCATGCATCTGAAAAAAGACTTCTATATTATTATTATTATTATTATTATTTTTTTTTTTATTCATGAGAGACAGAGCGAGAGAGAAAGGCAGAGGGAGAAGCAGGCTTCCCGCGGAGCAGGGAGCCTGATGCGGGACTCGATCCCAGGACCCTGAGATCATGACCTGAGCCGAAGGCAGACGCTCAACCATCTGAGCCACCCAGGCGCCCCAAGACTTCTATATTAAATAGGGGCTTCAAAACAATACCAAGAAAATAACCTGCATAAGTCTCCTTAAATGTACTATTTATAAGTAAAGCAAAGAACCAAGAATATCAAATATTTCTTAAACATGAAGCAAAATAAAGTATTATTAGAAGTATGTTTGATGTTGCTGAAGATTCTTTCACAAACATTTTATTTGAAGTCAATTAAAATTGTATTTTTAATGACCTTATTAGCTCAGAAGATGTTTTAATGATTCATGCTGATATATCATTTGTAGAATCTTTAAAAAACACACTGTTACAGGGCGCCTGGGTGGCTCAGTTGGTTAAGCGACTGCCTTCGGCTCAGGTCATGATCCTGGAGTCCCGGGATCGAGTCCCGCATCGGGCTCCCTGCTCAGCAGGGAGTCTGCTTCTCCCTCTGACCCTCCCCCCTCTCATGTGCTCTCTCTCTCTCTCATTCTCTCTGTCTCAAATAAATAAATAAAATCTTTAAAAAAAACAAAACAAAACAACACACTGTTAGATGCTCTGATATGCAGGAGCATCTACACTAAGGAGCAACTGGTTTTCTTTTTTTTTTTAATTATTATTATTTTTTATTTAAATTTAATTAGCCAACATATAGTACATCATCAATTTCAGCTGTAGTATTCAATAATTTATCAGTTGCATATAACACCCAGTACTCACCACATCACATTTCTTCCTTAATGCCCATCACCCAGTTACCCCATCCCCTCACCTACCTCCCCTCCAGCCACCCTCAGTTTGTTTCCCGGAGTCAAAAGTCTCTCATAGTTTGTCTCCCTCTCTGATTTCTTCCCATTCAGTTTTCCCTCCCTTTCCTTATGGTCCTCTGCACTATTCTTTATATTCCACATATGAGTGAAACCATATGATAATTGTCTTTCTCTGATTGACTTATTTCGCTCAGCATAATACCCTCCAGTTCCTTCCATGTCAATGTAAATTAAATGGTGAGTATTCATCCTTTCTGATGGTTGAGTAACATTCTACTGTGGAGATATATATATATATATATATATATATATATATATATATATATAGTGGAGATATAGATATATATAAAATCTCCACATCTTTTTTTTAAAGATTTATTTATTTATTTGAGAGACAGCGAGCACAAACAGGGGGAGCAGCAGAGGCAGAGGGAGAAGCAGACTCCCCGCTGAGCAGAGAGCCTGACACGAGGCTGGATCCCAGGACCCCAGGATCATGACCCGAGCCAAAGGCAGACACTTAACAGACTGAGCCTCCCAGGTGCCCCACCACATCTTCTTTATCCATTTATCTGTTGATGGACATCTCAGCTCTGTAGTGATCTAAAGGGACACCTGTACCCTACCCAATGTTCATAAAGCAACTGTTTTTCTAAATGGTTGGGAAAGACTTTTATTTCCTGGCATGCTTCCTTTTCATTGAAGCATCCCCAAGATAGCAAGTTTTCTTTTAGAAGCAATGTGCATTTTCCACCTTGAAAAGGGTTTCTTTTCTGTTTGTTACAACATAAAATATTTTCTGAGAATTTCCTTCTTGCTGTGTTTTTCATCAGATAAGCAAACGACAACAACAAAAAATCTTGATTTTTAGACTAAAAATCCCCTAAGAAAATATAAAACTTTTACATAATTGGAAAAGAGATTGTGTCTTTTGTTAGGTGACAACTTAAATATAATTTTCCTCTATTAGTGAACCAATTGTGAAATCTGAACCTTTAGCTTTTTGTTCATGTTAAGTTATATCAAATTAAGTTGCTCAAAATGAATATATAACTAAAGTAATAAGTATAAAATTCCTTTTAGTGATTTACAGAAACTTAGAAGTTATCAGTGAATTTGCTTTATTTGAACAGTTTCTGTTTTACAAATTTCCCCCACTCTTTTTAGTCAAGGAAAGAAAAGAGATCTAAGTATTTTTCAGTCATGAATCGATATAATAACACCCTAAAATCACTTAACTCTGAGTTGTGGAACTTTCATCCCTTTGATTTGGTCTGCTTGAGGAATGTCATATTCCATGCTTTAACCACATGAGAACAATTAAGAGAAAGTCAAGGTTTGCGCCCAACTCAGCTAATACAACAAAGGCTGGGATAATGGTCATTACCTACATCAAGGAAGGCAACAAAGAAGTTCCAGACATTTATAATGAGGCATCTGAACTCAAAACACATTTAAACAAAAACGAAAACAAACAAACAAATATAACCCCCAAAATATTTTCAACTGGTGATCCAGTTGAGGGTTTGTATACTTAGGCTGAAGATATTACCAGAGTCACATATACAAACGCAATGTGTTAAGTGAAGTTGAGGGGAAAAAAAATGAAAAAAGCAACCCTACCCACAGAATGGTTTTTCTAAGGAACAGATGTAACTTGGAAAGGTACCAACTTGGTCATCCTAGATGACAAATCTTCTGGTGGCATCAATAGAGTGCCATTTGGCTAGTCATGCCTGGGTGAAGAATCTCCGGAGGTTCTATGTTGAGTCACTAAGAATGCTCCATTAAGTCATTTAAACCAAACTTCCTAGCAAGTGATCTCCAGAATCTCAATTTAACTGTATCTTTTAGAGATTTAAGGGAAATCTCCGGCCAAGCTAAAACTGCTTCTGCTAGGGGACCTATTAGTATTCTTCACAGCGCTACTCAAACTCCCTGCCTTTTCCTAGAAGTACATGAAAGAAACTCAGATCCAAGTATACTGTATTCCCCTCACCAAAGCCACCTTGGAGAGAAGCTGCCCTGCGATATGGAGACATGGACTCTATTAAGAGCTCAGCCACAGAGTTACTTTGATTGAGTCACTTAACCTTCGTGCTCTTCTAAGTGCCACTCCTGGCCTGTGTTGCGGGGACATTTTGAGAATAAGTCCATGTGTATGAACCCTTCTCTGTGTGTTGCTATTAGAGAGACATCATCAGGACTGAGCTGAGTAGCAGGCTAAGAAATGAATGAAGAAAACAAAAATTATGCCGATTTTTCTTTTAAAGAGAATTACAAAAAGACTGTACCTTTGTTTTTCATGATACTAAGAATAGGTGATTTTAAAATTTTATCGCTTCTCTCATATCAATGTTATTTTGCATGAACTGATTTAGTGTCATTTATCTTGTATTTCAAAGTCATTTGATGGCAATCAGAATAATTTCACTTAATGAAAGAGACATTAAAATAAAAGTTGGTTAACAAAAGCACCTTGACATTTGTGTTTGTGCCGAATATTGACTTGTTGAGTTTCTGGTGGAGTGACTGAAATGGAGACCAGCTTTTTGTCTGTGATATTTCTGTGAATAATAGGATAGATCTGAGACAGCTATGAAAATGCCATGTGTTGATTTATAAATAACTCTCTATGTAATTGTAATATATGTTAATTGTGGAAAATATAAAAAAAAACACATGAAGTATAAAATAAAAATTACTCATATTCTCACCAACCAGAGATACTTAATGTCACCATTTTCATATGTGTGTGTATTCTTCTTTAAAAAAAATAAAATTGAGGGGCGCCTGGGTGGCTCAGTCATTAAGCGTCTGCCTTCGACTCTGGTCGTGGTCCCAGGGTCCGGAGATCAAGCCCCACATTGGGCTCCCCGGTCAGGCAGGAGGCCTGCTTATCCCTTTCCAACTCCCTTTGCTTGTGTTCCTGCTCTCACTATCTCTCTCTGTGTCAAATAAATAAATAAAATCTTTAAAAAAAATTAAAAAAGTAGAAAATAAATAATATTAGGGTAATCCAATTTAGATAGATTTGAATTCTATTTGAGCAATTTATATTTATAAAATTACTTTTTGAACATAATATTCCATATTATTGATGTATTAACATTTATTTAATCAGTGGGCCAATGAAGGATACTCAGAATAATTTTTTTCAGTATTCTATTTAAGGTAACATTAACATCTTCATGCCTATACACTTTGAATAATTGGGAAAATTAGGCGAAGCTATGAACAAAAAAAAAAATTAAACTTTTTTTTTTCAAGTAATCACCTTCTTTGAACAGGGTGTATCAGTTTACAGATTTTCCTGCAGTGTATAGACACCCCATTTTACCCTAGCCTCGCCAACACATTGTTAATGTAACAAGGTTGGTGATGTTGCTGATGTCTTCTTGGTAAAATCATAAAACAGACTTCAACCAGATGTTGAAGTAACACCTGGCTATTAACAACAGTTAAACAAATTGAAGAAGTGTCTTTAAACTCAATCCTGAAAGCTCTTCCTCAACATTTGAAAAGCTTTAGGCAACAGAAGAAGAAAGAATGCATTTATTTGAAGCTAGGGGTCCATATGCTGTCTACAAATCAGACCCATTAGCTTTGCTTACCTTATGGTTTGGCTATCACGTGGAAACCACCTTTGCTGCCAAAGAGAGATAAAAGTGTACATTAAAAATACATTGCACCTTATCTCACGGAAGCAGGTGAAGAGTCTTTCATTCTTTAAGCAGACTGACTCTACCTTTTTGTTGCATGTGTTTAATGAGAACTCAACATAAATGCTAGCAACATGCAATCTGAGCATGCTGGTCTAGGAGCAGTGTCTGCCATCTGCTTGGGCTAAATGGAATTGCCCAGCCTTTGCCTCCCTGCCCTTGAAACTTGACTATTGGAATTTAATTACATGATTATATGATTAAATCAAAGAGATTGAAAGGTTAAAGGTAATGTCCCTAGAGGTGCAGCAGGCCCCAGGCTTCTGAACAGCTGACATGGGGGAGAAAGGTCCCTCCTGGCATGTCAGAGAAAGAAAGATAATGAGCTCTTCTGGGGGTGACACTGATTTTGTTTTATTAGATGTGGTGTTGATTGGGAAAGGATTTTAAATTCTCAAGTCCAGAAAATGAATTTGAAAGCTTTTTTTTTTCTTTTTCTTTTTCTTAAGTCAAAGTGCTCAAGCAATTTTTTTTTCCCTGGATTTAGCTCTTTGATTCCTTTTGTGCTCTTGGAGGAATTTTGAGAGTCTGGAACATATTGTCTGAAAGTTAAGGAATTAGGAAGGCAAAGGCAATCTGGGACTTATTTTCAATAGGTGTATTGTCTCAGTCTTACCTCCAACAACTCAATGCTGGTGTAAGCTTCAAGGTAGATATTTTCTGATGGACTTTGACCTTGATAGTGAAATTCAGCATTCTATTCAGAGAAGACACATCACAAATCAGCCAATGGGGAGACCTACCAGTTGCAAACAGTCACCTGGGTTTTACAGCAAACTATGGTACAGAGCACACATAGCAAGAGTTGATAGAGCCTAGTCTCAGGAGACTAAGATGTGTACTAGGGAACAAAGAAGAGTAATAGAAATGGAGACTGTGTTACTCAGAGGACTTTCAAATCCTCAGTAGCTAAGCTTGTCTCTCATCCTATCTTGTACCTCCCTTGGCTCAGCTTCCTTGCATCCTGTTACCCTGAAGCATTTGGCACTTGTTACTTTTGTCTGTGAAAAGCTTATTCATAAAGGATAGGGCACTGTGTTGCCTGCACCTGGGAAGCAGTGTTATTACCAAATCAACAGTTACTTGCAGAGATTTAGGAGAGAAACAAGGTCTGACATGCAAATCAGCTCTTGCTAGTGACTGTGGAGATCAGGGGAACGGTAGACTTTAAATGCAGAATGACACAGTCATGGCAGGCATGGGTGAGAATGTGCTAGTAGTGAGTATGGTGAGTATTGGAAACATTAACTTACTCTTTTGTTCTATAGGTTGTGTTTCTGTAATGATAATAAGACTTGCCTGCACTTTCACACCTGGAAAGGAATGACACCTGGTTTGTACTAAACTCTTTAATCTCAAAGCCCTTGTTCTTGACCCATACCATATTGCACTGTGCAGAGCAATGCAAGTGTCATAATAATAATTAAGCCAACATTTATGGAGTTTTCCTATGGACTGGACTCTTATATAGCACTTAAAATACATCCTCACATCAAAAACATATTGAGGTGAATGTGATCATTAGCTCTACTTTATAGATGAAGAAACTAAAGTTTCTCAGATTTGGGCCCTGTAAGTTAAAACCAATCCTCTTCTTAATCATATCATACTGAGGTCAGTCTAGGGTTTGGGAGAAAAACAAATAAGTACATGTGTGAAGCATTAAGAAGCAATACGATATGATGAAAAGAGTTTACGTGTAAGGATCTGGAAAGCCAAGTTCAAGGCTCTGATCTACCACAACTCTCTGTATCAACTTGGATAAACCAGACAAACATTCTATACGATGACAGAATTAAATGAATTGCTATTACATATCCTTCCAGATGACCATTCTGAGTATAAGTACCAAATTATTGCTACAGATCATAAAAATAAAGGTGATTAAAAGGGGAGAGACCTCATTCTGAAAGGTGAGGACTACATCTGATGTTCACACTTTATTCATTTTCTTTAACTTTTCAACTCATTTGGCAATAGGTTTCTTTTATACCAACCACTTCATAGAACTACTTTGACAATGGTCTCCACTGACTTTCCATTTCTTATTTTTATTTTTTTAACTAGTATTATATCAGTTAAAGGGTCTTTTTGTGCTACAAAATTTGATTCATTGAGATTCTGATGAAAGCTGTGGGATCTTTCACTGGAAAAGTTCACTAATGCATAAAAAAATATATCTCTACATATGATCTCAGATGATCCACAGTGACAAATACTGCATAGTACTCAAGAAGAGGGGGCTAAGGAAAGTCCTTTGAATTTGTTGAGAAGGACTTTCTAAATCTCACTGGTAAAGGTTAGGCAAAACTCAGTTTAGAAATGAGTATAGAAGGAAGAATTTGAGTCAATGAATGCATTGGAAGCTTGTGGGATTTCTTTTTGAAAATAGGAGTATATAAATAAGTAGTGTTAATCCTGGAAACATTATTCAAACTCTTTATTTTACATACCAGGCAAATTTTCTTTTCTTTTCTTTCTTTTTTTTTTATTTATTTGACAGAGAGAGACATAGCGAGAGCAGGAACACAAGCAGGGGGAGTGGGAGAGGGAGAAGCAGGCTTCCCGCTGAGCAGGGAGCCCGATGTGGGACTCGATCCCAGGACCCTGGGATCATGACCTGAGCCAGGCAAATTGTCTATAAGAATGGAAAACAGGGGCGCCTGGGTGGCTCAGTCGGTTAAGCGTCTGCTTTCATTTCAGGTCATGATCCCAGGGTCCTGGGATCGAGCTCCACATCAGGCTCCCTGCTTGGCGGGGAGCCTGCTTCTTCCTCTTACTCTGCCTGCTTGTACTCCCTCTCTCTCTGTCAAATAAATAAATAAAATCTTAAAAAAAAAAAAAAAGAATGGAAAACAAACTTTGATATTGTAAAATTACTTGGCTAGTTTCTATTTCCCCTCCCTCCTGCCCCAAAATGAAGCCAGGGGCAGAGGAAGTTACCAACATCTGATATGTGTTATAAATGATTTCTTTTTAAGTATGTATGCAGGATTTCCATTTCTTTCCATTTTCATTTCCCAAAGAGAAGAGTCTTACAATCTGTTTTGGCTTGAATTTCATGCTTCTATCTATGAATTTGTAGGGGTAATGGAGATCAGAGAACTAAGTGGCATCTTGCTGTGCACAGAGGAGAAAGGAATGATAAGATAAGGAGATAAGCGAAGTGATAAATAGCGTGGGTGACAAACACATGCTGACTACTGCTCTTTTCCCCCTGGCTCCAATCAGAGGTGACATCCCCAGCTACTTCCTTTTACCATTTTTCTACCAGTGCCAGGTCTGGGCAACATCAAGTGGACCCATATGAATGTTGCTTTGACCACTGAATGAATGACTATGAGCAAGTTGCTAGTGACTCCAGACCTCATTTCCTCAGCATCTACAAGTTTGTGAACAGGTTTAAAAAACAGTTTGTGTAGATCTCAGTATAGTTTCTAGCATGGAGCGAATACTCAACAGTGGTGATTTTTACTATGATCATGTATCAAAACATTTCCTTTTAGGAAAATCTCTGCTGGTGGTAGAGTACTTGTTCAAAGCAAAACAAACAAACAAAAACAAAAAAATAGGAAAGAAAAATTGTTATACAAATTCATAATGAGAGTTCAGTTTTCTATTTTGAAAAAAAGAAGAGTAAAAAGGATATTCTCTGGGTGTCCTCTACCAGTGCTATGACAAGTTCACGTTTACATGATTATGTGTGTGTCTATACATGTGTGTATATATATGTAAATATATATATATATAGCCTCTATCTATTTAACTATCTATTGAGAAATATTTATTGTAAGACATTGGCTTCCATGGTTATGGAGGCTGAGAAATCCCAAGATCTGTTATCAGCAAGCTGGAGACCCAAGAGCGCCAATGCTATAGATCCAGTCCAAGCCAAAAGACCCGAGAACCGGGAGAGCCGATGGTGTAAATTCCAGTGACAATGCCAACAGACTTGAGACTCAGCAGGAGCCAGTGTTTTGGTTCAAGTCTGAAGGCAGAAAACAACGAATGCCCCAGCCCAACAATAAGGCAGTGGAGTTCAGCATTTTTGCTTTATTCAGATCGTCAATTGATTGGATGAGGTCAACCCACATCAAGGAGAATAATCTACTTTACTCAGTTAATCTCTCCCAGAAACACCTCACAGATATATTCAGAAAAATGCTTGGTCAAATGTCTGGGCGCCCTGTGGTTCAGTCAAGTTGACATATAAATTCATCATCACACTGTTGTAGAATTGTAGGTGCTCAGAATTTGAGGAAGATGGAATTTGCCTGACTCTGTATAAGTTGGGTGTTCCTTGTGACATTTTTCATAATCAGAAGCCTGCTACAAGGAAAGACAGAGCAAAATGGCAGGGTCTACAGTCCCAAAATTCCAGGCAACCCAAAATAGGTAAGACACATTCTTGACTATGAAGTTAGACACAGTCTATCGAGCTTTGCTGTTCCTAAACCTGATCACTATAATCAACAAGGGTCAAATTTCCATTTCCAATCCATTGGAGTTATGACAGTAAACACTCATCCCGAAATTTTGCTTTGATTTTTTTTTTCTTTAAGATTTTATTTATTTGACAGAGAGAGACACAGCGAGAGAGGGAACACAAGCAGGGGAAGTGGGAGAGGGAGAAGCAGGCCTCCCGCGGAGCAGGGAGCCCGATGCGGGGCTCGATCCCAGGACCCTGGGATCATGACCTGAGCTGAAGGCAGACGCCCAACGACTGAGCCACCCAGGCGCCCCTTGCTTTGATTTTCTTCAATAAGAACATATCATCAAGTCCCATAAAACAAAGTGGAATGTGATCATGAGAGATGTAATGTCTCAGGCAGAAAGTCTATCATAATGACTCTAAGGTTTCACCTACATTCACTTGAAAATCCACCAATATCATCCCCAAACTTAACTATGCACATCCCCTTTCCTGGCTTGTGTCCCATCATTGCCTCAAACAGCCCTTAAAAGAGCTGTGCCAGCCATTTTGAAATCTGGCTGTTCTCATGAATAAAAGGGGTACCTTGGTTTCCACGAACAAGTCAAGTCTAAGCATACTTTATGAGCACGACAAGAAACAGATGTCAACACCTAACACCAATGCTGCTCTTGGTTTAATTTGAAAAACTGGCCACTGGACAATCCATCTCACAGAATCTACTTAGAGTGCTTATCAAATTTTAATAAAGTTGATTTAAGACGAGCTTTGAATGCAGTTAAATGAACACCTTTGACATGAAAGGTTTTGTAGTCTATTTTCTGTCACCAGTAATATCCAGTAAACTTTTTGTCTCTCTTTTCCTTATAGAGCCCTTACTTCAACAAGTAGAGATTTTCTTTGTTTTCTTTCTTTTCTTGGCGGGCAGAAGAGTTGTGATATCCAGGGTACCAACACGTCCGCTCTGGTTTGTCACCTGGCGATGCTATCACATCTCATTTTTAAAAAAGAAAATTGCACTGGTGCCCACAGGCCATAGAAATGTCAAAACTACTAAAGAGTTTGATCCTCTCAATAGTTTGGGAAAGCTCTCTGAAAATCCCATGGATGTAACAAAAGAGCAGGAGAGAGAAGAGAGAAAGGGAAAGGGAAAAGTAAAGCAGTATTCATTTCCCCTAAACCAATGTAGCAATCAACTTTGCAATTACCAAAATCCATTTCACTGGACTTTATAACTGGAAATGAAATGAGTGAGAAATGAGAATCTCTAATGAAGGCTCAGGTCCCCACCCATTGCGTTATCATCACATTCAACCAATTCCAACATTCACTCGCCAGCTTTGTAATTTGCAGCTTATTTTCTCACAGCTCGCCAAGTGATTCGCATTCATTTACATTATTGCCGTTTAACACGCAGACAAGTAGAAATATGGTTTCAGATCTGATGGGCTTGGCATTTTTTTTTGTCTAGTTGAGTTTGTTTTGCTGCCTAAAACAAATGTCTCTGGAGCTCTGTTTAATTTAGCATGTCAAACTGCTTCCTTCAAAGGCGATTTGGAAATGCTTTATATATACGATAGACACAAAAAGCCAGAAAAAACGGAGTGGGGAGTGATGTTTAAATGAGGAACCATGAAAACACAAGCAGGGATGCCTATCAACGCGGATGAGATTTCGATTGTTGTTAGATGAACACTGTGCATTCCCGAATTGAAACAAACAGAAGAGAGGGGCATGAGGCATTTCAAATTATGAGCTATACAGACATTTCTTCTGAAGCCTTTCTTTTTCTTCCTCTTCTTTTAATTTTTATTGTTTTTAACTATAAACTTAGAGTGGCAACTCAGGATTTGAGTAGGGACCCAAGCAAACATTTTCCAGAGGTCTCGAGCTCTAGGAGCTTCCATTGTTTGTATATTCTCGATACTAGATTCCTATCAGATATATGATTTGCAATGATTTTCTCCCACCCTGGGGGCTGCCTTTTCACTCTCTTGATAATGGTTTTTGATGTACAAATGTTTTTAATTTTGATAAAGTCCACGTTACTTTTTTTTGCTTTCCCGTTGCTCATACAACTTGATGAACAGGTCTCAGTGCCCAGTGCACAGTACATTAAGATATTCTAAAAAATGTTCTTTAAAAATGGAATCTGCCTGAACTTTCCAAAAAGGAATGGCTGTCCAAAACAGATATAGGCTGACAATTTCTCATCACCAGTTCCAAAATCTGAGAAGCTATGGAGATGAAAAGTTTTTATAGTTCAGTTGTGAGCAAAACCTGTCCTAAACTTTCATGAAGTAAGAGATAGTCTTTATTTATTGGAATTAGTGGGACTATTTGTCCATTTTGCTTTAAAGTATCACTATGCTTAATAATGAGATGCTATCCCAGACTCTACTGATTCTAATAATTAGCATAGATAGTGAATTACTCTTTTTTGCCCTGGGATGCCAAGAAATTTCCTTTATTTTAAGGTGTACAATGTAATGATAAATTGTGAAATGATTACCACAATCAAGTTAACATATCCATCCCCTCACACAGTTTCCTTTGTGTGTGTGTGTGTGTGTGTGTGAGAGAGAGAGAGAGAGAGAGAGAGAGAGAGAGAATACTTGAGATCTATTCTCTTAGCAAATGTTGGCTGTATTACTTTTGAAGAATCTAAAATATTCTGAATTTTGAAGAGCTTCTGAAAGGACTGATGAGCCTGCAATGGTAATAGCAACTAACAATGGTATAATGCTAGAGCGCTTAGGTTTCTCAGTCAGTTAAGTGTCTGACTCAGACTCAGGTCCTGATCTCAGCATCCTGATTGAGCCCCGGGGTGGGGGGCTCCCTGCTCCGTAGAGTCTGCTTGTCCCTCTGCCCTTCCCCCTGCTCATGCTCTCTCTCTCTCAAATAAATATTTTTTTTTTTTTTTAAAGCAGGGGAGGTAATGGTTTTAGTTTCTAATGGGCTTTCCTGTATGATCTCACTTGAACCCCATCAAAGAATTTTATAGAGGGTGTTAGTACTATTTTCAAGTAAAAACACTGATGCTCAGAGAAATGAGATGTGTTAAAGAAAACCAGAGCAGGACAGAAGTTAAAACAGTGAAGATGCAATTTATTTTTTTAAAAAAGCTACGGCAATAAGGGAAAACAGACCCCAGTATTAATGCGTTAAAATCCAAATACAGCTTGGGCCAGTGGGAATTATAGCCAAGGAGTTAAGGCGGGGGGTGGGGTGGGGTGTCAGTGAGTTTGAAATCACTAGGAGGAAATCTTCAGGGTAAGGGGTGATTCTTGCTGAAGGTAAGTAGGTCAGTGTGAGCAGATCCCAAGGGTAGAAGTGAGGAATTTGGTGAGATATTGTGGGTGATCAGATATTGAGGGCTATGCAGGATTCTTGGCTAAAACTGGGTTCTATAAAGAAGAACATGGAACACTGAAATGCAGCCTAGCTAGAAAGAGAGCTTAAAGTGCCTGATAAAAGTTTGGTCAAGGAAAGAGTCTTTGTCAAATGACTTTCCCAAAAGTGATGAAGTATCAGAACTGAAAGGTTAGATTTCATGTCTTCTTGGCTCCAAATTTAAGTGGATAGCAGTTTCTATTTCTTAAGCATACAGAACAAGATTTACTAAACTCGTTGCCCTGTATGCAAAGTTTAGTCAACCCTGTTTCTATGGGATGCTAGAAAAAAGCAGGCAATTCATTGAGAGAGGGAGCAAGAGTGAGAGTGAGAGACAGTCACAGAAAGTTAGTCTATGCCAGACACCCTCTAGATGTGACAGTTGTAATTTTCTATTACTGTATGCCTGGAAACCTGAAGTCAGGGAGTGGGGTTGACAGAACCAAGAAGATAAACAAGACTGCCCATGTAGCCTGCCCTAGACTTCTCTTCCATGGGATATTTCCTAACAAATATATAGAAGAGGAATATCAGCTTGATGAGATTTTAGGGGCGCAGAGAATTTTAGGACCCTTTTCCCTGACCTTTCTCTACCTGTCAGCTCACCTAGGCATTCTTACAGATTTAACTGGTTTTATTCTGATTCATCAAGGGATGGTAATCCATACCAACAGGGACACATGAAAGTGTTTCCATCTCTATGCCTTAGAGTGAATAATATTTTTTATATACCTCTTCAAAAGCATAAGGACTCTGAATTTGAGATGGAGAAAGGAAGGGGGCATCAAAGAACCCTGAAATTGCTCTTAAAATTTTGGGAGTCCCAGCTTACATACTTTCTTACAGGATCTTACTTGCTGTGTGTCCTTGGAGAAGAGCTGTTAACCTCTTTGAGCCTTAATTTTCTTTTTGGCTGGGGTAGCTATAAATGTGGCACTCAATATTTGTAAGGCTCCATCCTTTTGGCAAATACTTCAGAAGCTAAGAACTCACTTTGTACACCTGCCATTTGGGAAGAGGGTGCAATTGGAGGGTAGCCATAGTGGGTGTTCAGTTGTTTCAATAGTCCTGTGTTTGTTTCTAGTGGAAATTTCATTTGGAAGTTGTGAAGAGATTTTTTTTTTTTACTTTATTACTTTATTACTTTATTACTTTATTTATTTATTTATTCATTCATTCATTCATTCATTTATTTAGGGAGGGAGAGAGAGAGAATGGGGTGGGGAGGGGCCGAGGGAGAAGGAGAGAGAGAATCTTAAGCAGGTTTTCTATGCTCAGCAGGGAGCCCGAACTTCAGGGCTCCATCTCACAATCCTAAGATCATGATCTGAGCCGAAATCAAGAGTCAGATGCTGAACCAACCGAGACACCCAAGTGCGCCATGAAGAGATTTTTTTTCAGTCAGGACACCCATGATTGCGCTTGACTTCACTCAGTCAAACGAAGGTAGGAATTGGCAGTGAGCACCACTCTGAATCATCTTCTGCCCCCTCTTTCTACTTCTACATCTGCTTACAGAAATGAATTGGACAATTTGCTATCATCCAGAATTTAGAAGACTTTTTTTTCTGTTAAAAGAAGTTCATTATTTTTCCAGGTTACTAATCAATTTAGATCTCAAATATAGGGATAGGTTGGTAAGGCAAGGGGGTGGGGTGAGGAATAAAACCTGAGTAGAACCTTTCTTATTTTGTTTGATTCAACAAAATACGCAGTTCTCGTAGGCACATAAGCTATGATATAAATCCCTTTCCTCTGGCATTCAGTTGAGATACATAAGGGATGTATAATGCATACATTGCAGGGGCTCAAGTCAGCTAATCCCCACACACACCCTAGCCTTCTTCTTCTTCTCTTCTTCTTCCCTTTTTAACAAAAACATCTTTACTACTAACGTTAGGAGTATCAATTACCAGCTAAAATCTTTTTTTTTTTCTTTTCAGGAAATAATTCTGCTGAAACTAATCTTGTCATATTAGGGTAGGTAGGTTAAGTAATGTTTAAGAAATTTCCCAACTTGTATTACTTATAGGGTGTCAAGATAGTAATTCTTACAACAATAAAAAACCCACTTTTTTTTTCCTTCTGTGGTTCTTATGATTCTATTATTTATAGTGGCCCCACCACCCTGGTGTGGACTCATTTCTTCTCTCCCTTGGGCTGTTAAGCCAGGACAGGAAGTATTTTGTGATGGGCAGGACAGATTTCCAGAACTCCCTGGTGCTTTTAAATCTCTTATTTTGGCTGGGGGAAATCACCCAGCACAATTTGTAATATCAGACAGCAGTGTAAGGAGAGGCTAAATGTCAGGGCTGGGGAAGCAGAATGATGAGGGATAAATGCAATTGCCCAAAGCAGGGATGAAGACAATCTCATTAGTCTTTCATTTTACGGGCACTGGTTTCTAAGACAGACAACAGGGACACAAATAGAAGAGGTGTACTCTGAGCAACTTACGGGACAAAACCTTTCCACATCGACCTACTTGGAATGTTACAGGGCCGGGCTGATGCCAGCATTTAAAGGCTTCTGATGTTCTTGGTGTTGCCTCAAAGATCTCATTAGAAGAATATCGTTCTTCTATAGTATTCCCTGGAAAACATTCAGTTTGCGGGCCATTGGAGAATTTTGGGGGTTTTGTTTTTTAAACAAATCAAACTTGTTTTAGATCATGGCAATTTATAACTCACGGGAGCATGGCATTTTCTGTTATTATTGTTGCTGATTAAATCTGGACCTCAATGGTTCAATGCCATAATTGCTGTGTCAAAGCCCATCTACATCTGGGTAAACAATTTCCCATGAAATCAGGTTAGGTCACAGTCATTTTTTTATTATTTCAATTATCTCACATGACTGTCTCTGAATAGCTCATCCTAATCCTGGATTTACAAGTGAAATTGTTTATTTACATATTTATTGAAATAGTGTGGTAGACTAGGTATTGTAGTAGAGTGGTCAGAGTAAGATCCTCTCCCTCTCCCTCTGCCCCTCTTCCCACTTTTTCTCTCTCTTTCTCTCTCAAATAAATACATAAATCTTTAAAAAAAAGATGGAAATATATTTGAAAATCCACAACAGTAAAATTACATGGCATACTTTACATTTTCCCAGGATATCAGAAATCACTTCATAATTTTATAATTTATCAGAATTATTGTTACGAATCAAAGTTTTCAGTGCATTAGAGGCATGCAAAGGGGTCAATTATACACTTATGAAAGTGTGGGATAGGAAATATTCTCGTATGATCTAAGTGACTAATCACGCAATTCTCACAGCAGAGAATCTGATCATTGGGTAATTTATGCGCTTGAAGAGGCACAATATGTGAAAGAACTTATGTATCTTCAGCTATGACAGAACATTTTTTTTTTATTGTTTTCAAGTAACTGGGCTATTTGAATGTTAGTGCATTCCAGATTTTATTTTAGTTTTTAAAGATTTATTTATTTATTTTACAGAGAGAGAGAGAGAGTACATGACTAAGGGAGGGACAGAAGGTGAGAATCTTCAAGCAGACTCCCTGCTGAGCCCCAATCAGGGTTCAATCTCATGACCTTATCCTTTTGAAGAAGACTGGACATTTACTTCGTAGAATGTCTCTTCTTTCGGGTTTGTCTGATGTTTCCTCACAATAAAATTCAGGTTCATATTTTCGGCAAGAGGATCAAAAAGGCATTATGCCCTTTCCACCGCATCATATCAGGAAGTACACGTTGTTGCTAAGTCTCACTACTGGTCTTGTTAATTTTGATCACTTTGAAGTCTGACTGCAAGAGACCAAACTTGAGATCACTCTACGTTATTGCAACTAAACCAACTTCAGTTCCCAACTTCACATTCAAACTTTAATTTTGGAAACAGTTGTTGAGCTAATGGTGTATGAGTTTTACTTGGAAACAAGATTGTCATTATCTTTTGAATTCTGTGCTTTAGTCTCTGGAAACCAAAACATGGATCTAAATATTTTGTGTAAGTTAAAGGAATTGGCACGCCCAAGTTCAGTCTCTCTCATTGGTTTTCTTCTCTGTCTTGCCACATTTGGGCAAAACCCACCAAGGTAACAGGACTCTGTTATCCACTGTCTCTTCTTTACTAGAAATGGAGCAACATGGATCACATTCTCCTCCAAAACTCATTTAATATATACTTACAATTCTTCCATTTTCAGTTCTTTAGTGTAACAGTCAACCAAATACTTTTTTTTTCCCCCTTAGGGAATGATCTCTTGCTGACCGTAACTTCCCTTTAGTTGTTGAATGATATTATAAGGTCAGTATATGTAAAGAGAAATAAGAACAACAGCCCAGTTTTTATTTTTTAGTTTTATTTTTATTTTTTTTAAAGATTTTATTTATTTATTTGAGAGAGAGAGAGAATGAGAGACAGAGAGCACGAGAGGGAAGAGGGTCAGAGGGAGCAGCAGACCCCCCGCCGAGCAGGGAGCCCGATGTGCAGCCCAGTTTTTAGTGACAGGAATGCAGGAGAGATAAAAACAAAAATGTATAAGAGCTGCCAGAAAAATTACTGAGAGTGTAACTGGATATGTCTCTGTGTCGGAAAGGTTAGTGAAACAAGGGGCACCTGGGTGGCTCAGTCGCTTAAGTGTCCACCTTCGGCTCAGATCATGATCCCAGGGTCCTGGGATCCAGTCCTCCATCGGGCTCCCTGCTCAGCAGGGAGTCTGCTTCTCCCTCTGCCCCTCCCCCCACTCATGCGCTCATGTACTCTCTCTCTCGCTCTCTCTCGTGCATGTACTCACATGCACGCAAAAGTAAACAAATAAAATCTTTAAAAAAAAAAGATTAGTGAAACGAGACTCATCCCTCTCTAAATCAGAAATTCAGTTGGAAATGGGACGAAAGACCAACAACACAAATGGTAAAGAGCCACATATGGAAAGGCGCATGAAATAAAACTATCCAGGTCCATCATCATATAAAAGCTGTGTTACCAAGAGGGCCAGCAGGTTGACATCCTGCTTATGTGAACCAAAACAGAGCTGATGAGATTCTTTTAGTGAGACAATCTGACCACTCTGGCTGCCTTATCATTAAAAGCAGAGAATTCTATTGCTATGTGATGATCTAAGTACTATGGGTTTTCATGGCAGAAAGTATTAAAATTGTGTGGTCGTCATTTGTGGTTCAATGTGTTCATAGACTCAAACAGGGTTTATCCCCAATGAAACATGGTAAATATGCAATTTGGAACATTAAAGCACAACTATCTATAGTTTCTCTATTCTGGAAGAGCCTATGAAATCAGAGGGGAGAGACCTCTTTTTTAGTAACTTTAGTATTCAGATAATTTAATTGGGAACCTTTGACTCACCACCACTGTATAGAACAGAGCTGGTCACTCATTCCTAATATCTAGTCCTGGTTGGAGAAGCAGTTGATATCCCTTGCATTCCTCGACACACAGATATCTGGGTGACAGAATGAAAGAGTTTGAGTCCAAATGCTCTAGGCTGTTAGGGATCTCAGCCGTTTTCACTGTTCTCTTTTAAGCTCAATCAGTCCTAGTGTTCTACATCAACATCAACAGTGAATGTTCACTTGACAAAATACATTCATAACTACTCTATATTCCAGCTCTCTTGACAACACCATTCAATTATTAACCTATCTTTTCTGAAAATGATGCCATAGCATTAAATTCATGAGCTGCTTTCCCTGCTGCATTTTTTTAAGTTTTTAAATAACAAAGACAACCTCTGTAGTTATTTAATACTTCCAGAAAGGAGTACATTTTTTAGCTACTTCATGATTAACTATTGAAATGTGTAAGCCTAGGAATTTAAAAGGTCTGTAAAAACCAAACACCTTCTAAATCTGACTTCCATTTGAAAAATTAGAGGACCATTGAACTCTTATTATAACTGCCTGTTGCTTAAAAGATCATACCGAATAACAAAGAGAAGTAAATAGATTCGATGAAAGGAATTTCTGTGGCTGGCTGCTTGGGTTTGTTCTGTGTAAAATGCACATTTATTTTAAATTAGACAAATGGCAGGATTTCCTGCCTAATGAGACTGCTTGGACTCGTGGTTTGGAAGTGTCACCTCCATTCTTTATCAAATAATCATAATTAGGGTGAATGAACCAACCAGGGAAGTATGAAGTAAGTCAAAAGTGTATTGAATGGAAACAAAAAAGACCTCCAACAAGCAGACCACCAGGGCACAATCTAGGGGAAACATCTATAGTGCAAACACACAGCCCCGGAAAAGCTGTTGGGCACCAATACTGTGACTGTTGAATTATAGAGCTCATAGCAAGTTTGAATCCTGACTGTCCACATTGCCTACCTAGTTCTTTTTAAATTACATCCATTCTCTCAATACAGCCCTCAAATATTCAGGTGTTTTTTTCTCTCTCTTTCACTGTTCATCAAAGCAGCCCATGATAGATTTAAATTGCATTAGTTCTTACATTTGCTTGTGGTATTTTCTGCTCCAATTTGAGAAGCCTTTCAACAACATTGGCATTTCCCTGCCCTAGCACACAGATACAAAATTCTTCTGAATCCCTGCACATACTCCTTTGGATGCATTGTAGAATCTGTATCAGATAGTAATAATTGCTATCAGACCCCTCTAAAATTCTGTTTTTACAAAGTTTCAGGATTGCTAAGTGTCTTTTTCTTTAAGAAAGATTCCTGAGGGAAATTTCTGGGCCAAGCCAAAACTAAGACCTGAACTTTGATTAAGTACGAAGGACATGATAATTACTACAAGATAGATGAGGTCAAGGCCAGGTTATTTTTCAAAATGGTGGAAAGACAGAAGAGAATCATGTAATTAATTTGAAGGAAGCATGGAAGTGGATTTTGGAGACCTGGTGGCTCAAGAAAATGGGAGGTAGCAAACAGATTCCAGATTAGTGACTATTAGACATTGGAATGATAACACATATATATTACCAGGCCTCATTTTCCATGAATTCTGATTCAGTAAGTCAAAGGTGGGGCACAAAGATCTACATGTTTTAGATGTACAGATGATTCTGATTCACGTTGTCATCACAGAGAACACTTTTGAGGAGCACTGTACTAATATGTGATTGAACTCTTTTAGTGACAAGGGACATAAACTCATCTCAAATTTATTTAAGCCAACGAAGCAGGATTGTATTAATTCAAGTGGTCAAAATGTTCAAGAGCACATCTTTAAGGTTAAGATGAAGGTGGACCCAGGTGCTGAAAGGAAATCATCTGGAAACTTTTTCTGTCTTCTGGTTTTGTTTTCATACTTGCTTGCTTCATTCTCAGGCAGGCTTTGACTAAGAATGGTACTAATATGCCACTAACAGATCTGGCTTAAAGTATACTAGCTTAGTGAACCTATTAGGAAGATGACTTCTATTTTAAATTAGTTCAACAAATTTACTTTGATTTAATTATATTGAATTAATTTATTAAATTATTAATCTATGGAATTAATTTGGCCTACTGAAATAAATGCAGTGGGAAGGAGGATGGAACATTAACTACCTTTGTCTGTCCACCCCCCCACCCCGGATTTTGGAATGAGGTCTTCACACACAAACCAAATGGATTGAAGAAGAATCAGGATTAGAATGTGGGATTGGATTTCCAAAAGGAAACCTGGATCCTACTCTCAGAAGAGGAAATTAATGCTAAGAAAGAATAAGCAATGTTATATCCACTACACGTGGATTCAGATAAAGCAAAGAGACTCCTGGACCAGAATTCAATGAATCTAGGTAATGGCCAGCAACTCAGCAAGATGTTAGCTTATGGAATGGCGGTCCCTTAATGTCGAGTAAGGATGTGCTTTCTTTACACAGAATGTGTACTCTCTGCTTTGAAAAAGCACAAGTGTCTAGGAATGTGTTCAAAAGGTTCTGGGAAAGCTGAATTCAATAGGTACTGGAAGCTATTCTCACAGCAAGGGCAAAGTTCTTTGAGGGATTTTGATAGATGGGTGTAGAAATCTGAATGCAAAGACTTCAGCAACAGACTATTAAAGAACTTAGTTGAGGCACCTGGGTGGCTCAGTGGATTAAACAGTTTGGGTCATGATCCCAGGGTCCTGGGATCGAGCCCCATATCGGGCTCCCTGCTCAGCAGAAAGTCTGCTTCTCCCTCTGCCTGTCCCTTCTTGTCTGCTCTCTCTCTCCCTCAAATAAATAAAATCTTAAAAAAAAAAAAAAAAGAACTTAGTTATAATGGGGGCCTGGGTGGTACTGTCCGTTAAATGACCAACTCTTGGTTTTGGCTCAAGTCATGATCTCAGGGTCATGAGATGGAGCCCTGCACTGGACTCCACACTCAGTGGGGAATCTGCTTGAGATTCTCTCCCTCCCTCTCCCTCCACCCCTCCCCCTACTCTCTCATTCTAAACTATATAAATAAATCTTTTAAAAAAAGAATTTAGTTATAGAAAATGATTCCTTAAGGTGATTTACCTCTAATCAGAAACTCTGAGAAAGTTTAAAGGTTTATATAGTATGTTGGTTCCAAAATACATTTTGCTTCAATATATTGTTCAGGAAAATTAAGAAAGGATATAATAATTATGTTTGATAAATGAGAAAGACCATAATAATCTGTGATTAAAAGTTATAGGTTGATGTGAAAGGTAAGATACACATTGTTGGTTTGTTTATTACCTGTCAATTTAAGGTCTTTAACATTCAGCACATGTCACATGGTATTAAGCTATGCATATATACACACATACTATATATAAAACATATATATACATATATATGTGCATATAAATTATATACTTTACTTTTTTAATTTAGTAAAATAAGTAGAACTTACAATTTACCATTTTAATCATTTTAAGTGCATAGTTTAGTGGTATCAAGTGCATTCACATTGTTGTACAACTATTATCACTATCTATATGAAAAACTTTTTCATTATCACAAAATAAAACTCTGTATCCGTGAAACAATAACTCCCCATTCCTCCCTGAGAGCCACTGGTAACCACTGGTCAAACTTCTGTCTCTATAAATTGGACTACTTTAGATACTGCAGCTAAGTTGAATCATGTAGTGTTTTGTAGGGTTTGCCTTTTTGTAGCTAGCTTATTTTACTTAGCATAATGTCCTCAAGGTTCAACCATGCATAGCATGTAGCAGAATGTCTTTCCTGGGCGCCTGGGTGGCTCAGTTGGTTGGGCGACTGCCTTCGGCTCAGGTCATGATCCCGGAGTCCTGGGATCGAGTCCCACATCGGGCTCCCGGCTCAGCGGGGAGCCTGCTTCTCCCTCTGACCCTATCCCCCCTCATGCTGTTTCTCTCTCTCTCAAATAAATAAATAATTAATTTAAAAAAAAAGAACGTCTTTCCTTTTTTTCTTTATTTTTCTTTCTTTCTTTTTTTTTTTTTTTGAGAAAGAAAGAGTGGGAGTGGAGTGGGGGGGTTGGGGAAGAACAGAGGTAGAGAGAGAGAGACAATCTTAAGCAGGCTCTATGCCCAGCTTGGAGCCTGACTCAGGGCTTGATCTCACAACCCTGAGATCATGACCTGAGCCAAAACCAAGAGTCAGTCACTTAACTGACTGAGCCACAGGTGCCCCATGCCTTTCCTTTTTTAAAGCCAAATAATATTCCATTGTAATAATATACTACATTTTTAAAAAATCCATTCACCCATCAGCAGAGCAGACATTTCAAGCTGTTTCTATCTTTTGGTTATTGGGACAATGCTGCTATGACCATGGGTGTACAATGTGTGTGTGTATATATATATATACACACACATACACACATTATACATACATATACATATATATTCATATACACACACATATATATAATCTGTGATTAAAAGTTATATATATACACAATATACACACATATATATATGGAAAAGGAAGTCTACAAATGAATGGTTTTTAGTTGGTAAATATCACACTTTTATATTTTGGATTATAACTGTCATTAGCATAAAAAATTTTATAACTTATAAAATGATATTCCTTCAACACAAGTGAGTGCTTGCTTTGGCAGCATGTGTACTAAAACTGGAAAGGTACAGAGAAGATTAACGTGGTCCCTGCACGAGGATGACGTGCAAATTCAGAAGCGTTCCATTATTAAAAGAAACAAAACAAAACAAAAAAACAAGTGTAGGGAAAGCCTAAAGAAATTAATAGTGGAAGTTTATAGGCTTTCAATAAGCATGACTAGACTTTAAGTGACTGCTGTGTAAATTACATTAGGGTGTGTTACACATCGTTGCTCCCAGCGGGTGATACCCCCTATGGTACTCAGATGACCTATAGGTGGCATCTGGACAAACATTTTAGTTCCATGTTTATATATATATTTTGTGTGTATTGTGAAAACATGTCACCAGTGCATGAAACATGAGACAACCTTAAAATACTGTCTTGTTAAAACACACACAAAACAGTGAGTCTGAAACATATTTTTTTTTAGAAAAGTAGTAAGTGAATATGGCAAAAATTGTTAAGGTAGTAACTGAAATTTTGGTAATTTATCATGTACTTAGGAAGAAATAGCAGAAAATAAACCTATTACCAGGAAGAAAGATAAAAGTCAATTAAGTTTACATTTGTATACATAGAAATGACAGAATAAGAGGTCTTAGCACATTAGAAAGAATAAACTAATGTAGTATTTATTAAATGCATGTGCATACAATAGACATAAAAAAAGGAAGAATTTGACTGGAGTTTGAACTAAGACTTGAAAGAAGTGATAAGAGATTTTTGCCTCATTGTTCACAGTGCTGATGTCTGATTCTCTTCCTGCCAAAATTAGCTTAAAGAGAATGGAATGATTTTCACACTGAGTCCTTTTAGCAGATGCACCTGGTTTTCTTGTTCATCGTCAGTTTCAAACCCCAAATGCACTGAACATGTTAACACTGCATTTAGCAGACCTAAGAACAGTTAAGTTGGCTCCTAGCAGATGATTATTATTGTTTTCTATTCAAAACTTTTTTTACATGACATCTCAACACTAGAGGTGAATTGTAAAACTCAGTTCAAATTACTTGACCTTTTCTCTGTTGAAGGCTAAATGGGTAATAGACAGGTTCTCATAGAATATCTCTAAAGTAACTAATGAATCAAATAGTTTATTTTTTGATATTTTGAAGTGTGGCATTTCCTAAAACGTACCCATGATGAAACTTGCTTTTTTCGTATCTTTTTTTTTCTATTACAAAGCAAGAGTCAAAATAGTAAAGGATGAAAAATAGGATATTTTGGTAGGAAATGAAGTCATTCATTTTTAGGGAAACAACTTAAAAACATCAGTTCTTAATCTCAGAAGGCCATATACTCACGATGCTATAGTCTTAAAGATCTGAGTTGAGAGCATTGCATAGGCATATCTGAATATGTTTCAAATGAGCACTTCTCAATTATCTTCACATGAAATACAGGAACCAGCAAACTAGAACACTACATGGAAAAGGACTTCACCTGAAACTTCAGAAGCCCACAGTTCCACCACAGCTTTAGATCCATAGAAAGTGCTTAATATACTTAAACTTTTGTGGATGACTGATAATATATGCTCATTTGAATGAAAGTCATCTAAAATTTCTAACTTGAACTTAAAAATAAATATCCAAAAATTAAGGAAAAGCTAGCTGTCTTTTGAAAGTTAAAACTTACGTTTTGTAAGCACAAGATTAAAGGCAGAAAATTTTAAACACTTTTACAGTTTATGTCAAAGATATAAAAGTATTTGGAGTTTATGGGAAAATGTATTAAATCTGAGAATACAACACGCTTTTTCTGGATTGCTTGGTCTTTTTCTTTCTCTTTTTCTCTCTCCTGCCATAACTGCATCCATCAAAATATATCTGTCCTAGATTATTAAATTTTATTGCACTTCCTAGATTGTGGAGTACTTCTGATTTTTGAACATATTAACTTCAAATTTAGGTATTATAAGGTCAAAGCTGATTCTTCTTAAAGAAAAACAGGCTAATTTTATCCATTTATTTGATATCCATTAAAGCCATCATAAATGATTTATTGAATATTTTTAAAAGATAAATACCTTTTCATATGGGTCTCTAAGAAAATGCTGGAATCACAGAGTATGCCCTCTGATGATTTTTATATTCAAAAAGATTCAGTCTCTTTAAAGTTGCAATAATTAGAAACTATTTTTGCAATTTAAAAATATATATGTATACTATCAACATTCTCAGATTCTGGAGTCTATGAATGAATATTTTTCAAAAATTGGTATAAAGCACTTGAAAATACAACTTGGAATATTGGTAACATTTTAAGAGTGAAAAATATGGAATTAACATTCCCTATTAATATTATTTTTCAAAATGTGTTAAAGTCAGTATTATGCAGCATTTTCAAACGTGTTTCATGAACACACTATTTTTTGCAAAATGGTTTGTGATAAAAGGAGTTAGTGGTCAAAGAAATTTGGGATGTGTGTTCCATCAAGCCATAATGCACATTAGCATATTAAGGTCTCTAAGGCAGTAGAATTACTCTAACATGGCTCTAACTTGAACTTGTGTTTCATGATGTTTTTTAGCACACATATGGCACGGCTCTCAGAACTGATGAAGGAGACCATAGAAAATGATGTTTAAGAGGATACTTTGGGTCCAAAATGCTGGGATTCAAATCTTGCTACTTAAGTCTTCATCTTGGAGTTTTTTTAATCTGTGAAATGGGAACACTGATATAATAGCATCTGTCTTATAAAATAATTATGGGTATTATATTAATATATGTAAGGGCTTGCAATAATGCACAGAACAATGGACACTTAAAAATGCTATTATCATGATTTGGCAAACTGTTCTGGGGCTTTGAAATAACCCATGATCTATTCATTTGTTCCCATTCTCTCATTAATGTGTATGTATATGTATGTGTGTGTGTGTGTATATGTATACATATGTATACATGTACATCTATCCATCTAATCTAATCTATTTTATTAAGTTTAATTCTTGGGGGTGCCTGGATGGCTCAGTTGCTTAAGCATTTGTTTTCAACTCAGGTCATGATCCGGGGGTCCTGGGATCCAGCCCTGCATTGAGCTCTCTGCTCAGTGGGGAGCCTGCTTCTCCCTCTTCCTCTGCAGCTCCCCCCACCCCCTGCTCATGTTCTCTCTCTCTCTCTCAAATAAATGAATAAAACCTTTAAAAAATAAAAATAAAAAAATAAGTTTTATTTCTCAACATATTACAAAATACTTTCAATGCAAAATCATAAATAAAAGCAATCTCATCCCTTGGGTTAAGATATTTAGTTTGTTAAAAAGCAGTTTACTATATTTTCTTAAAATAGAAATAAAATCATATCCTTCTCTCCAGGAACACTGTCCAGTTAGCTATATGAATTAGAGATAGCATTTGCCAAAGACATACCCACCTTTGACTCAGCCCTCTCATTTCCAGACTACTACACAGAACTCCTTAAATCTTTTGCTGGGACTTTGAAAATGAGTTTCTGCTCAAATATGTGTTCTCTTTTGTAACCAGAATATAAGTTTCTCAGAGTATTTTCCTAACACTGTGTATCTGGTTGCTAGATAGACATGGTCTGTTCAGATTTCATTCCTAGGTTAGACATATATAACATTTTTATGTGAGATTGGAAGAAAAAATTCCACATTGCCCATATATTGCTCTTATTTTTCCCAGAGTCTCATGGAATGAGCAAAAATGCAAACTTATTTATGCTTTATTTTAATTAAAATGATCTTTATTTTTTAAATGAATCATCAGTGTAATGTATATTGCTAAATAATAAGACAGGAATTTATTGGCTTACATAATTATACCATTCAAGCTGTGAAATTTACTTTAGGTACTTCTGTATGCAAAGCCTTAAATCAATGGGTCTCAGCGGGGATGGTACCACCCTCCAGGGTACATTTTGAAAATTTATGGAGGTTATTTTTAGTTATCATAACATTTGGGGGGTAGTCACTACTAGAGTTTTGTGAATGGGGCCAGAAAGGTTAGACATCATGCAATGATCAGGATTGTTCTGCAAAAAAATATTATCCATATCCTGCAGAGTTCTTAAATATCTTCCATGCTTCCAAAATGCATGTTTATACCTAAACCTATAGACTAAAACTCCATTTTACATATAAATTCAAAACAGGTTTTTGGGGCAGCTTTAAAGCAAACTGAATAGCTAAGAAATGCAAATATTATATAAATCAAAGAAAAGTTGTTCTGTTTTAAACTTTACTAAGAATTGCATATCATTTTGAATTTTCCATTAAATGTGGTCACATTTCTCATGGAATTTTAATCTGGATCATTCTCAATTTGTAGGTTTTGAATGCAAATTTGTAATAGAGGATATCTGAGACTCTTTTCATAGCCAGATGAAAATATTATTAAAATTAGTGGAGACTTAAAATATAGGCATCTCATTAAATTTTATTAATAAAGCTTGTCTAAAAATAACTCATGTTCTTGACTTTCTATATTTGAGTATTTCTACAGCACAATGAAAATTTTAATTGTGAGAAAACATTGAAAAAATTTATTTGCTATACTTAAAGTTGACCCATAAACACCATGGGGGCTATGGGCAGTGACTTTCTCATGCAGTCAAAAATCCATGTGTAGCTTTTGATTCCTCAAAAGCTTAACTACTAATAGCTTACTGTTGACTGGAAGCCTTACCAAGAACATAAACAGTTGATTAACACATATTTTGTATGTTATATGTATGATATCCTGTATTCTTACAGTAAAGTAAACTAGAAAAAAAGAAAATATTAAGAAAATCATTAAGGAAGAGAAAATATATTTACCATACTATCCTGTATTTATATGAAAAATCCATGTATAAATGGACCCACACTGTTCAAACATGCTGTTCAAGCGCAAACTGTATTTATGTATTTACTTTATTTTTTTTTAGAGAGAGAGAGCAGTGGGGAGAGGGGGAGAAGGAGAGGGAGTGAGAAATTCTTAAGCAAGCTTCATGCCCAGGGTGGAGCATGACATGGGGCTCCATCTCACGACCCTGAGATCATGACCTGAGCCAAAACCAAGAGTTGGACGTTTAACCAACTAAGCCACCCAGGCACCCCAAAATACTGTTATAAAAAAGGTTTCAATTAAGAAGTATTGTGTAAGAATATGAAGAAATATCAAAACACCTCTGAACCCTGGTCTTTTAGAATCACCCTTGTAGATAATTTTGAGAAATGACCTAACTCTTCTCAGAATTATTTGACTACCTTAGAACCACACATCTAGTACCACCAAGGTAAGAGCAAGAAACCAGGTTTCTGTACTTCTAGTAAACTCTATAGAACTATGGTGACATATATTTACTGAGTGAAAATACAGGGTTAAATGAAAGTAATCAGTCAACCAATATTTGTCTTAAGTTAATTCTTATCCTCTTATGTTTTAAAGTAAAACATAGTGCTTTTGCAACTTTTCTGATAACTCCTTTGACTGTATGAAAAATATCAGAACACTTTGTCTTAGTTAATTCTACTGTTGACTTTGAGTCCTGCCTTAGAGACCTTAAGACTTTACACACCTTAAATAATAATTGGAATCATGAATCATTTTTATCTCCAAGTCAATAGAAGACCCATCTATGCACTGTGTTGAGGGAGAAACAAAATCCCAACCCAAAACTCCAAATCACATTGTCTTCAGGATTAGGCAGCCTTAAATATTATTTCCTTTGCTTTGCTCCTCCAACTGAAAGAATGTGGGTCTAAAAGCAGTTTTAGTAAGACCTGAATGAAATTATAAAGCATTTTAAAAAACCGATCCTATTCTCCTGAGTTTTGATAATAAAACGAGCCTTGTTCCTGGAAAATACCAGAATTGTGGTCTAGAAATGATGTGCAGTGACCAGCCTACATAATATTTGAGTCTGTGGAATATTAACTTACTGAATGATTGGTTGCTTATTGCAAATTTGGTTGGAAATTTGGCAGTGCTGACTCTGGTACAGTCATTCTCTCTGTTCATTATCTTGTAGGTGCACTGCCTCCTAAAAGGTTCAAAAGAGCAATGTGCTATAACTTGGGCTTTCTTACAGCTGCACTTCTACCTAATTTGTACTTTGGCACTCGAAAGATTATAATAAATGAAGTGCAGCTTTCAAAGTTTCAGACACACCAATTTTTCCCTGTTTGGCAAAGGTGGATTTAATTTGACTTTCACGAGTGCAAAATCTGTCTCCTTAGAAGTTGGTCAAACTATTAATTTTATGGCAGGGACAACTGAGTACAGTAAACCTTTTCACAAACCCAGACAGCTTAACCTAATTAAAAGGTTGTTTTGACAGGTGGTTTAAAGTAGAAGGAATACTATCAAGAACGTTTCAAGAAATGAGTTTGATGAATATATAGAGTGTGCACACAGGTGAAAAGGTGATTTGGAAGGCTGTGATGACAGGTCTGTGTCCAGAAAGTGGAAGGGAGACCTCAAGATCTGTCTGTGTACTTAACTGGCCATTTCTTTCTCTTATTTAGGTATTTTAAGAGATGGATAACATCAAGTTCATGTGAACACCAAAACATATTGAGAACTGACACTGACTATGAAAAGAACTTGCAAAATAAATTGCTTATCTTAGAAAGATGGCAGAGGAGAAGGAGACCTAAATTTCGTCTGGTCCCAGGAATTCAGCTAGATAGGGATCAAACAATTCTGAACACCTACGAACTCAACAGGAGATCAAAGAAAAGAATAGCAGCAACTCTCTGAATAGAAAAGCTGCCACTTTCTGGAAGGTAGGACTTGCGGAGAAGTGAATCCGAGGGGATATTTGGGAAGATAGACGGTGGGGGAAGGGGCCTCCATCAGCTGCTACCGGCAAGTGATAGAGCAGCGGAGCACAAAATCGGAACTTTTAGAGTCTGCTCCACTGAGGGACATCGCTCCAGTGGCTATGCGGGGGGTGGAACCCTCGCGGGACAGTGTGGTCTCAGGACCCTCAGAGTCACAGAAAGACCGGGGGTGCCTGAGTGCGGCAGAGCTCCCAGGTTGCAGAGCAGGGACGCCGGCTGCAGAGGCGGAGCCCAGGCGCGGGCTCTCAGCTCGGGTTGCCATACACCGTGATTGTGGCACAGTTGGGCCACTGCTCTTCCAGGAGGGACCCAACAAGGTGCAGATCCGGGGAGACTCACCTTCCTCCCCCTGGGGGGAGCGGCGCGGGAGCGCACCGCAGGGATCTGCTGGGTTTGTAGACTCCACACGGGGTCGTGAGCCAGAGATAGAAATGCTCAGTCATGGGCGCCTGGGTGGCTCAGTCGGTTATGCGTCTGCCTTCGGCTCAGGTCATGATCCTGGAGTCCCTGGATCGAGTCCCGCATCGGGCTCCCTGCTCGGCAGGGAGTCTGCTTCGTCCTCTGACCCTATCCCCTCTCATGTGTTCTCTCTCTCTCATTCTCTCTCTCTCAAATAAATAAATAAAATCTTTAAAAAAAAAAAAGAAATGCTCAGTCACAGGATGGGTGAGCACGGAGTGTGGCCGAGACCGGGGAGACGGGAGTGACTGCCTGCTTTTCCCTGGGGTTGCCCTGAGGAATGGGGCCCTAAGTTCTAGGCTCCTCCGGGGGAGACTGGGAGGCTGCCATTTTCACTCTCATCCTCCAAAGCTGTACGAAAAGCTTGAAGGGAACAAAAGCTCCCAAGGGCAAACCCGAGCAGATTACTTAGCCGGGACCTGGCAAGGGAGGGGCAATTCCGACTCCAGCAAAGACATTTGGAAACCACGGCTACAGGCCCCTCCCCCAGAAGATCAGCAAGCACAGCCAGCCAAGACCAAGTTTACCAATCAAGGAGAATGGCAGAACTCCAGCGTTAGGGGATTACAGCACATAGAATTCATGGCTTTTTCCCCCTGATTCTTTAGTCTTTCAAAGTTAATTTAAATTTTTTTTTTCTTTTTCTTTTTCTTTTTTGAAATTTTTTTCCCTCTTTCAACCAATACCTTATCAATCCCTTTTTAGAAAATCTTTTTTATTTTTCATTTTTAGAGTCATATTCTATCCCTTTGTAGTAGTTAACCTTATTTTTGGTATATATATAAGTTGTTCTCTCTTTAAAATTTTGGGATACAATTTCTTCTAACAGACCAAAATATACGCTAAATCTCGTGTATGGCTTTGTTCTAGTCTCCTGCCTGATCACATTCTCTCCCTTTTATTTTTTTTTAATTCCTCTTCTTTCTTTTTTCAACCAACTTCTTATCTTATCAATTCCTTTTATAAAATCTTTTATAATTTTCATCTTTACAGTCATATTCCATCCCTTCATCGTATTAACCCTTATTTTTGTACATATGTAAGTTTTTCTTTCTTTAAAATTTTGTAAGACACTTTCTTCTAACAGACCAAAATATGCCCAAAATCTAGTGTGTGGCACTGATCTATGCACCAGTCTGATCATATTTGATCATATTCTTTTTTTTTATCTTTATCTTTTTCTTTTTTTCCTTCTTTCCCTTTCTTATCCCCTGGTTTCAGGTATCTTCCGATTTTTTTGTGTATATTTTTCTGGGGTCATTGTTACCCTATTAGCATTTTGTTCTCTCATTCATCTGTTTTGTCCTCTGGACAAAATGACAAAATGGAAAAACTCCCCCTCAAGAAAAAGAACAAGAGGCAGTACCAACTGCCAGGGACCTAATCAATACGGACATTAGTAAGATGTTGGAACTAGAGTTCAGAATGATGATTATAAAGATACTAGCTGGGCTTGAAAAAAGGATGGAAGATATTAGAGAAACCCTCTCTGGAGAAATAAAAGAACTAAAATCTAACCAAGTCGAAATCAAAAAGGCTATTAATGAGGTGAAATCAAAAATGGAGGCTCTAAGTGCTAGGATAAATGAGGCAGAAGAGAGAATTAGTGATATAGAAAACCATATGATGGAAAATAAAGAAGCTGAGAAAAAAAGAGATAAACAACTACTGGATCATGAGGGCAGAATTCGAGAGATAAGTAATATCATAAGACGAAGCAATATTATAATAATTGGGATCCCAGAAGAAGAAGAGAGAGAGGGGCAGAAGGTATATTGGAGCAAATCACAGCAGAGAGCTTCCCTAATTTGGGGAAGGAAACAGGCATCAAAATCCAGGAGGCACAGAGAACCCCCCTCAAAATCAATAAAAACAGGTAAACACTGCAACATCTAATAGTAAAACTTACGAGTCTCAGAGACAAAGAGAAAGTCTTGAAAGCAGCTTGGGACAAGAGATTTGTAACCTACAATGGTAGAAACATTAGATTGGCAACAGACCTATCCACAGAGACCTGGCAGGCCAGAAAGGACTGGCATGATATATTCAGAGCACTAAATGAGAAAAATATGCAGACAAGAACACTATATCCAGCTAGGCTGTCATTGAAAATAGAAGGAGAGATAAAAAGATTCCAGGACAAACAAAAACTAAAGGAATTTGCAAACACGAAACCAGCCCTACAAGAAATATAGAAAGGGGTCCTCTAAGGAAAGAGAGAGCCTAAAAATAACATAGACCAGAAAGGAACACAGACAATATACAGTAACAGTCACCTTACAGGCAATACAATAGCACTAAATTCATACCTTTCAATAATTACCCTGAATGTAAATGGGCTAAATGCCCCAATCAAAAGACACAGGGTATCAGATTGGATAAAAAAAAAAAAAAAAGACCCTTCAATATGCTGTCTTCAAGAGACTCATTTTAGACCCAAAGACACCTCCAGATTGAAAGTGAGGGGGTGGAAAACCATTTAACATGCTAATGGACATCAAGAGAAAGCTGGGGTGGCAATCCTCATATCAGACAAATTAGATTTTAAACCGAAGACTCTAATAAGAGATGAAGAAGGACACTATATCATACTTAAAGGGTCTATCCAACAGGAAGATCTAACAATTGTAAATATTTATGCCCCTAACATGGGAGCAGCCAATTATATAAGCCAATTAATAACAAAAGCAAAGAAACACATTGACAGCAATACAATAATAGTAGGGGATTTTAACACCCCCCTCACTGAAATGGACAGATCATCTAAGCAAAAGATCAACAAGGAAATAAAGACTTTAAAATGACATACTGGACCAAATGGACTTCACAGATATATTCAGAACATTCCATCCAAAAGCAACAGAATACATATTCTTCTCTAGTGCCCATGGAACATTTTCTAGAATAGATCACATCCTAGGTCACAAATCAGGTCTCAAACAGTACCAAAAGATTGGGATCATTCCCTGCCTATTTTCAGACCACAATGCTTTGAAACTAGAACTCAATCACAAGAGGAAAGTTGGAAAGAACTTAAATACATGGAGGCTAAAGAGCATAATACTAAAGAATGAATGGGTCAACCAGGAAATTAAAAAAGAATTAAAAAAAATTCATGGAAACAAATGAAAATTAAAACACAACTGTTCAAAATCTTTGGGATGCAGCAAAGGCAGTCCTAAGAGGAAAATATATAGCAATACAAGTCTTTCTCAAGAAACAAGAACGGTCTCAAATACACAACCTATCCCTACACCTAAAGGAGGTGGAGAAAGAACAACAAATAAAGCCTAAACCCAGCAGGAGAACAGAAATAATAAAGATCAGAGCAGAAATCAATGAAATAGAAACCAAAAGAACATTAGAACTGATCAACAAGACTAGGCACTGGTTCTTTGAGAGAATTAATAAGATTGATAAACCCCTGGCCAGACTTATCAAAAAGAAAAGAGAAATGACCCAAATAAATAAAATCATGAATGAAAGGGGAGAGATCACAACCAACACCAAAGAAATACAAAAAATTATAAGAACATATTATGAGCAATTATATGCCAGCAAATTAGATAATCTGGAAGAAATGGATGCATTCCTAGAGATGTATAAACTGCCAAAATTGAACCACGAAGAAATAGAAAACCTAAACAGACCTATAATCACTAAGGAAATTGAAGCAGTCATCAAAAATCACCCAACAAACAAAAACCTGGGGACAGATGTCTTCCCAGGGAAATTCTACCAAACATTTAAAGAAGACTTAATACCTATTCTTCTGAAACTCATCCAAAAAATAGAAATGGAAGGAAAACTTCCAAACTCGTTTTATGAGGCTACCATTACCTTGATCCCAAAACCAGACAAAGACCCTATCAAAAAGGAGAATTACAGACCAATATCCCTGATGAATATGGATGCAAAAATTCTCACCAAAACACTAGCCAATAGTACCCAACAGTACATTAAAAGGATTATTCACCACGACCAAGTGGGATTTATCCCTGGGCTGCAAGGTTGGTTCAACATCCGCAAATCAATCAACGTGATACAATACATTAATAAAAGAAAGAACAAGAACAATATGATCCTCTCAAAGGATGCAGAAAAAGCATTTGACAAAGCACAGCATCCTTTCTTGATCAAAACTCTTCAGAATATAGGGATAGAGGGTACATACCTCAATATCCTAAAAACCATCTATGACAAACCCACAGCTAATATCATTCTCAATGGGGAAAAACTGAGAGCTTTCCCCCTAAGGTCAGGAACACAGCAGGGATGTCCACTATCACCACTGTTATTCAACATAGTACTAGAAGTTCTAGCCACAGCAATCAGACAACAAAAAGAAATAAAAGGCATCCGAATCAGCAAAGAAGAAGTCAAACTCTCACTTTTTGCAGATGATATGATACTTTATGTGGAAAACCCAAAAGACTCCACCCCCAAACTGCTAAAACTCATATAGAAATTCAGTAAAGTGGCAGGATATAAAATTAATGCACAGAAATCAGTGGCATTCCTATACACCAACAACAAGACAGAAGAAAGAGAAATTAAGGAGTTGATCCCATTTATAGTTGCACCCAAAACCATAAGATACTTAGGAATAAATCTAACCAAAGAGGTGAAGAATCTGTACTCAGAAAACTATAAAATACTCATGAAAGAAATTGAAGAAGACACAAAGAAATGGAAAAACGTTCCATGCTCGTGGATTGGAAGAGCAAATATTATGAAGATGTCAATGCTACCTAGAGCAGTCTACACATCTAATGCAATCTCTATCAAAATACCATCAACTTTTTCAAAGAAATGGAACAAATAATCCTAAAATTTGTATGGAACCAGAAAAGACCCCGAATAGCCAGAGGAACTTTGAAAAAGAAAAGCAAAGCTGGCGGCATCACAATTCCAGACTTCAAGCTCTATTACAAAGCTGTCATCATCAAGACAGTATGGTACTGGCACAAAAACAGACACATAGATCAATGGAACAGAATAGAGAGCCCAGAAATGGACCTTCAACTCTATGGTCAACTAATCTTTGACAAAACAGGAAAGAATGTCCAATGGAAAAAAGACAGTCTTTTCAACAAATGGTGTTGGGCAAATTGGGCAGCCACATGCAGAAGAATGAAACTGGACCATTTCCTTACAACACACACAAAAATAGACTCAAAATGGTTGAAATACCTAAATGTGAGACAGGAGTCCATCAAAATCCTATAGGAGAACACAGGCAGCAACCTCTTGGACCTCAGCCGAAGCAACTTCTTCCTAGAAACATCACCAAAAGCAAGGGAAGCAAGGGCAAATTGAACTATTGGGACTTCATCAAGATAAAAAGCTTTTGCACAGCAAAAGAAACAGTCAACAAAACCAAAAGACAACCGACAGAATGGGAGAAGATATTTGCAAATGACATATCAGATAAAGGGCTCGTATCCAAAATCTATAAAGAACTTATCAAACTGAACACCCAAAGAACAAATGATCCAATCAAGAAATGGGCAAAAGACATGAACAGACATTTTTCCAAAGAAGACATCCAAATGGCCAACAGACATGGAAAAAGTGCTCAACATCGCTCGGCATCAGGGAAATCCAAATCAAACCTCAATGAGATACCACCTCACACCAGTCAGAATGGCTAAAATTAACAAGTCAGGAGATGACAGATGTTGGGGGGATGCAGAGAAAGGGAAACCCTCCTACACTGTTGGTGGGAATGCAAGCTGGTGCAGCCACTCTGGAAAAAAGTATGGAAGTTCCTCAAAAAGTTGAAAATAGAGTTGCCCTATGACCCAGCAATTGCACTTCTGGGTATTTACTCCAAAGATACAAATGTAGTGATCTGAAGGGGTACGTGCACCCCGATGTTTATAGCAGCAATGTCCACAATAGCCAAACTATGGAAAGAGCCAAAATGTCCTTCGACAGATGAATGGATAAAGAAGAGGTGGTATATATATAAAATGGAATATTATGCAGTCATCAAAAGGAATGAAATCTTGCCATTTGCAACAGTGTGGATGGAAATGGAGGGTATTATGCTGAGTGAAATAAGTCAATCAGAGAAAGACAAGTATCATATGATCTCACTGATATGAGGAATTCTTAATCTCAGGAAATAAACTGAGGTTTGCTGGAGTGGTGGTGGGTGGGAGGATTGGGGTGGCTGGGTGATAGACATTGGGTAGGGTATGTGCTCTGGTGAGTGCTGTGAATTGTGTTGAATCACAGACCTGTGCCTCTGAAACAAATAATACATTGTATGTTTAAAAAAAAAAGAAGATAGTAGGAAGGGAGAAGTGAAGGGGGGGAAATCAGTGTGGTAGAAACTATGGACTCTGAGAAAGAAACTTAGGGTTCTAGAGCGGAGGGGGGTGGCAGGATGGGTAGCCCGGTGATGGGTATTAAAGAGGGCATGTACTGAATGAAGCACTGGGTGTTATACGCAAACAATGAATCATGGAACACTACTCAAAAACTAATGATGTAATGTATGGAGATTAGCATAACATAATAAAATTAAAAAAAAAGAAATTGGAGGTGGGTTCGGAAAGAAATTGTAATTTTGAATTGAGATTGTTCTGAATATTAACAAAAGTTCTCATGCCTTATTTCTATTGGAGTTTTTGAATCCTAAGGCTTGAGATGATATAGAGATATTGCCGTCAGCCTGTCTTAACTGGTTTGACCAGTTAACCCACAACTTTTGGGCCACTTTTTTTATCCTTTCATGCAGGTTTCAGTAATTAAAAAAAAAAAAAAAAAAAAGAGTGAACAAACAATTTCCCAGACTATGGTTCAAGAATGTTCTCCCAAGAGAAGATCTATAAAATGTGTTTGAGTATGGTAGCATGTGGTCCTCTACTTTATATGCAACAAGGACTGATTCTCAGAATGCACATTCTTTTTGAACCACTCTCATTTCTCACCCTCTGCTTATTTTCCCCAACTCTTCAGTAGAAAATGCAATCAAGGTGATACAAGGTTCTGGGTCCCAGAAAGCAAAATGAAACCAAATCAATATAGGTATTCTATAGTCACTTAATAATCACATGCTATATTTATCTAAAAAGTGGTAATTTCTTTAAAATTTAACACCTTGTTGGTGTCAAGATTTTCAGAAGGACCTGCCTTAGCATAGCCTCATCAAATTGCTTCTCTATCTCTCTGATGATGGATAATAACCTCTTAAAAATAATTCATGAGAATTCCCATTTTCATTTTTTTCTGTACTTACAACATTTTAAAAACTGAAATCGTCAATAAAGTGACATTATTGCTGACGACAAGAATAATAACAAATCTTAAAGTAACTTGCTCAAAGTCATATAAATTAACCTGTAAATTAATCAATAAAATGAAATTCAATCCAAGTCTTTAAAATTTGAGGCACATTCTCTTAACCATTATGATTCTCCAAAAAATTTACTTCGTAAAATTTTGTGTTATTCAAATTTAAATAAACAACTTAAGTTAAAATCCACTCAAAACCTAATATTTCCCATTCAAAATGTGTTTAGACTAATGCAGATCTAGTCTAAATTCTAAAACATGGCCTCTACATGGGACAAAGAAATAAGATGAAAATATCAACTACATTAAACTAATATATAGAAAAACTATAGCCAGAACTATGAAAAGTTTTTGCTGGTTTAATGTAATTGGAACTAGGAAAAAACGGAAAACTGACCTAGGTTATGACCTGGCTTCGACCTGGGTTTTTGTGAAACAGGTGTCACCTCAGAAAAGGTAGAAAATTCACACTCCTGTCATATCAACATGAGCAGTGACTCATAATCTAGACACCAGTAGCAACAAGACTCTGGTACATTCTGTCTCATTACACCTTGGATACTGGTTTGTCCTGCTTATCTACACCAAATCTTCCCTGCACACTGGGCCAAATGTTACTAAAATGAAGGGAGCTTTATAAATGACATAAACTAATGGGTAAGAAACAGAGTTAAACTGAGAGTTTTGCATGCATTCTAAAAGTTATAGATCCAATGAATAGAGGGAGATAGTTGAGTGCTAAGATAATGGAAAAAAAAAAGATTTCTTGATAGCAGATAACTTAGAAATTATATTTAAAATTTAAGTTGAAAAGCTAGAAATATTAGAAAACAGGTACTAGAAGTAGGTGAAATAGACAACTTCAGGATAGGAGAGCTTGCTTGGATCCAAATTTTAGAAGAATGCTCTGTCCACTATCTTCTCTCTAAATGTGTGGAGAGTACACATACCTATTTTTCAGAGGATAGGAACAAAGTAAATACCTTTTTCAGTCCCTTGTAATTGCATGGAAATAATTATTTATCATGCAGTCAAGAGATGAAGTAAAAGTTACATACACAGACACACACACACACACACACAGACATGTTCACTAGACTCGTATCAGAAAAAATCATTTGCAAGTATTTTTCCCATTCTATGTTTTTTACTCTCTTGATAGGATCCTTTCATACAAAACATTTTAAAATTTTGATGAAATTCCATTTACCTTGTTTCTTTTTTTGTTTCATGTTTATACAACACACACATCTGGGCATGTCATAGATGATCTTTAAAAATGGAATCTGCATGAAATTCCCCAAAAAGAAATTGGATGTAATATTTTAATCATGGAAATACAAGGCAAAAATTTCTCTTCCCCAATGTCAAAATACAAGAAAACTATTGAAATGAAAAGTTTCTGTAACTCAGTTAAGAATGAAACCTGTCCTAAATATAGGCATGAAACTAGATGTACTCTTTATGCCACTTAGTAGGAATTTTTGTCTACTTTGTTGCAGAAATATTAATGCATTTGATTATAAGTTGCTACTTCAGACCTCACTCAATCTAATCATTGGCATATGTACTGAATCACTTTTCTGCAATCCAAAATATTCTGAATTTTGAAGATCTCTTATCCCAGGAGATTCTGTATGGGCTTGTGACTCTTCAGTGCCATAGTAAAGTAGCAGTGGTATGACAACATTTTTGTGTCTAAAGAGTTTTTCTGCATATTACCTCACTTGAGCCTCACCAAAGATTCTTACAGTGGGTGTTATTCTTATTTGGCGAGTAAGAACACTGAGTCTCAAAGAGGTTATATGACTTTCCCAAAGATGATAAAGCATTAAGAACTGAGAGATTGGATCCCATGTCTTCTGGCTCCAAATCCCAGTGGAGAGCACAGCTTCTATTTGCCGCATACACAGGAGGAGATCTACTAAACAAGTTTATCCCCATGCTGTGCCATTCCCTTAAAAAAAAAAAAAAAATATATATATATATATATATATATTAGTGTTGATTATAAGAAATAGTCTGAGAGTGAAGTAGAAAAAAAGTATAAAAGTAAGAAGACATGTATTTTCAGGAAAATGTAAACAGAAAAGGATACTATTGCTAATACAGAGTTGCAAACGCTCAGAGACAAATTATAGGGAAGGTAATATTATCCTCATTTTACAGGGAGGGAAACTGAGGTACAGAGTTATGTACTAACTTGTTCATGATTTCTAGAGTTAGTGCTGTTATCACGATTCCATACAATGTCACGCTATTGATACCATGAAATATGTTTTAAGGCAAAAACATTTAAACAGAATAAGTAGGCATATTTTTTAGTTCATTAAAGATGCAATTCACAATGATAATATTTACTAAATAACTTTGATGAACATAGAATATTGAATATTGCCACAAGGCAAAATAGTTAGAAAAGTAAAATGAAATTGACAATATATATTAAAGTCAATTATGTAAGCTGACAATAACATATTAATATTTGTCTTCAGATAATGTAGGTGGTAATTAATTACATAGATTAATTTAATATATTTGTATATAAAACTGTTCTCTTCACACAAAGGCTATGGTTCCTTTTCAAGAGCATAATGGAATATTGCAAAATTTGATCTATGTGACTCAGGGAAAATATCAGAGCCCAAACCAGGTGTTTTAAAGGTTATATTATTTGACTACAATAGAATATCCCTTTAAATTAATAACAGCTAACCACCATCCAATAAAAATGAAACAAAATCACCTTTATCCAAAGAAATCAATAGAAATTCCCAAATAGCTATAAAGTTAAAAACAAATCTACCTAAAACTTTTGCCAAAGTTTTAGGAAATAAAAACTGTAATTATGATGACAATAATACATATAAAAATGTATGGTATTTATCCCAAGATCTATAAAGAGGGAATTATTATTTAATGTTTTTATTTTTAAAGAAAAAAATTAGAATAAATAACCTCTGCAATCAAGGAAGGCACATATAGTCACACAGACACATACACTCATATGCACACACCTCTAAGGAGAATAGGTACTGCTAGAAAATTAACAGAATTTACACATTGAGGTAAGATTAAATTTTTTGAAAGATAAACCACTGACAAAGCTATTCATGGAAAAAGGAGAAATACAACAGCTTACTATTGTAAAATAGAGGATAAAAAACCACATTTAAAATAAGATTTAGACTGAATAGGCTAGTAACTATAAAAGATATTCAAAATGTAACAACAGACAAACACACTTTTTATCATTACCAAGACTAGAGAACTTTTCAGAAAATTCTAACAAACCATCCAAGAATAGATACTTTCATATAATTTGATCAGTATCAAAGCTTAGAAAAATGTGAAAAGCATGGAAAGATGTTTAATCATAATAGTAAATAGAAAAGATATGAACTACTAACACAGTAAAATATTACCTTTAGCTATCATATTTACCAAGATTTAAAAATAGTGATGTGATTCAGTTGTGCTGAGACAATTAAGGAAAAAAATCATATCTGGCTCATGAACGTAAATATTGATAGTGTTTTCCTGGAGGCATTTGCTACAAAAATACTGTAGGACATCTAAGTCACTAATTCATACCTAAGAATTTGATGTAAGGAAGTAATAAAAGCAAAGTGCATACCCAGACATATATGTATAAGGATCTTTATTACAGTGTTGCTTCTTTTTTCAGTATCTAATAATATTTGTATGGTCAAGTCAATTTTGGTGCATTCATATGTCTATAAATGGACTATAATGAACTCATCAAGAGAGATGATATAGAGATCTATTTATTGACACAGAAATATCTTCATCATTTATGGGAAAATACACTAAAATATTTAAAATAATTTCTGTATATATTTTTATTTATCCATATTGCTTTATATATATTATAAAATATATACTGTATAATATATAAGTTATGTGTTTTATATAAATAATCGTTTAAATAGTTGATAAGTTAAGCAGAGCCCTAAGCATTTGTTAAACATCCACCAGAAATGAAGGGTTGGGGAAGACTAGTTCATAGAACAGTTGTAACTACAACTGAGTGCAGAAAGACCAGCACTACTTCAGCAAAAGGAAGGGAATATAGATTTTATTTTATTTATTTATTTTTTATTATTTATTTGACAGAGAGACACAGCAAGAGAGGGAACACAAGCAGGGGGAGTGGGAGAGGGAGAGGCAGGCTCCCTGCAGAGCGGGGAGCCCGACGCGGGACTTGATCCCAGGACCCCGGGATCATGACCCGAGCCAAAGGCAGTCGCTTAACCGACTGAGCCACCCACGCGCCCCAAAAGGAAGGGAATATAAACAAAATCTTGGAGGTGGAGAGTTTGGTGTTTGGTGGGTGACCTATGCTGGACGAGAAACATGAAAGAAATCTGAATTATGGTCAGTTTATACAAGACTTGTTCCTGCATTCATCATGAACAACCTGCATTTATCTGGAAACTTGATCTTCTAGAGTGAAAAATCTTTTTTTGTTGCTCTTCACTAGGATCCACTTGACTCTTTCAGAAACATGGCTTTTTTTTTTTGGTGACATATCCAGTAAGATTCTGATAGTTCCTACCAAAACATTGGCACCTACTTGACATTTGATAAATGCTTCTCAAATATGAGCAGGACACAAGTGAGCACTTGGGCTAGCTCATAGTGGTTTGTCTGAATCTTCGTAAATCTCTCTCTTCAGACTGTTTTCAGGGAGGCACACATCACGATGGACTGTCATTTCCTGGCCTCTTATATATCCTTTTGAAAGTGCTGATGCACAGTTGATCAATGAATAGAAACTGGACTGGTAGCAATATTCTGTAGGATCCCAAACATGGTTTCTATGAATACCTTGTTCATATGCTTTTGTATTTCTGTGTGACTGTAGCTTTAAGATAGATCCCTGGAACTGGTCAAAGTATGTGCATGAAGAGCACTTTTGTTGCTCATTTATGGTTCACCTGTTGGCCATCCCTATGTCTTTTGAAAAATGTCTATTCAGATCTTTGTCAATTTTACATTTTTTGCTATTAAATTATATGAGTTCCTTAAATATTTTAAATATTAATCTCTTATCAGATATATAGTTTACAAATATTTTCTCCCAATCCATAGGTTTCCTATTCACCCTGCTGATTACTTCCTTTGTTCTGCAAAAGCTATTTAATTTAATGCAAACTTTTGCATTTGTTGACTATGCTTTTAGTGTCATGACCAAAAAAATTATTCCCAAGACCAATGTCAAGAAACCTTTTCTCCTATATTTTATTCTAGGGGTTTTACAGTTTCAGGTCTT
This sequence comes from Mirounga leonina, assembly GCF_011800145.1. Classification (NCBI taxonomy): domain Eukaryota; kingdom Metazoa; phylum Chordata; class Mammalia; order Carnivora; family Phocidae; genus Mirounga; species Mirounga leonina. Next base: position 17,080,663 of record NW_023270825.1, on the reverse strand, counting down.
AAATTTAAGTTTTTAGTCATTTTGAGTTGATTTTTGTATATAGTATGACATTAAAGGACACTTGAGGACACTTTCATTCTTCTGCATGTGACTATCCAGTTTTTCCAATACAACTTATTAAAGAGACTATTATTCCCTTATTGTGTGTTCTTGCCACCCTTGTCAAAGATTAGTTGACCCAGAATGTGTGAATTTATTTCTGAGCTCTCTTTTCTGTTCCTATATGTCTATTTTTAGTGTCTGTACCATATTGTTTTGATTATCAAAGATTTATAATATATTTTGAAATCAAGAAGTATGAAATACAAATCAAAACCGCAATGAGCTATCACCTACCACCTGTCAGGATGGCTATTATCAAAAAGATAAAAGATAACAAGTGTTGGTGAAGATATGGAAAAAAGGGAATCATTTTTATTTTATTTACTTATTTGTTAATTAATTAATTAATTAATTAATTAATTAATTTTAGAGAGAGAGAGAGAGAGCATGGGGGAGGACCAGAGGGAGAGGGACAAGCAAAGTCAGTGCTGAGCACAGAGTCCAACGCAGGGCTCAATCCCATGATTTGAGAACATGACCTGAGCTGAAATCGAGTCAGAGGCTTAACCAACTGAGCCACCCAGGAACCCTGAAAAGGGAATTCTTATACACCCTTGTTGGGAATGTAAATTGGTAAAGCCAATACAGAAAACAGTACAGAGGTTCCTCAAAAAATGAAAAATAAAACTACCATATGATCCAGTAATTTTATATCTAAGTATATATCTAAAGGAAATAAAAACTGGACCTGGAAGAGGTATCTGCACTCACATGTTCATTGAAGCATTGTTCACAATAGCCAAAATATGGAAACAACCTAAATATCTGCCAATGGATGAATGAGTGAATAAATGTAGCGCACACACACACACACACACACACGAGGCAATACTATTAGCCTTAAAAAATAAGGAAATCCTGCCATTTGCAACAATATAGATGAACCTAAAGCACATTATGCTAAGTTCCATAAGCCAGGAACAGAAAGACAAATGCTGCATGATCTCACTTATATATGGAATTTAAAACAGTCAAACTCATAAGAAGCAGAGAGTAGAATGGTGGTTGCTGGCAGAGGTGGGTGGAATGAGAAGTTGGTCAGAGGGTACAAGGTTTCAGTTACGCAAGTTGAATGAATTCTGGAAATCTAATGTACACCATGGTGGCAATAGTTAACAGTACCTTATTATATACTTGAAATTTGCTAATAGAATAGATCTTAAATTAAATCTTCTCATTACACATACACACACAATGGCAATTATGTAGAAGTGATGGGTAAGCTATTTGGCTTGATTGTGATGATCATTTCACAGTGTATATATAAATCAAGACATTGAGTTGTACATCATGAATACACACAATTTTTATGTTAGAGAGATCACAATAAAAAAATGAAGGGAAAAATATCTGCATGCTGTAAATCTCTTTCTCCTATACCTCCTTTCTCTTTTGTGTCTTTCTACTATATTTATTTGTTATCTCCTTCATTCTGTGATAACTATACTAATGTGCTTATAGATACTGCTCTGGTAACTTTGAAAAAAAATGAGAAAGTGTTATTTGCCACAGTATTTCTACAACTTGGCAGTATTAACTGTAAGTACAATGAATTGTTATAAAATATGGTTGAGTCTCCATGGACTTTGTTAACTTTTCAAATTAAACTTTATTGATGTTTTATAGCTTCACATTGAGATTTTACAATTCTGTCTTTAGTGAAATTATTTTATGGAATTAATGTTGTGAACTAAATTATTTTAAAACTTAACCCCATACAAAAAATATTATCTGGTTCTTAGATGAAAAAATATGCAATGAAAGTTTAAACAAGCTAAAGATTATTGAATAAGATATATTGGGTTGAATGATTTATTAAAAAATATTGTGATTTATTAATACAAATTGCTATTAATGCAGCAGTTTCAAAGAGCAAAGAATAATCAGATGATTGGAAATATAACATGTTTTCCTAGGTTTTGCCACTGTCATTTAGGTCAATATTAAGCTGAGATAAATAAATGATTTTTTTTCCCCACTTAGATTACTTACTATGGAAGTTCCTGAACTCACCATTCCTAAAATGAATGCATCTAATTCTCCATAGACATGAAAAAAAGGTTGCAGTGTGTTCTTACCAAAGACTAAAGAATTAGGACACTAAAAAGTGGTCTGTCTAGAGCTTTATTTCTCTCCTTGATTGAGTTTGGAGTTGGGAGTCTCCTAGATTACTGACAAGAAAATAACTCATGAGATGAATTTGTCTCCCAACATTGAGATCAACTTCAAGAGATGTATTAAGGAGAACCTGACTTATTACTAAGATTCAGTCTTAAGTAAAGATAACAAATATGTTTTACCTCTGCACGCACACACACACACACACACAAGATGTATTAACAAATTAATGTAATTTTCTGTAAAGAAAATATTCATAAGTCCCTTCAACTCTATAGCTCCAATCGTGAGAGTTTTGTTCTAACAATTCTACTGACTGCATTTTTTCTCAAAGCTTTATTGAGATATGATTCAAATGCCATATAATTCACTAGTTAAATTGTACAGTTCAATATTTAGTATATTCAACAAGATGTAACCATTACCACAATAAATTTTAGGGACATTTTCAAGGTTTTTCTGTTCTGTAGCATGCAACAGTACTTTATTCCCTTTTATTTCCAAGAGATATTCAATTATGTGAATATACCATATTTAATTTATCTCTTCATTAGTTGATGGACATAGTTGTTTCCACTTTTTGGCTTTTATTAGTAGAACTACTGTGATCATTCATGTATACGTTTGTTTGCATGGACTTGTTTTAATTTTTCTTTGGTATATAACCAGGAGTAGATTTGTTATGTCATATGGTAACTCAATGTTTAACATTTGAGAAACCCCCAGATTATTTCAAGGTGGCTGCACAATTTTACATTCCCACCAGTAGTATATGAGAGTTCAAATTTCTCTACATCATCATTATTATTTGCCTTTTAAAATTATAATCACCATGATTTGCATCTTTCCCATGGCTAATGGTATTGAGCATTTATTCATGTACATTGGTCTTTTGTACATCTTCTTTGTAGAGATGTCTGTTCTCATTATTTGCACATTTTCTAATGGAGTTGTTCAATTATGGAGTTGTAAGAGTTCTATATATATTCTAAATACAAGTCTCTTATCAGATATATGATTTAAAAATACTTAAGCCCATTCTGTGGGTTGCCCTTACGCTTTCAGGATGGTGCTCTCTGAAACACTAACTTTTAACATTTTATCAGATTTATGATTTAAAAATACTTAAGCCCATTCTGTGGATTGTCCTTACACTTTCAGGATGGTGCTCTTTGAAGCACTAACTTTTAACATTTTTATAAAGTTCAATTTTACATATTTCCTTCTTTGTTGTTTTAAGTATTCTCTTTAAGAATCCTTGCATAATTCAAGGTAATTCTTATGTGGTGTTCTAAGAGTTTTGTAGTTTTGTCTTTACATTTAGATCTTTGATTCATTTTTAATTTTTTTGTGTATGGTGTGAGGAAGGGGTCCAAATTCACTCTTTTGCACATGGACCTCCAATTGTTCCAGCAATGTGTGTTGATGTTGAAGAGACTATTCTTTTCTGTATTTAGTTGTCTTGACATTTGATGAATACTGATTAAGTTTTGAAGATGATTTTATTGTATTGGTTTCCCTAAAGAATAATTTCAGATATGTCATTCCTGTAGCTATGCAAATCTTAACCCTTGGAAAGAGATGACTAGTGTTCTGTTTAGCACTGATAACTATACATTCTACAGTTTAATGATTATTTTAACACTTTTGAGATTGTAAATATTGCAGTATCAGTAAAAAACTGGTCTTAGTAGCATATTGCTTACAGCTTTAATCGTATTTAACAACAAGAGTTGTTATGTGGGTCTATGTATGCATGAATTTGTATTCATGGTATTGCATGTGTGTGTGTCTGTATGTGACACACAGAAAGACTATATGTAATAGTATGTCTGAAGTAAGAATGGGCTAAATTCTGTTGATATGTAATAGTGGAGTTGTACCTAATATGAGTTAAGTTCTAGAATCAGTTAATAAGTGGGATAAAATTAAAATCCACCTGTGAAATCTCTTAAATTGCTTAGAAGTGGGTTATTAAAATTTCAACATGCAAGACGACAATTTTTATTTTGCATGTTAGAAGAAATTGGAGCGGACGTTGAAAGCCAGTAAGTTGCTGTCACATTCATTGTTTCATGTCTGAAGAGTGCAGCTAAAAATTACCTTCCCCTACCCATCCTTATGAAGAAAAGCCCTATTCAAAATGTTTTTCATTGAGATAGATGAATAAGGGAAAAAACCAAATATGTCTTATCTGGCCAAGAAATAAAGACCATTAAAATTACAAACCAATTGGTAATTCTATGTACTAATAAGGTTCAGGGTATTTACCCATATAAGTCACATTAATTCCTTGTTATAAATTATTACCTCTTATTTTACTTACAGTTCCTAATTATCTGGCAGCAGTATAATGTGGCTGAAAATAAGTAAAAGAAAAAGAAATCTTTGATAAATTATACAAAATTATAAAAGATTAGAGTCCCTGAGATTATCATTGAAAGAGAGTACATTTCTCACCAATGAAAGTATAAATTTTGTTCATTATACTCCATTTGAGAACATAAGAATGAATGTACTTCCTATTTGAAGTACTTCCACAAAAATAGTTAACATAAAATCTTGTTCTGTATAGTCACCCAGTTGCCAAGTTGCTTTGATTCTTTATACATTCTCTCCTTTCTACCTCCTACTCTCTATTCTGACAGTAGCCATATGTTTTCTCTAGAAAATTATCAGTCTTCTTTCTGCTTTTGCTATTTCTATTCCTTCCCTGTTCAAAACCCTCTAAAGCAAAATTCTATAATGTAACTCTTCTGTTAAAGCAGAATAAGTCAGCAAAGTTTTTAAAACTCTCAGTGTTTCACTATTGCCCACAGAATAAAGGAAAAAAATAGGCAAAGTATAGAGGTATGGCAGTCCATCAGCTTCTGACTGAAGTGGCCTATTGTATGGATAGATGGCATAGATAAAATATATTTAATCACTGCCCCAGGGCTTAAATTTGGCACAGAAAATATGTTTTGTTTTGTTTTTTTTAAAGATTTTATTTATTTATTTCAGAGAGAGAGAATGAGAGAGAGCACATGAGAGGGGGGAGGGTCAGAGGGAGAAGCAGACCCCCCGCCGAGCAGGGAGCCCAATGCGGGACCCCATCCAGGGACTCCAGAATCATGACCTGAGCCGAAGGCAGTCGCCCAACCAACTGAGCCACCCAGGCGCCCAAAATATATGTTTTTAATCACTGTTTTAGTCCAAGTTCTATGAGAAGTAGATGTCAAGATTGTTTATTTATTAGGGGAACAACTTGTGAACAAAAAATTAGAGGGGGGGGGGCCAGGATGTCAGTGCATGATTCAGGTATGATCTTGAATGAAGGGAAAAGGTGGGTGAAAGCATCTTAGTTTGTAGTAAAGTTCCTGAGAAAATGAGACAAGACTATCGGGGGCATCCTCAAGCCAAGGTTGCTCCTGAGGAGAATACTGTGTCTTCCAGGAATGGGCATGCCTTGGCATCTCTGCTGTGTTCAGTAACTGGTTGAGAGCAACTATGGAAACCATCAATTTGGTACAAAGACAGTGTTGAATTTTGGACTACAGCAGCTGGAGCCTGTAACTAAGAAATCTAAAAACTTCATTGTTGTGGCTGCCACAGCAAACAGCACACCTTCAAAAAGAATGATTTCCATCTACATCATGATTTGGAGATCATAATAGCTGAAAAATGGCTGAAGGAATTCCCATATGGGCAGTTTTTGTTTTACTTCTAGAAAATAATGTTCCAATTGAACAATTCAAAGTACATATTTTTCATGGTACACTGCTTCTGAGTATCTAATTCATCAGTGTCCACCAGAAACAGAAGATTAAGTTTTAACACAGGTATTTCTGAGTAATTATCTCAATTTATATTCTCACTAGCAACATGCCCAGGTTTTAGTTCCTACCATCTTTATCAACACTTGGTAATTATAGACTCTTGAATTTTAACCAGTATATAAGTGTATAGCTCTATCATATGGATCATGCTTTTGATGTCATATCTAAGAACTTTGTCACCTTACTCAAAGTCACAAAGATTTTCTAGTATGTTGCCATTTGGTTACAGTTCTAGTTTTACATTCAAGTTTCTAATCCATTCTGAATTAATTGTTTTATATGATGTGAGGTATGGATTGGTTCTCTTTTTAAATATGTGCCAGCATCATCTGTTGAAATGCTTCTATTTTTTCCACTGAATTGTCTTTGAACGTTTATCAAAAATCAAATGACCATATATGTCCACTATTTGTTCTGTTCCACTGATCTCTTTGTCTGTATATATGCTAATATCACACTGTCTTAATTCCTTTAGCTTTAGAGTAAGTCTTGAAGTCAAATGTTTTTAGCCTTCAACTTTGTTCTTCAAATTTGTTTTGGTTATTTTAGAAGTTCTTTTAATTTTAATACAATTCTTACTATCTAATTTCTACAAAAAAATCTAGTGGTATTTCAGCTAAGATTATTTTGAACTTGTTGAAGATAAATTGTGGGAAATGATCTTTAGTATTATTGAATATTCTGTTCCATGAATGTAGTACAATTCACCATTTATTCAGATCTTCTTTAATATGTCTTAACAGTGTATTATAGGTTTAAGCATACAGCTCTTATAACTCTTGTCAGATTTGTCCTTGAGTATTTTATACTTTTTCATGCTATTAAAATGTCATTTTTAACTTTGATTTCTGTACACTTTGTTAGTACAATTGATTTTTTATATTAGTTGTGTGATTCTAATTTAAACTTACTAAATGACTTATTCTAGTAGCTTTTTTGGTAGATTTCTATATTTGCAAATTTTCTATTTAAAATATCATGCCATCTTTGACTAGAGATAGCTTAACTTCTTCCTATACAATCAGGATGACTTATATTTATTTTCTTGCCTGACTTCACTAGCTAGACCCCTTTAGTAGAATGGTGAATAAAAGGGGTAAGAATAGACTTCTTTTCTTACTCCTGATTATAGAGGGAAATTTTTCAATCTTTCACTGTTAAGTATGATGTTATCTGTAGGTTTTTATAGATGCCATTTATCAGATTGAGAAAGTTCAATTCCATTGTTGAAATTTTATCAGGAAGGGGTTTGTACTTTGCCAAGTGCTTTACCTGCATCTATAGCGATAACCTTACGGTTTTCTTTTTCAGTTTGTTAATATGGTGGAATTGCTTCGATAAACATCCTGGGTCATGATGTATTATTTGTCTTACATATCATTGGACTGGATATTAATATTAAATATTAAATAATAATATCAATATTAAGTAAATTTAAATAGTAGGGGAAATCTTATTTATTTATCATGTCTTCTGGTCTTCATTCATATATTTACCCATATTTTCACTTGGTATTTTCCTTCTGCCTAACGGGTTTGTCCAACATGTCTTGTAGTACAGATCTAATGGTGCTGTCATTTCTGCTTCTGTATGTCTGAAAAGTCTTCTTTTTTACTTTTTTTTTTTTTTTAAGATATTTTTACTGGAGATAAAATCCTAAGTTGGCATTTTTTTTTCCTTCTTTACTTAAAAGCTGCTGCTCAACTGTTTTTATCACTTGCATTTTTTTTCTGATATGAAAATACTATCATGTGTTTCCTGGCTCCTCTGAAAGTAGGGTGCTCCCCATTTCCCATTAGTTGCTTTTAAGATCTTTCTGTTTACTACTAGTTTTGAGCAATTTGATTATAATGTGACTTGTTATGGGCTTCTTCATGTTTCTTGCCCTTTGGGTTTGGTGAACTTCTTGAATCTATGGATGTATAGTTTTCATCACATTTGGAAAATTTGGGGCTATTATTTCTTCAAACATTTTCTGCCCCCTCTTTTGAGGATTCTAATTCCACATATATTAGAATTCTTGAAGTTGTCCTACAGCTCCATGATACTCTTTCAATTTTTTTATTTATTCCTCTGTGTTTAATTTTAAATAGTTTCTGTTGTTATGTATTAAAGTTCACAAATATTTTCTTCTGCAAAATCTAACTCACTGTTAATCCATTTAAGTGTATTTTTTTGTCTCAAACATTAACATTTTCATTTGTAGAAGTTCATTTACAGTCTTTTTATTTTTTTCCAAGTCATGACTTAACTCATGGAACATATGAAATACATTCATAATAATAGTTGTAATGGCTTTATCTTCTGATTTTAACATCTATGTCAATTTGCATTTTTCAGTTAATTAATATGTCTCTTCAGTACATTTCACATGTTCATGCTTCTGTGTATGTCTGGTAATTTTAGATTAGATACCTAACATTTTGAGTTTTACCTTGCTGGGTTCTCAATATTTTTATATTCCCATAAATGCAAAAATCCCTGTAATTATTTTTGAGCTTTGACCTTATATTTTTTAAATCTTGGACTAATTGGGGGTTTGGAAAGGTAAGACTGGTAGAAACTAATGGATGAGAAATACCAAAGACTGCTTGATACTATATATACCTGTCTAGAAAGATTCCAAATGAATTATGTCTATGATATCTATTTCCTTCCTGCCAAAATGTAAATACACCTATAACTGTAATTGGCTGAATATTTTCTTGGGAACATTAATCCAGATCCATTTATCTGACTCCATCACTTGAGAACATAGTGGTTCACACATTTAGTATTTTTCCCTAACATTTTCTTCTCCCCTGAGTAAGATGATGCAATTATGTTTGACTGTCTAGCTTTTTAACAAAAATATAGAAAGATACGAGTATAAGACTATCAAGTACTTTCAAATATCTAAGTAAGTCATAAAGCCATCTTTTCCTATATCTTAGTGTTTTGTTTATATTTTTTTGTATTTATACTCCCATCATTGCCAGACTCCTGCTTGGACATATTCCAAGGCATGTCAACATTTTACTGAGTTTCTGCCTATAGTGATTTGAATTATAGAAATTGAACTACTCCATGGTTAAGACTTTTTCTATATACTGGGCCTCCTCCTGATGCAAAAGTAGATCTGCTTTCCAATAGTTACTGAAATGCATTTCATTTGAAACTCAGGGGGAAAACCAAGAAAATTTATGCTCAGCACTTGGAAAATTCAGCATAATACCAGGGTTTACCTTCTGTTTTGCTTTTCACATTTGCACATACCCATGGGGCAGTGAATATTTATTATCTCACAATGAAAAGACTAATTCTTGTCTAGTTAAGTAACAGTCTATGGTTAGATTTACATGACCTCTGTCTGGTGAAGTAGATAACTTCAGGAGTCAGGGAGAAATTTCACACAAGCCCATTGTAAATAGTGGGAAAAGGGGCTGGGGGTATACTGTATGAGGTTGAAGTTCAATTCCTGCCGCAAACATAGTAGAAAGGTATCAGTTTATAGCCTATGAACACCTAGTTTTATTTGCTTCTAGGAACATCTATTTTTTAAGAACATCTATCTTTATTGCCTTTCTTTGTAAGAGAAAACATATCTATTTAAAGTAAATAAAATCAGGTTTTAATTATAAGACTTCAAAAATTTTAGTTATTGCCACATTTAAAAGCATTGACTGTTTAACATGGCTTTATTTATGAGAGACTATTTTTCAGGTTCCTCATTAATAACTGCAGAATCATTTTTTTTTTTTTTTTTTTTTTGTAGAGTTAGTTTTACCAATAACAGTTCAGTGGTTCCTTTTTATTTGGAGTATTTTTAGAATACTGGAATGAGTCTTTTGGGAATCAGTCTTCATCACTTAAAGGTCAAAAATCCATGGTAAATTCTGAAGATCTTTGCATCCTGAAGAATGAACAAGAGATCTTCCATACTTTCCTAAAAACAACATCTTCTTTATTTGTTAGAATTTCAAGTGATAGCAATACTCTGAGGCATCATTTATGACGTTCCTCTTAAGATCAATAATCCCCATTTTGTCTTATATACAGTAATCTTTATATATAATATATAATGATTTTTTTTGTTGTTGCAGTTCAGGAATGTCTGTTTTGATGCAACTCTTAATTCTTTTTTTTAACCTTTTTTTTTTAAGATTTTATTTATTTATTTGACACACAGAGAGAGACAGCACAAGTAGGCAGAGAGGGCAGGCAGAGGGAGAAGGAGAAGCAGGCTCTCCACTGAGCAGGGATCCCAACGTGGGGTTTGATCCCAGGACTCTGGGATGATGACCTGAGCCGAAGGCAGCTGCTTAACCGACTGAGCTACCTAGGCGCCCCGCAACTCTTAATTCTTTCACTGCCAGATGGATCATATTTTAAGACTAGTATAGTAACATATTAACTTTCTGTAAAGAACAATTTGACAGGATCAATGGTAGGCTATAGTAGCTAAGTTTGGGGGGAGTCAAAGTTATATACATGATTTTTCAACTGCACAAATATTCAAGGGTCAACTGTGTGTATAAGGAGTACAAAAGTAAACATTCAAGGTCAAAGGTCAAAATAAACTTTTGTTTGTTTAATAGTTTTTTGAGTAAACAACAGAAAATAAACTTAAAAATAAAATTTTAAAAATAAAATTGTAAACTTCTATCAAATTTACTTTCAAAATTAATTTTCCATAAATTTACTTTCAAAATTAATTTTCCATAAATTAGAGTCTATGTGTCCTGTCCTTTTCTTTTCTGTTATTTTTCTCATTTCTTCTTTTTTTCTTGCCCGGCTCATCCCTTTCAAAATTAATTTTCCATAAATTTACTTTCAAAATTAATTTTCCATAAATTAGAGTCTATGTGTCCTGTCCTTTTTCTTTTCTGTTATTTTTCTTATTTCTTCTTTTTTTCTTGCCCTGCTCATCCCTTTCCTTTTTTGGATGAAACTGGGATAATTTAACCTGTATTTTGTTTCTTTTTATTAATTCTGGGATAGCCCAAGACATATTTCTTAAAGAGTACCACTCCTTCATTCAAGCCTTTCTTTCTTTCTGGAACCCTAAATTATTCAAGTATTAGACTTTAATTTATTTTTAATGTCTCTAAAATTTTCTTTCAGATTTTCCAACTATTTGACTCCTTCCGTTGCATTATATATATGTTTATTTAACCCAACATGCCATTTATTATTTTTCTCTTTAATTGCTTCTAATCTGTTCTAAAGTCATTCATAGAATTTTACTTTTAATAATTAGATTTTAACTATGAAAATGTGTATTTGGTACTTAAAATAGCTGATCTTTTAGGGGCACCTGGGTGGCTCAGTCATTAAGCATCTGCCTTTGGCTCAGGTCATGATCCCAGGATCCTGGGATCAAGCCCCACATCGGGCTCCCTGCTCTGTGGGCAGCTTGCTTCTCCTTTTCCCTCACTTGTGCTCTCTACTCTCTGTATCTCTCCAATAAATAAATAAAATCTTTGGGGAAAAAAAGCTGATCTTTTATCATTTAATCATATCTTATTTTTTTGATGTGTATTCAATCTCTTTTATTTTCAAACATAATGAATGTGTGTGTGTGTGTGTGTGTGCAATGTAAATCTCCACATATACCATTTATGTACCTTTCTTTCTGCTACAGTTTTTGCTGGCTTTTGATCATGATACCTTGTTCCCTTGTGACTTGGTGATTTACTTTTATTTGTGACTCATATTCCTTGGACATTTAATGCAAAGATTACTGAAGTGAGTTCCTACAGAGAGAATCTGAATATACTCTAACAAATTCTAGAAAGCAATATCAATGTTGGATTAAAGTTGGACACTTGAAGCAAAATTCTTTACCAGAGATGGTTTTCCCCCCAGATTTGTGTAAGTTCATACTGCAATGTGAGAACTGCTCTTAGAAATGACACCATTTTCTCCATCTAGCACTAAGATTCAAGACAGGTACCTGGGTATGGAAGAAGAGCATGGCAGAGGGGGTATCTGTAAAATAAAGCTGAAGTTTATGCAAGTTCAACAAGTAGCTGTGGATAAATACATCTTCAGTTCTCTGAGAATCTTTCTGGACTCTGGCTTTCACATAGTCTATAGCATATGAGAACTTTTCCTTTCTTTTTTTCTTTCTTTCTTTCTGCCAGCTCATCATACAATTAAAAGAGGATTTTTATATTGACCTGATGTTATTAGATGCTGTCTGTGGATAGGTAATTCAGGGTATGTAGTGAACCAAATTACTGACAAGGGAAATGCAAGTCTTGACCCCACTAAAAAAAGAATATTTACAGAACACAACAGGTAATTAAAATGCCCATAAAAATGTATATCTCACTGTTATGGGTTGAATTTTGCCCCCCCAACACCAAAAGATATGTTTGAGTCTTAACCCCTATACCTAGGAATGCAATTTTATTGAAGATAGGCTCTTTACAGAGGTAATAAAGTTAAAATGAGTTTATTAGGGTAGTCCCTAATCTTATATGACTGGTATTCTTATAAAAATCTTGGTCACAGATCTTATTATAAAAATCTTGGCACAGAGGTTAAGTGATGGATAAGATTCACATAGTCTCTCATAAGCCTTTGAGTAGTCTAGAAGAGCCAAATGACCATCACATAAGGCAAGAAATAAACAAGGTAGTTTCAAACAGCTATAGGTGTTCTGTAAACCTTAAGCTGATGTTATGGTAGCGGTGTGTGGGGGTTTAAGGAACTTTAATAAGATGGTTGGGGAGCTCCCCTGAAGGGGTTCATGTGACTTAGTATCATGTGACTTAATATCTGAATGACAAGAAGAATGGGACATTCCTGGTAACAGACACCCAGAAAGAAGGTGCAGCAAAGGCAAAGATCCAGAGGAAGGAAGTGGCTAGTTTTCAGGGAAAAGAAAAAAGATCACGGTAGTCATGGATTGGTGAATGATGGCACCTAGTACTTAATACCCAGGAGGACTGAAGAGCCAGCTCTTGTCACAATAAATCAACCAATGGGCACTCTATGAACTTTTAAATTCTCAGGACATTTTTTCAAGGGGATTTCCTACACAGAGTTCAGTGGGTTTATAATCATGGAACTTTTTGGCTGCCTAGGGCCAAACTCTAACCTATTGAAGGTTTCACAAATAATAAGAAAGAGGTTGATACTTTCATGTTTCATCCTGGGGCTCCAATTCCATAGGCGTCTATTGTCCTCATTCTGCATGCCATAAAATAGAGGCTCAGAGAAGTTTAGCATTCAGTCCTTGTATTGCAGAGCTTATAAATAGCTTTCTTAAAAAAAAAACAAAAAAACACCATATCTCATTTTATTCCACCCTTTACAACTAAACTCAAGCACCTCTGAGTATAAATATAGATCATTTAAAGTTAAACTGTCTCAGGCACCTGGGTGGCTCAGTCTTTAAGCGGCTGCCTTCGGCTCAGGTCATGATCCCAGGGTCCTGGGATCGAGCCCTGCATCAGGCTCCCTGCTTTGTGGAGAACCTGCTTCTCCCTCCTCCGACTCCCCTTGCTTCTGTTCCCTCTCTCGCTGTGTCTCTCTCTGTCAAATAAATAAAATCTTTAAAAAATAAAAATAAAAAATAAAGCTAAACTGTCTCAATCAAAGGGACAGCTCACTTCTAACACCATAGAAGGCCAGGGGCACACTACAAAAATGCTATAAATTAATGTCCTAGAGTCAGTTTTTTTATTCAGCATATTATCATATAGGTAAAGGCATTTCAAAATAACTGTGGGGGGAAACTTGACAAATCTATGAGAATTGTCGTAGTTAACAAAAGAAAATCATCCCTTCAGGTTTTTGTTTTGCTAATTCATTGAAGATTATGGAGATTATTTATTTTTGAGAGAGAGAGCACGTGTGAGCAGGGGGAGGAGCAGAGGGAGTGGGACAAGCAGATTCCACGCTGAGTGGGGAGCCTGACACAGGGCTTGATCCCACAACCCTGAGATCATGACTTGAGCAAAATCAAAAGTCGCATGCTCAACTGACTGAGCCACCCAGGTGCCCCTGCACTATCTTCATTTTTTTTTTTTAATCTAAAATTTAACTTGAAAAAAAGTGTGTTTAAAAATTATTAATTCTAACATTTTATTGTTTGATGGTTTCTGGTTCTCCACATATACAATCATTCCCAAAGAAAGTAAAAAATAAATTTTATTTCTTCTAATCCAATTTTGCTACCTTTTATTCTTTTTCTCACTTGTTATCAAGAATGTCCATTAAAATATTAAATAAAGCTGGGCTTCCTAACATCAGTGAGCTTTCCAATATCACAATTACATGTTTCCTATTTGGCATTTTTATGATACATTTTCATTTGTTCAAATTTTCTCTGTGTGGATAAAAGTGAGAATTGAAGAAATTTCAGAGGTAGGGATCAATAATAATAGTTACCATTTATGACTTCCTGTTGTGTAGACATTATCCTAGATCCTTTACCTAGATCTTCCTGAGTCTACAAGATCACATGGCAAGTAATTTTGTACACATTTAACTCACCAGCAGAGTAGGTCCCAGAGAAGTTAAGCAATTTGCTTAATGTCACAAAACTTGTCTAGCAGAGATAGACAAATCTCTTTTGTCCATCCAAAATAGCATATACTTCAAACAAGTGATTTTAGGAGAGTTTAAAAATGTACAAACATTGATACGTCAAAGAACAACATTCAGGAGTTTGAAATTGAAGGCTTTAAAGAGAAACGACGCTGAGTCTGGAAGATGAAGGAAGAGCTGAGAAGGGGTCCATGGTGAGGAGTTTATATTCAGGGTTCAGTTTGTGTGATGTTACATAGTACAGATCAGAGTAAGAGCTAGAGCGCAGTGACAAAACTAAATAGGGTCAAGATCAGAAATGGCACTTTGCTTTTAAGTACAGCCCACATGCTCTTGTCCTCAGATGCATGCACACTGTAGCAGTAAATACAATCATGAAGGAAATACCTACCTAGTCAATCCGACTTGGCTTCCGTATCTGTCTCCACCACCTGAGAGCAGTGTGATGTTACAAACAATTTAATTCTTCTGCTTCAGTTATCTGATTTGTAAAGGGAAAGAACAATGATGGAAACCTCATGGTGTCATTGAGAGGATTAAACAAGGTAGTATGTGTAAAGTACTTAGCAAGGGCAAATAACTATAAAGACTTCCCAGAGGAGGGAGTAATGAAAGAAATTCAAAGACTTTGGTGGAGAAAGAAAGGGAAATGTTGATGCCTATGGTGCAATATTTTGTAGTATTGGCCCCACACTGGAATCATCTGGGGACCTTTAGATAATATTGATGCCTGGATCTCTGACCCCCAGAAGTTTGATATAATTGGTCTGCTGTGCAGACTGTGCTATAGAGAAACACTTCATTCCTCCTTCACTTTCTCGCTCTGCTTTACCTCCTTGCAAAGTCAGTTCCAGTTTGCATTTGGGGTCTTTCCCCCTCATTCCTACTCAGTCAGGTGATACCAGATGACTCAGATCTGGCCAGTTGGAGTCTTATAGTCTTCTGTCACGGGTAGATGCACCTCCCTGTCAGGCCAGGGAGACACTGTGAGATTCACTGAGGCTTTCAAAAGACAGATACTCTAACTTGTTGGATTTGAAGCTGAGAGGGGTCAAGCTACAGTACCCACCTTTCTATCATGAAAGAGAGACTAAGAGATGGAGAGAAACTTAGCTCTGAGCACCATAGTCAGCCGTGCCTGAAGATACTCTAAACCCTTAGAAGTGGACGGTGTTGCCATGCTCCCTGTTTTGTTTAACCTAGTTTGAGTCAGGTTTTCTTTCATTTTTGAGAGAGAGAGACTTAATCGATACATTCCTTTCTTCCCCATACTCAAATTCTCAAGTTCTTTGCCAAAGGTGAGTATGGTCATGATTTCTGGTAATAGCACTGCTCAAATAATTTAGCAAGAGGGCCAATCTGGGTTAAGCATGATATTTAATTAACTAATTAAAATCCAAGAGACGTTCTCTCGTGGCTGCTAGTCCCAGACAGAGCCCTGGGTAAATAGGCCACTCCAATACATCTCAGACTCTCACCTTCTGGGTTATACTGGAAGAACTAGGTTTCCAATCTAAAGTGGGAACTGTAGTAAAACTTACATCTCATGTGAGAAACGTACCTTCAACAGCAGTAGCTGTCTGAGTGGTTCTGAAACATTTAGTTTCTATTTGATCTTTAGCCACAAGTAGTCAGAAAATAGCTTGGCTCACACTACTCAGCAGATTCTCTCAAGGGCAAGGATTCATATTATGTTTTTTTTTTAGGTCTGATGACTAAATCTCCCACTTCATTTATTAAGGGGGTACACTCAGTTCTCTGGGGGCAGCACGGAATAGAAAAGAAACATTTAGTAGCAGGAGGTTGGGTGATGAGTGTGCACCGCTTTCCCCAAGGCTGCATTTTGTGACATCAGCCCAGGATAAAAGCAGCCGACTAAAGAGCTTCTCTATGTTGTATTATAAAAGATAAGGAAAAAATGCCATTGGATGGTTATCAAGCAGAATAATGATGTCAGCTTCTTCTGTGAATACTTAGGGAATGGAATGGCAGCGCTGCCCTCCTCCAGCTTCACAGGTAAGTCGGACCTTCTCATTTTGGGAAGACAATTGTAGTTTTTGTTGGAAAACTTAGCTACTAGAGGGTTCCTCTGTTCAGTCAGGGCATATAATGTTGAAGGATTTGCACACAGGAAGAGGGAAGAGGGAAGAGAGACAGAGAGAGAAACAGTTACAGTTTTGAAAATATGAATAAAAGAGAAAAACGGGAATTGGAAGGTAGTGGGATTGCTTTAATTCATTAATATCTGCCTGTATTCTGCTAAGGGCTATTGGCTGAGCACCTTAAATGAAATTGCTCCTCTTTGAAGGAGAAGGCAATGATTTTGCTGTAAAATACACAGTGGCATATTGATAATTATTGGTTCTTACTGGCTAGTCTATTAACATCAGAGTGGAAGATTAAGGTAGTTGGTTGTAGTCCTTCTCCCCTCCACCCCACCCTCATGGAAATCCTGATAGCTAAATTGAAAAAAGGATGAAATTTTGTAATTTATAAGAAATATCTATTTGGTCATTCAGATAATGAAAATATATTTCTCCTGGGAACTGTTTCCAAAACCCTTGGAATTTCCTAAGTGAGGAGAACCGTAAAGCTGTCTTTGTTTGCTATGGGGTGATTTTTGGACCCCATCCAAGGATGGGGCATTGTTGCCAGGAGAACCAACCCTGTGATTAAAGGGCTGGGACTTTCAATTCCACCCTTGACCTCCAGAGAAGGGAGAGAAGGCAGAGGTTGAATCTGTCACCAATGACCGATGGTTTAATCAATCATGTCTATGTAATGAAGCTCCCATAAAACCCCGAAAGGATGGTTTGATGAACATGTGGAGATTTGGGGAGAGTGACATGCTTAGAGAAAGCATGGAAGCTCCTGGTCTTTTCTCTATGCCTTGCCCTCTGAACCTCTTCTATCTGACTGTTCCTGAGTTACATCCTTTTATAATAAACCAGTGATCTAGTTAAGTAAAATGTATCTCTGACTTCTTTGAGCTGTTCTAGCAAATTTATTGAACCTGAGGAGGAGGTCATGAGCATGACCTTCTGATTTATAGCCAGTCAGTCAGATGAACAGGTAGCAACATAGGAAAAATGCTTTTGACTTGAGATGTTAGACTTAGATATAATTAATTCAGAAAATTTATGAGTTTCTGTCAAAGGATGAACTGTGCCCAAATATCATCCTTCCTAAGTGTTTGGGTATTTATAAATGTGACTTCAAAAGAAGTTTCTATCTTCCTTGGTTTGGAAGTGGCCATGAATGGCCATAAAATAAGGTCAGATCTTAACCGTTTTCTACTTTCACTTAGAAACTTGAAGGGTCCAGATCATTAGTAAAAATGTATCCTATAAGTGAAGTCTTTCTCAGCATTGTATGTCTAAAGCATTTTGGCCCATTTTTAGTTTTGCTGACAGTGGGAGTATATTTTCAGGCTTGCTGAGATAGGAGTCAGATTGTAATAATTGTCTCTGCGTGGACACACACATTAAGCTGGTGAAGATTTTATGGCTGCCATTTTTGTACTTTTGTTCATATTGTTTTTCTTCCCCCATTGGCAATGTCTTGAAGTCTTTTTCATGTATTTACATGCAATCAATCTTTTAAGACTGTTAGAATCTTAAAACATCTTCAAAGTCTTCAGTCCTCCCAGATGAATGATTCTTCTGAATTAAAAAGCTCTTTAATCTATGCCTTCATTTGGCCCTTGGTCATGTGAATATGATCTTAAAATTTATTATCTTCTTTTATTATTATTATTATTATTATTATATAAACTTCTATTAACTATTATTTATGGAGATTTTTACCACCTATATTAAAAGTGGAGAGCTGAGATTTAAAATCATGTCTGCTTGACTTTCATACATTAAATCATCCACCCATTAATTCAGATGAATTTCTAAGCATGGAAGAGTTTATACTTTTCAGAGAACTCCACATTGGCTATGACTGGTCCTGCATCTGACTCCATTAAACAATCCTCACATTGAGTAATATATGTTTGCTTCTCTGGCCCTCTTCTGCATAGAAAAGGAGGAATCCTTGAGGGAGAGACTTGTTTTTTTCACCTTTGTATTTCTTGCATCTAATATAGCACAGGAGACATCTTAGGCAATTGTTCTTTCTTTCCTCCATTCATTCATCAGGTCAGTCATTCATTATATTTCAAAACCACATTGAAGCCCTACTTCGCCCCAGGGACTCTAATTTCTAGGGATACAAAAATGAATCTGGCATTATCTTTGCCTCCCAAAAAGTCATTGGCCAATGGTGGGTCATTTATATTTAAACAAACAGTAAAAATGACATTGTTATGATAGACTACACTGATATACTCATAGAATACACTGATAAAAATGCCCAGACTATGGGGCACCTGGGTGGCTCAGTTGGTTGGGTGGCCAACTCTTGATTTCAGCTCAGGTCATGATCTTGGGGCCTGGGATTGAGCCCTAAGTGGAGCCCTGTGTCTGACTCCATGCTCAGCAGAGAGTCTGCTTCAGGAATCTCTCTCCCTCTGTTCCTTCTCCCCTCCACCCCCACCACTCATGTGCATGCTCTTGCTCTTTCCTTCTCTAAAATAAATAAATACGTATTTTAAAAAAAGAAACGCCCAGGCTGGGCTTCTCAGACGTTGAGGTTTAATCCCCTATTACCTTTCCAAGGCTCGAAGTACAATATTTCTTTTAATGTCAAATCAAGAATTACAATAAACACTAGTTTATTTTAAAGGCTTTCACATGAGGGGCACCTGGGTGGCTCAGTCCATTAAGTGTCTGCCTTCAGTTCAGGCCAGGATCCCAGGATCCTGGGATGGAGCCTTGTGTCAGGCTCTCTGCTTAGTGGGAAGTCTGCTTCTCCCTCTCCCTCTCCCTCTGCCCACTGCTCTCCCCTGTTTGCATGTGCTCTCTCTGTCAAATAAATAAATAAAATCTTTAAATAATTAAATAAATAAATGCTTTCACATGAAACACATAAAAATCAAATGAAATATAATTTTATTACCTACAAATATATTTTTTAAGATTTTATTTATTTGACAGAGAGAGAAAGAGAGAAAGCAAGTACAGCAGGCAGAGTGGCAGAGGGATAGTGAGAAACAGAATCACCACTAAGCAAGGAGCCCAATGTGGGGCTCAATTCCAGGACCCTGGGATCATGACCTGAGCTGACTGCGGATGCCCAACCGACTAAGCCACTCAGGCACCCCTACTACTTGCAAATATTAAGAAGATTTCTAAACTATTCATAGGATACTATAGGTCTGCACATAGGTGTTGAGCCCACCTGAAATAGAACTGTGTTGTAGGCATGAGTATCCGTGTATGTCCATTAGTGAGAGATGTGTGAGAAAATCCAAAGGATTACCCAGGTAAATATATAAAGAGGAATCTGAGTAATTGCTGTGCAAGAATTGTTCTGGGTATGGGATCCTGTGGGAGTAAATGGTTTGGAAAAACAATAGTATCTTCCCCTTGCCAAGCTCTTAGGATTAATGAGAATGTGTGCTCTCCACAAGAAGGAGCTTACAGAGCTACAAGACACAATAGGTACGCTGTGGGAGGGCTCAGTTTGGAGGAAGGAAAGGCATGTGAGACAGCTGAGTGAACAGTCTTGATTTGACTCATTCCCTCTAACGTTTATTTATTCTCTCTGGGTCGTTTTCTTATTCTTGATTTAAGACTCATTTGAATCGCAGTTGACTTAGATTATGGTGATGGGACGAATCGGGAATGAGACCCCAGATGCTTTATTAAGTGTCAGTGAAGTATTTGACTCCCTAACTTACTGCTCTTACTTGATACGACAAAACATTCTGTTCTTACCCAAAATTGATATATGTATACTTATCTCTTATATTTTAAAGAGATAAAATTATAAAATAAGATAAATACTGAAGAAAGTATTGTTAACTGTTGGTGTGTGGGACTATGGACATGGAGGGTCCTGCCATTTCGGGTTAATGGCAAATTGCTAAAGGACATTTGAAGATCATTCAGAGCCTTAGGTGGGAGAGATGGTTATCAATCATAATTGTACTGAAGGTTGGCAGAGTAATGCTTTGAATATAATTATACAATGGAGACAATATCCCTCACCCCTTTTTAAATGTCATTTTATGTAATCCAAAATGTCTTAGGAGTAAGTCACTACATTAAAAATATCTCTATGTTTCAAATGTATGACAATATTATGGCGGCAAGAAATTCAATCAGAATGAAAGGAAGGAGCTCTGAATTATGCTGCATGTGGATCACTGTAGATTTATAGAAAAGTTATAAACCAGATCCCTGTCTGTGAAGCGTTTGCATAAAACTCCTTTCCTATGGAACAGAGACCAAGAATATTAACAAAGAAAGTATGTAAAGAGTTAAATCCATGCTACTTCAATCTTCCCACTAAATTGCTTTTATTTATATCAACTCAGCCTGGCTAGCTTATTTCTTGATTTTTTTTCTTTTAAAGAACCGTGTCAAGGAGAGAATTACCTGACTCCACTCAGATCAAATTTCTTTATTTCATAGAAAATAATGCCATTAGGAAGCTGGTGCAACAATGTTTTATTCTGTTTCATAACATTAAGAATTTCTCTCTTACTCCTCAAAGAAACATTCTGAGCTTTTGGGTTAACAGTGGTGTACATAGAACACATGAATTGGGAATAACAAGGCTGAAATTAGTTATTTTTAAAGGGCATCTTTCCAAATTGGATTTGATATGAACTTTATTAACTGGTATGATGGCTGTCTAAGGGTGGAAAATCAAGAAAAATGACAAAAGGCTAGGTAGCTGGTCTTGTTTTACATCTTCATTAATGATCGAAAAGGAGCAAACAGCACATTAAATTTAGATGATATTAATTCAATAACTTTTGAAAGCCCTAGTGAGGTCAGGGAAAGAATTTCTTAAAAGGCCTGTAAAACTTAAAATTGATTTAAAAAGGTTGAAATAAGAGAAAGTAGACTTCCCAGAGGTTGAGAACAGGCAATGCTCAGAACTAATACTTAATGAAAAGGGTGTATTGTTAATGAGAGCTACTGAATAATACCTCAGATCTATAATGGGAAAAAATTAATGGAATTTGCAATATGACCCAAGGGTGAAAAGATAATGATAAATTAGCATATTATGTCTAATACATGAATTTAAGAATGTCTGTTGGCCATCTGTATGTCTTCTTTGGAAAAATGTCTATGCTTGTTTTCCAGCCATTTTTTAATTGGATTATTCACTTTTGGGGTGTTGAATTTTGTAAGTTGTATTTATAAGGTTTATTAGTTTATTTGAGAGAGAGAGAGAGTGCAAGTGGGGGGGAGGAGGGGCAGAGGGAGAGAATCTTCAAGCAGACCTCCCGCTGAGCGGGGAGCAGGTGCAGGGCTCTATCTCCCAGCCCATGAGATCATGATCTGAGCTGAAACCAGCTCAACTGACTGAACCACCTAGGTGCTCCATATAAGTTCTTTACATATTTTTGATATTGACCCTTTATCAAATATGTCATTTGCAAATATATTCCATTCCATAGGTTGCCTTGGTTTTGTTGATTGTTTCACTTGCTGTCCAGAAGCTTTTTATTTTGATGATGTCCCAATAGTTTATTTTTGCTTTTGTTCCCTTTGTCTCAGGAGACATATCTAGAAAGAATTTTCCATGGCTGATCTCAAAGAGGTTACTGCCTGTGTTCTCCTCCAGGATTTTTACTGTTTCAGGTCTCACATTTAGGTCTTTAATCCATTTTTTTAAAGATTTATTTATTTATTTATCAGAGAGAGAAAGAGAGAGAGAGCACAAGCAGGGGGAGTGGCAGGGAGAGGAAGAAGCAAGCTCCCCATAGAGCAAGGAGCTCGATGCAGTACTCGATCCCAGGACACTGGGATCATGAACTGAGCCAAAGACAGGCACTTAACTGACTGAGCCACCCAGCCATCCCTCTTTATTCCATTTTGAGTTTATTTTTTGTATATGGTGTAAGAAAGGAGTCCAATTTTATTATTTTACATGTCACTGTCCAATTTGTCCAACACTATTTGTTGAAGAGGCTGTCTTTTGCCCATTGGATATTCTTTCCTGCTTCTTTGAAGATTAATTGACCATGTAGTTGTGGGTTTTCTTCCAGGTTTTCTATTCAGTTCTATTGATCTGTGTCTATTTTTGTGTCAGTACTATACTGTTTTGATCATAACAGGTTTGTAATATACTTGAAGTCCAGAATTGTGATGCCTCTAGCTTAGCTTTTCTTTTACAAATTTGCTTTGGCTATTTGAGGTCTTTTGTGGTTCCATACAAATTTTAGGACTGTTTGTTCAAGCTTTGTGAAAAATGTTGGTATTTTGATAGGGATTGCTTTAAATACATAGATTGCTTTGGGTAGTATAGACATTTTAACAATATCTGTTCTTCCAATCCATGAGCATGGAATGTCTTTCCATTTTTTTATGTCATCTTCAATTTCTTTCACCAGTGTTTCATAGTTTTCAGAGTACAGGTCTTTCACTTCTTTGGTTGGGTATATTCCTAGGTATCTTATCATTTTTGGTGCAATTGTAAATAAAGTTGATTCTTTAATTTCTCTTTCTGCTGCTTCATTATGTGTGTACAGAAACGCAACAGATTTCTGTACATTGATTTTGTATCCTGCAACTTTACTGAATTCATGTATCAGTTCTAGCAATTTTTTTTTTCTGTAGAGTCTTTCAAGTTCTCTATGTAGAAAGTATCATGTTATCTGTAAATAGTGAAAGTTTGACTTCTTCCTTGCCAATTTGGATGCGTTTTATTTCTTTTTGTTTTATGATTGCTGTGGTTAGGACTTTCAGTATTATGTTAAATAACAAAGTGAGAGTGGACATCCCTGTCTTGTTCCTGACAATAGCGGAAAAGCTCTCAATTTTTTCCCACTGAGGATGATATTAACTGTGGGTTTTTCATAAATGGGCTTTATTATATTGAGGTATGTTCCCTCTAAACCTACTTTGTTGAGGATTTTTATCATGAATGGATGTTGTACTTTGTCAAATGCTTTTTCTGCATCTATTGAAATGATTATATGGTTCTTAACAGATATATTCAGAACATTCCATCCTAAAACAGCAGAATACACATTATTTTCAAGTACACATGGAACATTCTCCTGAATAGATTACATATTATAGCACAAAACAGGCCTCAACAAATACAAAAAGATTGAAATCATACCATGCACCTTTTCTGAACTCAACACGATAAAACTAAAAGTCAATCAAGGTTAAACAAGATGCTACTAAACAATAAATGGATCAACCAGGAAATCAAAGAAGAAATTTAAAAACATACATAGAAAGAAATGAAAATAAAACACAATCGTCCAAAACCCTTGGGATGCAGCAAAAGTGGCCCTAAGAGGGAAGTATGTAACAATAAGGTCCTGCCTCAAGAAGCAAGAGAAATCTTAGGGCACTTGGGTGGCTGAGTTGGCTAAGCTTCTGCCTTTGGCTCAGGTCATGACCTCAGGATCCTGGGATTGAGCCCTGCATCAGGCTCCCTGCTCAGCGGCGAGTCTGTTTCTCCCTCTGCTCCTCCCTCTCCTTCATCCCCACTCATGCTCTCTCTCTCACTTACCTTCTCTCTCAAATAAATAAATAAAATCTTAAAAAAAAAGAAGCAAGAGAAATCTCAAATAAACAACTTAACCTTCTACCTAAAGGAACTAGAAAAAGAACAATAAATGAAGCCTAAAGCCAGCAGAAGGTAGGAAATAATAAAGATTAGAGAAGAAAGAAATGATGTAGAAACAAACAAAAAATGAATGGATCAATGAAACCAGGAGGTGGTGGTTGGAAAAAATTAATGAAATTGATAAAACTCTAATCAGACTTACCAAAAAAAGACCCAAATAAATAAATTCACAAATGAGAGAGGAGCATTAACAATCAACACCACAGAAATACAAACAATTATAAAAGAATATTATGAAAACTATATGCCAACAAATTGGACAAACTGGAAAAAAATGGATAAATTCCTATAAACATATAAACTACCAAAACTGAAACAGGAAGAAATAGAAACTTTAAACAGACTGATAACCAGCAAAGAAATTAAATCAATAATCAAAAGACTCTGAACAAACAAATGTCCAAGGTCAGATGGCTTCACAAGTGAATTTTACCAAACATTTAAAGAAGAGTTAACACCTATTCTTCTCAAACTACTCCAAAAAAAGAAAAGGAA
Source organism: Mirounga leonina (assembly GCF_011800145.1). Taxonomy (NCBI): domain Eukaryota; kingdom Metazoa; phylum Chordata; class Mammalia; order Carnivora; family Phocidae; genus Mirounga; species Mirounga leonina. The sequence goes on along the minus strand of NW_023270825.1, from coordinate 17,055,875 downwards.
GGAAAATTTCCTCATTCTATGAGGCCAGCATTATCCTGATACCAAAACCAGATAAAGACTCCTCTAAGAAAAAGTACTACAGGCCAATATCTCTGATGAACATGGATGCAAAAATTTTCAATACAATACTAGCAAATCAAATCCAGCAATACATTAAACAAATCATTCACCAGATCAAGTGGGATTTATTCCTGGGTTGCAAGTGTGGTTCAATATTTGCAAACCAATCAGTGTGATACACTACATTAATAAAAGAAAGAATAAGAACTATGTGATTTACGATTTCTTTTTTTCTTTTTTTTTTATTATTATTTTTAAGATTTTATTTATTTATTTGACAGAGAGAGAGAGAACAGCAGAGAGTGGAGCAGGCTCCCCGCTGAGCAGGGAGCTCAACGCGGGACTCGATCCCAGGACCCTGGGATCATGACCTGAGCCAAAGGCAGTCACCCAACCAACTGAGCCATGTAGGCGCCCCTGATTTACGATTTCTTAAATCAGGCATAAATCCGCATAATTGGCCTTCTTATTTAAAATGGTAGGTTTAGCCACATATATGCCCCAAATGGACAACTCCATTGATCAGCTTCTCCACCCAAGGTACAAATGATGTGTTCCATTCTGTAGTATCTGTTGATTAGCTAGTTTCATTAAATATGCATATTATTTCCTTAAGCTTGTCATTTTGTATGCATAGAAAGGAGTTAGCACTTTTTTGTGGCATTTTGCCAAAACAAACTGTTTTTAGGTTGGGAATAATGTGGAAAAGACTTTTCTATCTTAAACTCATGGCATCTGTGATTCTGTCTTCATAAAACAGTTGAGAGTTCACTTCCTTATATTTTTATGTTGTAGGTTGTTTTTTAATTGGACAATATTTCATATTCATATCTTAGTCTTAGGTATTTTGCATAAAGTTATTTGTATCCAGTAGTTCTTCACAGTGTCTCAATAAATTTTGCAGGCTTTGCACCATTGCCCCAAATATTGACAATGTATCTGAATGGAGCAAGAAGGTAAACACAATACTGCAGATCATTCTTAGAAACCCACTCCACTCCTCCCTCATGCTCACCTCAGAACCACTGTTGATGGAGCATGACTCCCTCATTTCATTTTTGAATTTTGAATCAATAGTGGTGATTCACTTCATAACAACATAGTTTAGCTGTGGTGGTACTGCCATTCTTTCCTACAAATTCTACCAGGCCATACTGTGTTATATACAAACATAGAGCCTAATGTTTACTCTGAGAAGAATGAAGACTCGCTACAAAGAATAAACACAACTCTCTGAAAACCCATTACTGGTCTTCTTCCTCCTTCTCCATATACAGTGATTCCCTTGGAATAATCTCTATCACATATGCTAGCTTTCTGAAACCTAAAGCAAGCAGTAAGGCTCACTTAAATGCCACTGCTTCCAGGAAGTCTTCCTTAAAGTGATCTAACAAGCCCTTCAATGTTCATAGTGATGTTTATATTTTTTTTGTTTTTTAATTATTCATTCAACAAGTATTTATTAAGCACCTAATATATGAAGACACAGTGTTAACTAATAGGTGTATAAAAATTGGTAAAGAAAACAGACATAGATTCCATCTTACAAATTGGATTGGTGATTTAAGGGAAGCAAGGGATTGTATAATAACAGTAATATACAATAATAATAAAAATGTGTGTTTCTGTGTCTGTATGTGTACATGTGGTGAAGGTGGTTACAAAAATACCCCAAAAAAGCCTCTTAAAGGAGGTGACATTTAAGCTGAGACCTGAAGAAGTTAATGATGTAAAGGATATTACCAAGGCTGCGGTGGGAGAATGGAGCTAAATGATACAAAAGGAAGAGCATTGGCTAAAATTCTAGAGAATAAAGAGCTTGGCATGTTCAAGAAGCTGAAGTCCAGAATATTTGGAGAAGCAGCAGGTGAGGCTTAGTTAGGAGCCAGATGTGGCAGAGTTTAATTTTAACTCAAAAATGCTATAGGAAGCCATTGCAAAATCTTAAAGGATTTCATGCAATTTTTTATTGCATATCTTTTATCTTTTGAAGCTTACATGGTTTTCACTAGATTATTTACCTTAGTTTCTTTTTCTAAGTGGTAAGCTACTTTTGTCCTCAGGCTTAATGGTTACCTTTCAGTGTCTTTTCTATGGTTCCTTGATAGAAAGTAGATGTTTATTAAATAGTTGTTGAATTGAGTTAAAAAAAAACTAATTTAGCTACTTACTATTCTCAGGCTCATCAAGTGTTCGATTATATATTAGTTATCCAGTACTATACATCAAATGACCCCAGAACTTTGTGGTTAAGTAAATAACAATCATTAATTATCTCATACATGTCTCACAGTTTTTATAGGTCAGGATTATGGGAGCAGCTTGGTTGGGAAGTTCTGGCAAAGAGTCTTTCGTGAGCATGCAGTTCACTGGGCTGCAATGATCTGAAGGCTTGATTGGGGTTGGAGCATCCCACTTGTGAAATGGCTCATTTGCATGGCTGGAAAATCAATGTCTACAAAAGTCTCAGTTCCTTTCTACATGGACCTTGGGGCTGCTTAAGTGTTCTCATGTCATGGTGGCCAGCTTCCCTAAAGGAGTGATTCTAGAGACCAAGGTAGAAGCTGCAGTACTTTTTATGATGTGTCCTAATTCAGTGTCAGTGGACGATCACAAGAGCATGGATGCTAAGAAGCAAGGCTCACTGCGAACCATCTTGAAAGTTAGCGGCCACAGGTTTTAAGTACTTAATAACAAATGTGTTTCCCACAGATTGGTTAGAAGTCTTCATATCTTGTTTTCTCATTGCTAAGTCTGGTGTTCTCCATCAGGGCTGCAGGTGAAATTGACTTCTCTATTGCAAAGGTAATCTGGAGATTCTAATCCAGGTGCCCTATTCTGTGCAGAAACCCACCTCTGGCTGCTGAATACAATCCAGTGTCTCTTCTACTCTCAGCTCCATTTCTTTTTTGCCACCATGGGAACCAGATGGTAAACCTCTCAGGAGTACTGGTGGCTTTTAAAGCCTATTTACAAGATTACATGAGACAGCATGTCTTTAATTTGCTATTTAGCTGAAGAGTAATATGTTCCTCTATTTGGAAAATGGTTTTGTCAAGGTACCGGAACAAGAGATAGAAAATTAGGATTTCTAGGATCAATTTTCTAACTGACTTATAAGTTGCTGTGTAGCCTTCAGCAAAGCACCTGATGTGCTTATGTGTAAAACAGGGATATGAAGAATAAATCCCTACTTCAAGGGAATGCATCATAGTCAAATTCATATTAATGTAATAGGCTTTGAAAAATCTCACAAGAAAAGTACTATGGAATGCAAATTATTATGGTGTAAAGCTTTTGGGGATAAAAGGTGATATGTGCCTGAGAAATAACAATCACTCTATTTTATCTGCTTTCAGATATTGCCTTTTAATTTCAAAAAAGTATCCCATTTTCTTGAATTGTGACAGGACAAAGGGCAAGCTCAAATTGCATTCTGTAAATGATACATTGTTTTGGTAGCTGTCTTTTTTATAACCTTAAAATGGTCCCATCATTCTCATATGGAACTTGCCCCTATAATCAAATAACACTGCTCAAAGATGACAATTGCCTTTAATGTTAACAATAAAAGGTATATCACACTATACCCACATTTTTTTACTGCTTAAAGTATGAATTTAATAATTATGAAAGTCTGAGGGAGGATAGAGGAAGAGGAAAATTAAACTATATGCTTATGGCATGATTATTACATATAATAGTGCATATAATATAGTTGTGTATAATAGTGTATACAGTGTACAAGATATGTATATATACACATGTATACATATATGTGAGTATATGCATATATATTAATGAATATAATATATACATATACATAATTTAGTGTGTATCTAATATGTATTGCTTGTTTTTCATTTAGTATCTGGTATATTTAGGTTCTTGAAAATTATTTGGGTACTGTATTAGGAAAGGAGAGTGAGAAAGGTAGATATTAAATATTAGAGAAGTTTTACAAAAGACTCAGTTATAGGAAATGTTGACAATACATTCTATGCATACATGATCAAAGTCCACAGTTCGCAAAATTTAGAGTGGTTGGACTTTTATTTTAGAATTTTCTCCCTTCCCCAACATGTTTCCTTTTTCTAATCAGTTATGTTGCCACGTTTTACCTTAGGAATCCATTAATCTCATGCTGTTTCTCTATCAAAATCTCTTCTTGAGAATGAAGCTGAAATTTCTTCCCAGGAGAAGCAAAAGTGACGGAAAGCAGTTTAAAATATGACCTCAGCCTAGGGAATTTGCAACTTGAACAAGAATGAAGGTCCTGTGGTAGAAGTTGACAAATGACCTTAAAGTGTCTCTTAGGGACAAGGAGACTTCTTCACCCACAACAAGTGTATGATTGGCTCTGCCCACAACAAATCCAATACCAATTTAGAATCCTGTGGGAAAAGTGAGAAATGGTGAAGAGGAGGTAAATCAGAGTAAGAAAAGGGCAAGAGTCAGAGCTACGGCACCTCAAGTAAATCTCCTTAGCACCATGTATTCTTATATTCTTGTCACTCCAAATATTTAGGCATTATTTCTTTTTATCCAGGAGGAAAAATCTCTTTGATAGTAAATAAATAAATAAATAAATAAATAAATAAATAAATAAGCATAACAAATCATTCCAAGAACTGGTACTTAAAATAATAAAGATTTGGGAACCTGGGTGGCTAAGAGGATTAAGCATCTGGCTTCTGCTCAGGTCATGATCCCAGGGTCCTGGCATTGAGCTCCGCGTCGGGCTCCCTGCTCAGTGCAGAGCCTGCTTCTTCCTCTCCTCTGCCATACACTCCGCTTGTACTCTCTGGCTCTATCTTTCTGTCAAATAAATAAATAAAATCTTAAAAATCATTATAAAGACTTATTGTTTTTCGTGGTTTTGTGGATTGACTAGGTGTTTCTTCTGGTCTGGGTCAAGTTGTTTGGGGTAGACTAATTTAGGTTTGCCTCATGAACATATCTGGTGGCTGGCAGTGGTTGGTCTAGGGTGCCTCACCTACCCGTCTGATGGCTGGGTTGATGTTACAGGGGACAAGGTCATGTATATCGTGTTATCCGCAGTCTAGCCCAAGTTCATTTTTATGGAGCTGGAAGGGTTCCCAGCAGTAACAACAGACAAGGCCCAAATGCATAAACCTTTGCTTACAACACATTTGTACATACCCCATTGTACAAAGTAAGCTGAAGCCCAGGCCTTGCTTCAAAGGACTGAGAAATTAACTTGACTTTTTGATGGGAAGAGTTTGAAATAATGTGACCTTTTTTTTTTTTTTTTTTTTTTTTTCTGCCATAGGCCATAAATTCTATCATTACATCTGGAGTCTGTCCTTTCTTATTGGTCCCCCAATATTAAAATATATTCTTTCTTTCGTTCCCAATGGATATGCAGTGTTAAAATGCTCTCCTTCTGTCCTCCCTAATAAAATATTTTCTTGAGAAAGGGTATAAAAATTTTTGTCTATACTGAGGTGCATAATCATCCTCTTCCTAGGGATCTATCGTTTTAACTTGGAAAAGTGTATTGAGCCTAATGTCATCATCGTATGAATAGAATCACAGATTTCTACAGACCATTTTGGAAAGAGATATTTGGAGAGAGTGTAAAGCTAGGAATTCTTTTTGATTCTGAAATATTACCACATATGCCAAGTGGTAACAAGTAGTCTTTTAAAAGAGTCACTATTTGTCTAGAGAAGCCAGACTCAGCCTGTCCTTTAAAAGCAGTGCTAACACAGAAAGCCACCATCTATTGGAAATCAATTACCATAGTGTCTGTCATTTCCCCATGTATTCCATTGTATTTTCCTTGTCTATTTGTGCTTTTCCTGACATGTAGCTACATGTCTGCAATCTCAAGTATGTCCACCCTTCCATACATTCATTTATCCATCTCATTTACTGATATTTATATAACATGTACTATATGACTGTTTTAAGTGTTGGGTATACCTCAGGGAAGATAATGGACAATGTCACTGCCACCATGGAGCTCACCTTCTAGTGGGCATACTGGCTCTTTTCTTTTTGTTTCTCTAGACTCACTCTCCTTCCTTCTCCACTCCAGACTGATCAACATGCTTCCTTGACCCTTTGGCTTTCAGAGGAGTTTGAACAAAGGGTACAAAGAATGACATAATGGTATTACTCCCAGGGCTCAATTTTTTGTTGGATTGCCATAGTTCAGCTGCCCCTTTCTACTGAAGTTTCAGAAACAGCATTTATCATTAGAGACCAGGTAGGCACAATTATCATAATAAGCCACCGGTACCGATAAGAGTGGTAATCAGAGTGTTGGACCCCTAAGGAGCTGTTGTGATAGCTAATTGATCATGGAATCCTGAAGACATAAATAGAACAGCCTTCTAAAATGCTGCTTGACACATGTAGAAGCAGACTTTTTTTTTTGAGAGAGAGAGAGCACATGAGAGGGGGGAGGGTCAGAGGGAGAAACAGACTCCCCGCCGAGCAGGGAGCCCGATGCGGGACTCGATCCAGGGACTCCAGGATCATGACCTGAGCCGAAGGCAGTCGCCTAACCAACTGAGCCACCCAGGTGCCCTTTTCTAGATTTTTTTTTTTTTTTTGAAGCAGACATTTTCTAAGTATGATACAAAGAAACCAAGCTTGAGCCACTGTCATGGAGATCATGGTCTTTACCAAAGGACGTAAACTAGTTAACTGATCCAGATTGTTTGAGGGTAAGACCTTATCCCTTTGAGGAAGACACAATAATGTGGCCACAGATATACACCATGCATATTTCCCTAAGCCTTCCCTGAAGTGGTCACAGGGATCTCAAAAAAAGGTAAATGCTCAGATTTTCTTGTTGAGATGACATAGTAGCTTTGAACTTATAGCAAACACCAGACCTAAAGTACTACTCTGGCCCACTGGCTGCAGAGGCTTTTGGAGATCAGGTGATAATTGGAAACTTATATAAATCTCATAGTCTCTCCAGTGGGAATGAGCATCTGTCTCTTGCTTTGTGTTCCAGATCCAGACTGTATTATAGCAATAGATACACTAAGTAATTAAAAGAATCCCTACATTGGTTCCCTGAACTATATAGTCTTTTATAATAAGAAAGGGTATGAGGAAATCCCTAGAAATTCCCCTCTCAAGATAGCTTTTTGCCCCTCCCCAAAGTTATATGGGGTCCCCAGAAGAATGGCAAATTAGTACTTTTATCAAAGCCCTGAGAGATGCAAAAGTCTTGATTACCATATCATCCTTATTTACTTCGCACATTTTGATCACTAAAAAAGCTAAATGGTTCATGGAAAATGACAGATTATTGTAGACGTAACCAGGTCATGCTGTAATTCACAATTATAGATCCAAATGTGGTATCTTGACTGAAACAAATAAACAGAAACTTTTGGCATCTGGTATACAATATTTGGCCTAGAATTTTTTTTTCCTACATCCCTATCAAAGATAATCAGAAATTGTTTGTCCTCAACTGGCAAGGACTGTAGTACCCCAACTTTTTTGCCTCTGGGTTGTGATAGCTCTCCTACTCTCTCATTATATAATCTAGAGGGAATTTGGTGATCCTTTTTTATTTTTCTTTTACCTCCTCAGCTTTAGTGAGGAATAATTGATAAATAAAAATCATATATATTAAGATGTACAATATGATCTTTTGATGTATCTTTATACATGGAGAAACGATTAACATATCTATCATCTTTTTATTTACTATTCGTGTGTATGGTGAGAATACCTAAGATCTACTTTGTTAGCAAATTTCAAGCAAATAATAAACTATTAGCTATAATCACCATACTATACATTAGGTTTCTAAAACTTATTCATCTTATAACTAGAAATACCCTTTTTGACCAATGTGTCCCCATTTTCCCCACCCCCTAGTACCATGTAACCACTCTTCTACCCTCTGTTTCTGTGAGTTCAACTTTTGTAGATTCTACATATAGGTATGCTCATGCAGTATTTGTCTTTCTGTGTTTGGCTTATTTCACATAGCATAATGTCCCCCAGGTAAATCCATGTTGTCACAAGTGGCAGGATTTCCTTCTTTTTAAAAATGGAATAATATTTCATTGTATATACATACCCCTTTTTCTTTATCTATTCATCTATCAACAGAAACTGAGGCTGTTTCCACATCTTGGTTATTTGTGAATAGTGCTTCAGTAAACATGGGAGTTCAGATACCTCTAAGAGATAGCTATTTTATTTCCTTTAAGTATATACCCAGAAGTGAGATTGCTAACATTCCTATTTTTAATTTTTGAGGAACCTACTTACAGTTTTTCATAATGGCTGTACCAATTTATATTCCTACAAACAGTGTATAAGGGGGAACTTGGTAATCTTGATAACACAGACACATGGTCCATTATATTAATGATATGAAGTTAATTGGACTTGGTGGGCAAGAAGTAGCAAGTACTCTAGGTAACTTGGAAGCTTTATGCATGTCAGAGAGTGACAATAATACTTGAGAGATTTCAGAGGCTCGTTGCATTGGTGAAGTTTCTAGGCATCTAGGAATCTGATGCAGCCCGTGTATCACCTTTAAACTGAGAAACAAGTGCTACATCTTCACCATCCATCACAAAGAAAGAAGCACATTTGTGTTGGTCTGACCCATATACTGTATAATATTCAAGGCTGCCGGTTCCAAGTGGACTTCAGAGCAAAACCAAAAATGGCTTTGAAGAAGGTATATAGACTGTGATACAAGTTTTCCTGCCACTTGGTTCTTAAAACTCAGCAGTATCCATGGTAAGGGAAGTGTCTGTGGCATGTAGACATATTGAATGGTGCCTCTGGGAAGCCCTCATAACAGAATCACAGAGTAGATGGCTACACTTTTGGAGATGGATGATACTTTTCACTGCCAATGAATATTCCCCATTATAAAAGCAAAGTTTGATTTTATGTTGGGCCAAGTAGAAATTGTCTTCACATAGGATAGTTGGAGGCTCAGTGACACTGCCAAAACTCGAAAAAAATGGAAATGCTATGGAAGACCAAACCTTGAAAGATCTTAAAGGCAACACCATAAGCTGGTGGTTCAGATTCTCGTGGTATCTGCTCTTACTGCTCTACTCTTACTCTTTTATTTGCACATTATGGCTTCATCAGGAATTCCCAATTATAAGTTAAGGAAGGAAGAAAATATCAGACTTGCTATAAAATGGATCTTCATAATATGCTGGCACTAGCTAGAAGTAAATGCAACCCTACTTAAGGGTGACCCTATAATACAGCAGTGGAGGAAAATTCTCCCAGTGGGCAGGACTTTGGGAACAATATCTGGTCTTCCCACTTCACGAAGACTTGGCCTAAGGTACGTATCTACACTACTTCAGAGGCGGTGACTATAAATTTTCCCCATGGTTAGCAACTTAGAACTACATTGAAAGATTAATGGTAAGGAGATCTGGGAAGGTGTAGGTGTAATCTCTCAGAATGGACAGAGATAATGTAGGTATTTAGGTCCCAGATGTCAACCCATTTTTAAGCACTATAGGGAAGGCCCAGAATAATAAGGTGGAATAGATGTTATGAATAAATAAGAAAGATGGAGCCCTGTGGTATTCTCATATTTAGAAGTCCAGGAAATAAGAAGAGCCACAAAATATTAACTATCACTCTGGTCACCCTATACATTATTGTTAAAGTGATGATTTAAAATCATATGTGATTAAACTACTTTCCTACTTAAATCTGTCTTTAGCTTCCTACTTTCCATAAGATAAAGTGCAAGCTCCCTATTATGTCATGGAAAGTATATATTGCACTTATTTACTATCTATATCTATAAATCTGTGAACTAGATTCAATTTATAGTGTCTGATGTGTGATAGGACCTCAGTAAATTCCTGACCAGGGTTAGCTATATGATTTGGATGGTGCTACTCAGTTGGTGAATTAATGTTGTGTGGGTTATATAAACTTTTAAAGGACTATTTCTTGTCTTTATAAGCAGACTGGAATATCTAGAGTATGATAGTTAATTTTATGTGTCAATTTGACTGGGCCACAAGGTACCCGGATATTTTGTCAAACATTATGCTGAGGGGCACCTGGGTGGCTCAGTCAGTTAAGCGTCTGCCTTCAGCTCAGGTCATGATCCCAGGGGCCTGGAATCAAGCCCCATGTCAGGCTCCGTGCTCAGCGGGGAGTCTGCTTCTCTCTCTGCCTCTCCCCCTGACTTGTGTTGTCTCATGCTCTCTCTCTCTCTGTCTCAAATAAATCAATAAAATCTTTTAAGAAAATTATTCTGGTTTTGGCTATGAGGGTGTTTGTTGATGAGATGAACATTTAAATCAATAAACTGAGTAAAACAGATTGCTGTCCCTAATGTGGGTGGGCCTCATCTAATCAGTCGAAGGCCTGACTGGAACAAAAAGGCAAAAGGTTGATGGATGGTCCCTCTGTGTAAGAGAGAATTCTTTTTGCCTGACTGTCTTCAAACTGCAACACTGAATTTTTCCTCCTTTCAGACTCAAGCCAAAGTCTTGGCTCTTCCTGAATCTTAAGCCTGCTGGCCTTTGGACAGGAACTACATGATTGATTCTCCTGGATCTTCAACTTGTTGACCGCCCTGCAGACTTGGGATTTATCCACCTCCACAACATCATGAGACAATTCCTTATAAGAAATCTCTTTATATATTTCTCCTACTTGTTCTGTACTTCTTTACTGAAGGAATAAACTATAACAACAACAGCCAAAAGAGTCACCAATGCAAATTTTTCTTTTCTATATATAAATACCTAGTTTGAGTGATTCACTTGATGATCTGTCATTGTTCTCATCCTTATTTTTTAATCCCCCATTATTTAATTAATATTGCTGAGATCTTGGAACATTGATAAATAATAAAAATAGTTAATAAAAATTTTAAAAGATTACCAACACATACCACCGTTCATTCTAAAAGCTATATCTAGGGGCGCAGGGGTGGCTCAGTCATTAAGTGTCTGCCTTCGGCTCAGGTCATGACCCCAGGGTCCTGGGATCGAACCCCACATCGGGCTCCCTGCTCAGCAGGAAGCCTGCTTCTCCCTCTCCCACTCCCCCTGCTTGTGTTCCCTCTCTTGCTGTGTCTCTGTCATATAAATAAATAAAATCTTAAACAAATAAAAAATAAAAATAAATAAAAGCTATATCTATTGGTTTATTTAGTCCTGGCAGTAATTATATGTGGTAAATATTAATGTTATCCTGGAAAAAAGCAAATATATTTTGTGAGACAAAATATATCCTTTATGCCAGTTCCTATGCTATGCATTTTATATAAATTATTACATTAAAATTTTGCTATAAGCCCACAAGTTACAGATGTAACACCATCATTCAGTAATTTTAATAATCTGTTCAAAAATGTGGGAGATGTCAGTCTGAAACTCATGTGTCCAAGTAAATCCAAGACCCTTTCCCTCCAGTATTCTAACTGGGTTAAGGCTAAGATTGGACTCATGGTAGAAAGATGCATCTTCTTTTCACCTAAGTAAGCACTATGGAGCTTAGTCTTTAGAGACCATGACTATATTTTTTAGGCCTATTTCAAGGTCTGTCCAGATAGAACATTGTGAGCTCGTCTGAGGTTCTGTACACTGAAAGCACTGAGTGAGCGTTTATCAAAAGGGATTGATAAATAACAAAGCCTGGGAACATGGAGATCTTAAAAAGCAATAGCCTTAAAAAATTCAAAAGAAAACAGAACTTGAGCTACAACCAACATGAATTTAAAGCATGTGTGAAAAAGAAACACATGTTCAGACCTGAAAATCTGCCATTCCATGAGATCGTCCCTTAGTTTTTCTCTCTCTCGAGTATACTCTGTGTTTATTTATTGCTTCTGAACCACTACAGAAAGTCTCCTGACTCTAAGTTGAGTCACCATCCTTAATAACATAGTGACATGTCTATTGGATTATATTTCATCAACGTACAATTCCATCCATTGTGTATTTTGTCCAATCCTCCAATATATCCAATGATGTGTTTTTCTATCTAATTATGTTTCCAAATATTAGCAGAGATAGAATTGTCTACATCCCTAGGAAGAGAAAAGCCCTCATACTGTTCTGAGTCTTTTTTTAAAGGAACAGCCCTGCGCATTTTGCCCTAAGGCATTTTCATTGTGTGTTGCCTGCTCAAAGGCCACGTGACCTTTGCAGATGGAAAATATGCACCATCCACTAAGGGCCACACATTCAGTTGCCACCTGGATTCTAGTTTAAAGAACATATTCCTGTTCCTGCTCCTTCTGTGTTAGAAGGTTTAGTAGATGCCTCAGTGGAATGGGCCAGCCACCACACGTTTCTTCCCCTCTATCTAGGCTTTCAAACTAGATTTAATGACCCAACCAACCACTTACATTGTTTTATTAGAAAATAATTTCTAAATAGAGCCCCAATTCATTATTCTTTTCTTTTTTCTTTTTTTTTTTTTTAAAGTTTTTATTTATTTATTTGACAGAGAGAGACACAGCGAGAGAGGGAACACAAGCAGGGGGAGTGGAAGAGGGAGAAGCAGGCTTCCTGCCGAGCAGGGACCCCGATGTGGGGCTCGATCCCAGGACCCTGGGATCATGACCTGAGCAAAGGCAGACGCTTAACGACTGAGCCACCCAGGCACCCCTCATTATTCTTTTAAAGTTCTTTGGAAGAATAGAGTTTCGCCTTGAATTATTTCACAGTGATTTAAATTGTTCAATATGTAAAATTAAGCTGACATAGAATATAAGACACTGAAGCCACTGTTTCTTAGAGATATTCAAATGTTGTGTATGAGGGTAATAATACTGGTTGATACAAGCCTATGTGAAGATCTCAAAACATTTTTACATTTCTTTTACTAATACTATCCCAATTTTGCTGAATTACTATCTTGTGCTTGTTGTTTTTGATTCCACCTGATGCATATTTAGGTGATTACATATCCATTATTAAAATGTAGAAGAGTCAAATTTGGCATAGTTCCGGGAGATCTGAACGAGATACTCATATTCCTATAAAGAAACAAATCTGAAAATGTCTCCTTCTCTTTTCTGGGGACAAGTGTAGAGAAGTCTGGAGAAATCTTCTGAAGATAATAACCATTTCCCTCTGATGATCATACTATCTGATGAAGGTGAAAAATAATTCTGGGTTTTCACTTAATTTCTTGGCATCTACACAAGCTTTGCATATTTATATGATGCATGATCATGGTTAGAAATGTTTTTAAAAATATTCTTGAAGAGAAAAATATCACTATAACTCTAACATCATGATATATGATATAAGCTTAAGACTATGAATAAATTATTTTCAAATAATATGTCACCCTATGCCAACTTAAATTTGGTCATTTTTTTAACCAAAATATTACTTACAAAGTCAGGGGTGGATTCTTGGTCTTTCCTTCAAACAACTGTTAATATGAGTATTTAAAATCTGAATTACAGAACAGAGTTTGAGGAGTAGAGAGGGCTTTTAGGAAAAGCTTTAAGCTTGGGGCAAACTATCTCTTTCTTACCTACAGTTCCTTGTAATGACCATACAGTAGAGAATGATGTGAGACTATTGTTTACAAACACAGGTAGTTATAGGAAAATTGTAAGGCAGGGTTGAATTAGTCAAAAAATAAACATATATGCTATATGTTCACTTCAATAAATTAGGTGAGGTGATGACGAAAAAGGGTTTTAGCTAAAATTATTAAGAGTAAGTTGGGGCACAGATATTTCCTTAAGAAGAGGGGAATAGCTATACTAACATAAAAATCACCTGTCTAGACGGAGGGCCAGGAGTACAGAAAAAACAGGTGGAACCATCCCACACCAGGGACATCAGGATTCCAACTACACACACATGGGTCTAAGAGTTAAATTTGCACCATTCATCAGATTATAAACTGATGACATGACAATCTCTACCAAGACACCAAAGTGGACACCCTTCCCAACTTTTTTTACTCTAGGTTGAAATCCCATGGGCAACACCACAATTTGCCCGCTCTCTTATCTACAATGATTAGAGATCTGTTGGCGCTTGCTATATTAGCCATGACCTGTGAGTGGGGGCAAAGTTTGGAAAGCGACATTTCATTTTCCTAAGACAAAGCTCAGGAACACAAAGTTTCCATGCCCTTTTCCTGTCTGTTTTTTTCATCTCTCTTTAAAACGTTGATTTCCTGGTAAACAGGTATGAGACATATTAATTGGCGTCCTGGCAGGAAGCAGATGGCATAGTCAAACCAATGATTTGAAGAAATTTAAGTAAAAAGACTATTTAAAAGGGGCTTTGGCAGAATTCAGGAATATCAATATAGGAAAGTGGAGTACCCTGGAGCTCGTGACAGCCCTAGAGGGGCAAAAAGTTATAGAAGTTCAAGGGATTTGGAGAAAGGTCACTGTTAGGAAAAGAGCCTCGTGAGGAAGGCAGCCAGACATTAGTCACCTAGCAGAGAGGAAGCTGGCCTCAGGTCCTCTCATTAACTTGCCTCTTGTTGGCTAAAACCCACACAATGACAGAGGGTAAGAGATCTTTTGATAGAATCCACAAGTCTCATCCATCAGGGGCCAGAGCAGAGTGGAAAAGGAAACACTGAAGATCTTCAAGGGCAAAAATGTTCTCTAAGACATAAGAACAGAATAAACAAACTTTTGAGGAACCTTCACATTTGCTTTGGAGCAAAACTGTCTGAGGCAAACAATATGTTTAGTAATTTTTCTTTAGATTTTTGAAACTCTATTACCGTTAATTACAATACTCAAGACAGCATCAATTTATAATGGAACTTATCCACAATGTATAAGGAGTTCAGAGAAGCTGGGGTAAAATAGGGGAAAATATAGATTTATTTATCTATCTATCTATCTATTTATTTATTTATTTATTTATTTATTTATTTATTTATTTATTTATTT